>NC_091434.1:48707676-49044525 GCF_964237555.1 Oryctolagus cuniculus
AGCTGCCTTTAAACATTTGAGTGGTTGTCAAGCCAATGAGAGTGAAGAGTTAGTCTATATATTCCAGAGAACAGAACCAGGGCTCATCAAAGTTAAAAGGGTGTGGTTCTGCTCAGTGTAAGGAAAGCATCCTAATAATGACAACAGCATGGGTTGCAACTGTTGCCTTCAGCAGAGGGGCATCAGGGTGGGCACTGTCTACAGCAACATGAGAGAAGGGAAGTAAGTGACCTCGGTGGAACCTCTGCTGCAAAGATTCTGCAAGACAATGATTGCAAGCAAAGAATCAAATCTTAGGTTTTTTTATCTTCCTCTTGCCCTGTTTCCTTTTCCTCATCCTCCTCATCCTTTTCTTCCCATCGAGTAAAACTTTCTTTTTTTTTTTAAGATTTTATTTATTATTTATTTGAGAGGTAGAGTTACAGAGAGAGAGAGGGAGAGACAGAGAAAGGTCTTCCATCCACTGGTTCTCTCCCCAGATGGCCACAACAGCTGGAGCTGTGCCGATCTGAAGCCAGGAGCTTCTTCAGATCTGCCTTGCAGGTGCAGAGGCCCAAGCACTTGCGCCATCTTTTACTGCTTTCCCAGGCCATAGCAGAGAGTTGTATTGGAAGAGGAGCAGCCGGGATTAGAACTGGCACCAAAAAAAAAAAAAAAAAAAAAAAAAAAAAAAAGCCGGCTCCTTGGCTCACTAGGTTAATCCTCCGCCTGCAACGCCGGCACCTTGGGGTTCTAGTCCCACTTAGGGCGCAGGATTCTGTCCCGGTTGCTCCTCTTCCAGTCCAGCTCTCTGCTATGGCCCAGGAGTGCAGTGGAGGATGGCCCAAGTCCTTGGGCCCTGCACCCCATGGGAGACCAGGAGAAAACACCTGGCTCCTGGCTTCGGATCGGTGCAGCACCGGCCGTAGCGGCCATTTGGGGAGTGAACCAATGGAAGGAAGACCTTTCTCTCTGTCTCTCTCTCTCTCACTGTCTAACTCGCCTGTAAAAAACAAACAAAACAAAAAAAAAAAACTGGCACCCATATGGGAGGCTGGAGCCACAGGCGGAGGATTAACCTACTGTGCCACAGCACTGGCCTCCCAACTAAAACTCTCTGGCCAAGAACCTCTTCCATTGTTCAGTTTCAGACCCAACTCAAACCTGGGCAATGAGGTAACACTCACTGGTTCTTTATTAAGATGAATCTGGATTCCAAACGATTACCTTTCTGTTATTACATCAATTTCTTTAGAAGGATAATTCCAGTAAAGAGTTTTAGCACATTTTCTATTTCTGCCTCATCTTTAATTCCTTCACCAAAAATAAGGAGAAAATACGATTTAGCTAAAAATTATGATAAGTAGGTAGCTAGTGTTTCACATTCTTTGCTTGCTCTCTTTCCAAACACTAACTCATTTCCCTCATTTATGAAGTCATTTTCTCTTCCATATGTAAATTTTAATCTTGGAAACATAAAATGTTTTAGTTCAATGATTTTTATTTTAGTATACATTAACAATACCTCCATGGTCTCTCTTCAGTAAATTCCTTCCATTTGTAGCAATAAGTATACTTCACAAGTATAAGCCAGTGGTGGGACATAATGATATGCAGAGCCAATAGATCTGTTAAATTATTAGAACTTGGAGCTGGCATTGAGGCATAGAGGGTTAAGCCACCCACTGCAATGCTGGCATCCCATATGGATGGTAGTTTTTGTCCCAGCTACTCCATTTCCGATCCAGCTCCCTGTTAGTGTGCCTGAGAAAGCAGTGAAAAATCACCAACTACTTGGGCCCCTGAACCCTCATGGGAGACCTGGCTAAAGTTCCTGGCTCCTCACTTTGGCCTGGCCCCCAGCCCTGTCTGTTGGGGCCATTTGGGAAGTAAATAAGCCAGTGGAAGATTCTCTCTCTCTCTCTCTCTCTCTCTCTCTCTCTCTCTCTCTCCCTGTAACTCTGACTTTCAAATAAATAAATCTTTTAAAAAATTATTAGAACTGACCCATTTTGAGGTTTCTAAACCCATAAATTATCCTTGTAGTTCTCTCTAATTACACATGTTTAATGAATGGAATTGTGAGAGTCATTAATTTCCAGTAATAACCAATACTTGAGTTATCAAAAATACCATTGGTTTGTAGAAGCAAATGTCAAATAGCAATCATGACATAATCCTCAATTTTGATTAGTTATAAAGCACCAAAAATTCTATATCCCTTCATCAAGGTGTGTACACACACACACACACACAAACTCACAGATACTCACTCATCAAACACTAAGGCTAACTATGTACACAGCATGACAGCCCACTGTTAGTACACTTTTAATTCTGGGAATTCCTCTACAGGGATCTGATCCTGGCACCGAGTTCCTTGTTTTGTGCTGTCACTAAATAACAAGTGATTTTGTGTAGACCACTGACCTCGAATTAGAGATAGAGACATCACTCAGACCATCCTTCCTCCTCAGTCGGCAGGTGCCTTCTCTCTCTCTTGGACAGCCGCAGCTGTGATAGCAACTTCCTTCAAAGACCTGGGCTCCAAGACTGAGGGATTCTCCTGCGGACTTACTCAAGCCAATGTGTTCTTTCCACAAATGCCCCAGATTTGTCTTAAACATCCGTAGCTTCTGGGGATCGGAGGTAGGTGAGTATACCTTGGCTTCCCCATAGCTTCCTCAACGGGAGTTAGTCTTAGGCCAAATTCTGCCAAATATTCAAACATTTGTTAGCAGGCAGACATGAAGACAGTTAAAGTAATCTGGTGAGAGAACATTCTCCTCTCTGTCCTCAGAAACGCTAACAAGGACTTCACATGAAAGACTCTTTCCCAGGCAGGTGCCGTGATGTCTAACAGTGGACACAGGCAAGGTTCTGATCAGGCAGCAGTGCCCTGTGAGTGTGGGGCCAACAACCTACACCTCAGGGCTTCTCCAAAGGAACTGGGTGGTTGAGCTTGCCAGATTACCATAAATTCTCTTACAAAGGTTATGGTACTTGAGAGTCAGCATAAATGTTGAACATCACTCATTTCATTAGTGAAAAATTGTGTTTACGTCCTCTTTGCTAATTGTCAGATCCTCACATGCAGATCTCCAAAGCAATACTGAAAGTGCTTGGTGATCCTGCCTGGAGTGTGTATTCCTGATAAGCACACTTCATATGGTAACTAACTCCTGCTAGGATAAGAAGTGAAAAATTAAGTTTATTCATATACTATACTGCTTATTCAGAATTATTTTTAAAGTAAAATTTTACAAAGATGTTAGAGTCGTGTAAGGCTGATTTTGGAATATCTGTGGCTTTTTATTTTCGTTGATGACTACCAGTTGGATAACATTGACAGTACTGCTGGCAAGGCTGGGTTGATAATGAGACAAAATGGTGGAGTCAAGATTCTTCTTCCTCTATCTTGTGCCTTAAACTCAGAATCCAAAACTTAACAACAAAAACAGCATCTCTGCTGTTGCCTCTCTAGGTATTGGCCAGCACAGTCTTCCCATTTTTCCTGGCCAAAGATTTAGGAATAATTCTTATTGTAACCTCCTTAATCAAATAAATATGTTCATATGGTCACTACAATAAGTTAAATGGTGGTCTCAAAAAAAAAGTTTCTATCCTAATCCTGAACTTGTAATTGCCATCTTTTGCGGGGAAAGCATGCTTGCAAATGTAATTAAATGAAGGATCTGGGGCCGGCGCTATAGCGCAGTAGGTTAATCCTCAGCCTGCGGTGCCAGAGTCCCATATGGGTGCTGGTTCTGGTCTCAGCTGCTCCTCTTCTGATCCAGCTCTCTGCTGTGGCCTGGGAAGGCTTGGGACCCTGCACCCACGTGGGAGACTGGGAAGAAGCACCTGGCTCCTAGCTGTGGATCGGCACAGCTCCAGCTGTTGCAGCCATTTGGGAAGTGAGCCAATGGAGGGAAGACCTTTTTCTCTGTCTCCCCCTCTCATTGTCTGTGACTCTACCTCTCAAATAAATAAATAAATAAATCTTTAAAAATTAAATAAACAAATAAATAAAGGATCTCTGGATGAGAGCTTCTGGATTGTCCTAATAGTCCTAAATCCAATGAAGAGAAAGCCAGTGAGAGATTTGACACAGAGCATGGAGGAAGAGGAAGCCATGCGAACATAAGGGCAAAGACTAGAGTTACCGAGCTGCAAGCCAAGGAACACGTAGTCACTAGAAGTTGGAAGGGCAGAGACAGGAGTCTCATCCAGGTTATTTGGAGGGACCGTGGCCCTGCTAACACCTTTATTTCTGACTTCAAGCCTCGAGCACTGTGAAAGAATGAATTCCTGCTGTTTTAAGCAACCAAGTGGGTGGTGATTTCTTATGTCAGGTGAAAAAATTAATATAATCTCAGATTCTCTCAAGACTGTTTTTTAACGTTTGACTCCATTCTTTTATCTCTACCTCATGCCACTGACTTAATTCATGCCACCATTCTTTCCTATAAATGCTTTGATTGGTAGAAAAAGAAGTTGGTAGATTGGTAGATAGCAGCTGACTTTTTTCTGGGAGCCTGACTTTCTCTTGGGGGCCTGGTCACATGCACTCTATCCTTTATATGCACTATCTGCCCAAACTAAGTGCTAGTGGAAATGAAAAAATGATGACATTTCTGATTATTATCCAGCTAACTTCTGTAACACACCTGGCAGTCAGTTTTATCATGTAACAGAAACACACATAGTTTAATTTTACCTGAGTTTGAGAAACTGCATATATGTCTCATCTATCCGTTGAAGAAGGAAAACAAATCATTTTTTTTTTGCCATGTATTTCTGATACCACATCAGTCAGCATGTGGGAAAGCACAGACTCCCCCTGAATCTAAACATTTCTCCCTTCTCCTGGGATTAAAGAATAGCTATGGCCGAGAAAGAACTCCAGCGCTCGGTGGGATTAACCCGATTAAATCCTGAGCTGACTGATTGGAAGGAAACTTCCACAAAAGCGTCACGTCCGGGCAAGGGCAGCGGTGATTCCAGCTGTGGTTGATAAATAGATGCCGCACACCTGGACAGCTGCTTCTGAATTACTCTGAGCTTTGACGCCTCCAGAAAACAAAACAAAAAAAAAATGATTCCTGCACTAAGGTGGGTGCCTATGGGCAAGTGTTCCAGCAACTGTACCACTCTGCTAAGTCTAGGGAACCAGTCTCATATGGCTATTGAGGTTATTGATTCTCAAGATTTGGCTCCAGGCAAACTACAGACTCCCAGGGACAGAAATATCTTCCAGAGTGAATACTGTAGTATGTTTTCCCACTGGCTCAGTGCAGTTTCAATAGTCCTTACCTTTGATGTGGGAATTTAACAAATACCATATCAATGCATCACTAATTAATGATTACAGGCAGTAATGCCAAGAATGCACTCTTTAAACCTTCCCCAAGCATTAGAACAATTCTTCAGAATCTCAGCTGTTTACTCATTTTTAGATGCCAGCACTTCATCTCTTCTTTCTCAGCATGATACATCTCCACCCAACGCTATAATAATAAAACCAAAGACACTGCAGCATATCAGACTTGGAGGGAGGTGGTGAAGAAAGCTGGGGGAGCTTTCCACTCAAAGCCTCTTCTGCTAACGTCTATCATAGCCTCTCATTATTCAAGAGCAGAAATCACAGTGAATGTTTCTGTCATAACACATGGAAGAAATAACAAACTTGATTATAAAAAGACAGTTTTATTGTATTTGTTTTGGGTTGGGTATAGAAAAAGGCCATAAAAGAGCATGCATATGTGCATAAACATAGATATATTTTTGGCAAAATAAAATTGTATTTTCATAGAAGTGTGACCATAAAGGACAAGATACATTTCCTTGTCAGACTTGTGGAAATCATTTGTCATTCTGTACACGCATGTATTCTTCGATTGTGTCTCGAATTTAGCAGCACTTAAAGAGCTAGCCTCCCCAGTGCGTTGGAGTCCTTTCTCACTTCAGCACTCCCTCAGTTAGCTTCATGACTCTCATAAATGCTCCGAAGACTGAAGCTCCATGATTACAATGGACATGTAGGCAAATTAGGTAGACAGATGGCACTAGGACCTGACACTTAGATGTTCCTCATTGAGTACAAAGCTGCCACTCTCCATTCGAGCAATCCAGGTCCAGTGGTACTAAAAAAATCTCTTGTCCATAGGACAAGTCCAAGTTTCCATCACCTGCATGCCTGATACCTGCATGTTTGACATCCATTTAACAACCATTCATGAACCAGTCACTTTATAGACATGATTGCTAATCCCTACAGCCACTCACAAGTGTGCCTGTTATTATCATCATTACCATTTTACAGATGAGGAAATAGACTCATAAAGGTTAAATGACTTGCCTAAAGGCCCACGAGTGATAAGTGGATGAACACAGATTAGAACTTCTGTCTAATTACCAATCTTCTGTCTCATTACCAAACCTTCTGACTCAAAGACAAGGTCTTTGAATGTTAAGATGTAAATGCAGACAGCACAGGATACTTAAGACTCTGGGTAATTATGCCAAGGAGCTAAGAAGGAGAGCAATGGAATGCCCATGCCTGGTAAAAAGGAGGCTAGAGGAGATTCCAAAAGGCAGGAAGTGAGTCTGGGGGCCCAATGGGCACAGTGCATCTGCTCACAATTCTGCCCCAGGGAAGTTTTTGAGCCCTCAAAGCCCAGTCTTGTTCTATCTCATTGACAAAGGCAAAAACTTACTTTCATTTGAGGGCTTCAAAGGTAGCAAGCACATTTGAATTACCCAATCCCTCATGAAAGTGTTGTTAGGAAAATGCCAAAACTCACAGATGAGTGAAGTTTTTCTGGCAACCTGTGTTGGACCCGTACTCTCCTTTCTTTCAACTGATGCATTATTCTTTGGTTTCTTATGAACTTGCTATGCTTGCTGGCTAGCTCTGTGCAATAGGAGTAACTTTCTTAGCTACAAGGGATAAAGCCAAGGTTCTAGTTTTCTGTCTGAGTTCAAGCTGCAGCATTTGGAGAAAGGCAATCCAAAGGTTTGTGAAGGTATAATAACTGAAAGTTGGGTTTGGCTTTCGCCCTAAATTGCAGAGAAAGAGTTAGGGAGTACAGGCATTAGAATAAGTTTTGATCATCTTGTTCTTCCTAAAACTTGAAGTCTCTTCAGTTAAATTTTCAGCATCTTCACTGCTGCATGTTTTGTCCAACCCCATGTATGTCCATAATTTTGCAAAAATCACTGGGAGAAAATACCCACAGAATTAAAGAGGAGTAGACATTTAGCTTAGCAGTTAAGACACCCACAACTCAGTATCTGGGTGTGACTCCACCTCTGGCCCCTAATTCCATCTTCTTCTTGCTAATGCAGATCCTGGAAGGCAGCAGTGATGGCTCAAGCAACTGGTCCCCTGCCATCCACAAGCAATTGGAACCCTGCCACCCACATGGGAGATCTGAATTCAGTTCTAGGCTCCCAGGTTTGGGCCAGCCCAGCCCAGGCTATTGCAGACAGTTGGGAAGGGGACCATCATTTGGGAGATCTCAATCTGTCCCTCTGTGTCTCTATATGTGTGTCTCTGCCTCTGAAATAAATATCTTTAAAATGCATTAGAGGGGCCTGCACTGTGGTGCAGTGGGCTAACATGCCATATCAGAGTGCCATTTCTGCTCTGCTTCCAATTCAGCTCCCTGCTAATGCACCTGGGAAGGCAGTGGAGGATGGCTTGAGTACTTGGGCCCCTGCCATCTATGTAGGAGACCAGCATGGAGTTCCCAGATCCTGGCTTCAGCCTGGCCCAGGTTTGGCTATTGAGGCATTTGGAGAGTGAACCGGAAAATGAAAGATCTCTCTCTTCCTCTGTCTCTGTCTCTTCCATGTCTCTGTCACTCTGCCTTTCAAATAAGTAAGTGAATAAATAAATCTTTTTAAAAAAGATGGATACCAGAAACCAGTGAGTGACAGAATTTATAGGCAAGTTATATCAAAGTGTAATGAAAGGGGCATTGTCGTAGTGTAGTGTGTTAAGGGGCTGTCTGCAGTCCAGCATCTGATATAGGCAATAGTTCAAGTCCTAGCTACTTCACTTCTAATCCAGCTTCCTGCTATTGTGCCTGGGAAAAGCAGCAGAATATGGTTCAAGTCCTTGGGCCCCTGCACCCACGTGGGAGACCTGCAAGAAGCTTCTGCCTATTGGCTTCGGATCAGCCCAGCTCTGGCCATTGTGGCCATTTGGAGAGTGAACCAGTGGATGAAAGATCTCTATGTCTCTTCCTCTCTGTGTAACTCTGCCTTTAAAATAAATAAAATATATATTCTTTAAAAATATAATGAAGACAAATTTGTTCTAGAGGACTTTGGCTTTTCCTTGAAGTAAAATATTTCCCCCATACAGTCATTGCTTCACATTCATTGCGTGTTTTTAATGTGGACCAACCACCACCAACAAAAATACAAGAGGAGAAAGAGGAGGAGGATGACAAGGAGTGAAAGATCAGAAGAGAGAAAGATTTGTTCCCAGTGCCCTCTTCTGGAGACAGTCCCAGAGCTGAGCCTGTGTTCACTGTCATCAGAAGGCAGAGTGATTCATGTACCAGACAGCATGGTTCCCTGTGTCTGATGTTACTTGGTGTGGCATGATGTAGTGGAAGGAGCCCTGAACTAAGAAATCCAAAACTAGATTTAAATTCAGCCTTTCGTACTAACCTTCAATGACCTTGAACAAATCATTGAAGTTAGGTGGTGCTGCAGTGTCTTAAGTACACTTAAGACCATATATCTACATTAGAATCACCAGAGCTGTTAGCAGGTAGAATTCCAGGTTCCAGCCCCATCACTGGAATCAAATGGCAGGGAGAGGTATGCCCCTGGGTTTTAGGTTATCTCCAAGGAAATTCTTAGGTAGTGTTCCAGCTCCAGTCGTTTAATCTGCACAATGATTTTTTAAAGATTTATTTATTTTATTTGAAAGAGTTACAGAGAGAGAGAGAGAATCTTCCATCTGCTGGTTCACTCGCCAAATGGCCACAACGGCTGGAGCAGGGCTGATCCAAAGCCAGGAGCCGGTAAGTGATGCTGGCCCTACAGGCAGTGGCCTTACCTGCTACACCACAGTGCTGGCCCCTGCACAGTAATTTTCTTACATCAAGTGATCTATAAAACTCCTCACAGCTTTAACACTTCATGATTTTATGAAACAAAAGGAATAATAAATTGTGGTATATCCATAAAATGGACTCAGGGACACAAAAGAATAAATTATTGATCTATACAACAATATGGGTAACTCTCAAAATATCTATGCAGGAATGAAAGAAAATTGACCAAAAAAGATGTTTCCATTTTTGTAAAATCCTAGAAAACACAAAGTAATCTGTATCAAAAGAAGGCAGATCAGTGGTTCTCTGGGGATGAAGACAAAATAGAAGGGAGGGCTGACCAAGGGCGCCATGAAGCTGTTAGGGTAAGGGCAGTCACTGTCAAGGGTGAGGTGGCGGTTTCCCAGGTACATGTATATGTCAAAAGTAATGACATCGCGGCTTTACATCCGTGCCATGAACTGTTTATCACTTATCTCCATAAAGCTGCTATTTAGAAAAGGGAGAAGGAAAGAGATACACTAGGAGCTGGGGAGGCTGCCTAGACCAGAAGATTTTTTTGTCTGCAGCAGATGACAGAGTTAGAGAACAGGGTCCTTGAACAGACAGCAGAGGATGCTCTTCCCGCCCAGAGGCATCCGCAGGCATCCACATGAAAAGCCAGAGAGGAATCTGGAAGCCATAAAAGCAAAGCCTGCGCTGTGCTCTGCACAGAAGGCTCTGCCTACCGCCCACCCCAGCCATTGTTGATGCCACCCTGGATCCCCCCTACATCTGGTCTGCCGAAGGACCGGGTAGTGTCTGGATCCATCCACAAGCTCGTGAGATTCTGCCAAGGCTGGCATGGGGGGTTTTGAGATGAAACACTGGAGATGGTAATGTCTTCAGGATTGCTATGCCGACCCCAAAGAGTCTCAAACTGGAGTTTTGTTAAGGACTTGATCTAGGCTCTCCCAGGAGAACGTTCCCAGATCCCCAGTGCCACCCAGACGGAGACCGGCATTACAGTCTCTGCTCACACTTTCCCTTCTCTTCCCTGCCCCCATCCCCATTCCTCCCACAGGAAGTTCAAGGGAATCGCCCGCACCTTGAGCTCTGCTTTCTGCAGGCCTGAAAGAACTTTACTGCAAGCTCTGGCAGAAAGTTAAATTGGATAAAGATCAAAGTTGATAAAACTCCTGGTAAACCCACAGATGGTCCACTTTAAAGGCAATAGTCTCATTCACTTCTGATTAAAATGGAAATTGTCTGTAAAGAAACTCCTTAGAACAAAGTTGAATGATGGAACTAGATTAAGAGAGCAGTTCATTACCCTGAAGTGAAAAATGCACAAAGCTATCATTCAGAGGCAGTAATGGGGCGGTGATTATAAGGAGGTCAGTAAAGGGACAACCTAAATTTACCAGAAACTTTTTGGAAATCTCCAGGGCACTGAAAATAGAAAAAGTATCCCCCCAAAATGTACTACGGGGATCTTCAGACTACCTGTATGGCCAGATGGACATCATATTTTATACATAGGCCTAATTATCTTTGAGTATCACAGTACAAATATTAGAAACAGATTCTGCACACGACCAGTTTGATTTCTCTGCTGTGGATAAGTCATTACTTCTTTTTTTTTTTTTTTAAGATTTATTATTTACTTGAAAGGCAGAGTTACAGAGAGGCAGGGAGAGAGAGAGAGGTCTTCTATCTGCTGGTTCACTCCCCAAATGGCCACAACAGCCAGAGCTGGGCTGAACCGAAGCCAAGATGCAGGAACCTCTTCCAAGTCTCCCACGCAGATGCAGGGGCCCAAAGACCTGGGCTATTTTCTGCTGCTTTCCCAGGCATAGCAAGAGCTGGATTGGAAGTGGAGTAGCTGAGACTAGAACCAGTGCATACGGGATGCTGGCACTGCAGGCGGCGGCTTCACCTGCTATGCCATAATACCTGCCCCAGAAAGCATTTACTTCTAACCATTTCCTCATCTCCCAACGTTTATCTTAATTAGCAGGTACATAGTTTATCTGAACAACCGTGGGAGGACTTAGGCATTTGTATTATCCCTAGCCCCATTTCCCAACTCCACAAACAATCAGCTTGGTAGAATCTTATCACCTTCATTTATTAAAGAATAGAAATTTGCTGCTAATGACGCATAAATCAGTGGCAACCTTAATCAGACTCAAGATGATCATTATTCTTCTTACTCTTTCTCCCTTTTTTTTCATATTAACAGAACAGGCAGCTTCCTTGCCAGCAAGGACTTTCTCTAGAAAAGTCTAAATTGTAACATTCTAAATTCCAAATGCCTTAGCCACAGAATCTCCTGTAAATCTCAGTGAATCCTCTTGTTTGGTATATACCATGAAGAGCTCAAAGATTAAAAGTTTGTGGATGAACTTCGGTCCAGCTCTCTGATTCTGTCTGAATTTGGGGGTGGGAAATGCTAATTTGGAGTGTGTAGCATTTCCTCAATATATGCAGACACACGAGTAAGGAACAGTTGAACGTATATAATGATAAGGCTCTTGGTCAAAGTTAATCTTTATTTAACAAAGTCACTCAAATCTCCACATTCTTATCCTGATTGCTGCTGTCCTAGAATGACATTGATGAGGTCAAATACCACCATTGTAACTCTATATTCTTTTAATGCTCACTACCAAGTTCCTGTAGGTATATCGAAAATTAAAAAAAAAAAAAAAACACTTTGATTTCCACAGACGAAGAGGAATCCAGGCAGATTAATAATAGAACAAAGTATTATAATTTCTGCAGGCTGGCAGGTGTAATGAGTCATCAGCAGATAAACTGTAAGGGTGACAGTTCAGTGTGGCACATCAGATTGGAACACAATTAACCAGAAGTTTTCACCTGAGGAATGAAGCTTAGAGACACTCAACTTTAAAGTGCCCCCTAAGCATCAGGCGGTAATTATAAAATGGGATTTGTGGAGAGCTCTTTCAAATCACGGTGAAGAGCTCATTTCTGAAGTCATTTGTTAAGTTATCACCAACGACTATTGCCATTGTTACAATTGCTTTTGCAGAACCAAAAAAGAAACTAATTTTAACCACATCTTCTTTAACCTCTTGCCTTTCCTAGGAAAGAATTTCCTCCAGAGAATCTGAAAGTTGAATCTTGTAGTAATAAACACTTTAGAAAATAGAAGGCTGAGAAACTTTTCACAAACTACCTAGACATGTTGTTAAAAGCAAATGGAGGGCCGGTGCCATGGTGCACTAGGTTAATCCTCCGCCTGCGGCACTGGCATCCCATATGGGTGCCGGTTCTGGTCCCCGCTGCTCCTCTTCCAATCCAGCTCTCTGCTGTGCCCTGGGAAGGCAGTAAAAGATGGTCCAACTCTTTGGGACCCTGCACCCACATGGAAGACCAGGAAGAAGCCCCTGGCTCCTGGCTTCGGATCAACACAGCCCCAGTCATTGCGGCTATTTGGGGAGTGAACCAATGGAAGGAAGACCTCTCTCTCTCCTCCCTCTCACTGTCTGCAACTCTACCTCTCAAATAAATAAATAAAAAACTTAAAAAACAAAAAACAAAAAAACAAACAAACAAAAAAAGCAAATGGAAAGGAATGTCATACTGTCACAGCTGTGGCTGCCTGCTCTCAAAAGTAGAAGTGTTGGAGGTGGCACTTGGCACAGTGGTTAAGATGCTGCTTAGAATGCCTGCATCCCATATCAAAGTGCCTGGCTCCAGTGCTGGCTACTTCACTTCCAGTGCAGCTTCCTGCTAATACATTCCCCAGGCAGGCAGCAGGGGGATGGCTCAAGTACTTGGGTCCCTCCAACTCGGCACACCCAGGCTGAGTTCCAGGCTCCTGGCTTTGGCCTAGCCCAGCCATTGCTGGTGCAGGCATTTGGGGAATAAACTAGAAGATATAAGATCAGTCTCTAAAACTTTATTCAAAGTAGTGTTGTGGTAGAAAAAAGTCTTTCTGTGGACAAGTTAGCATTCCTGTTGATATCTGAGAAGCCAGTGCAGCTATTCACGGGTCTGGGAGTATTCACCCACTTGATCTCTAACCAGGGAACATGGAGTGGGGCTCGGCTCAGGGCTGGCTCATCACGCACCCCTAGGGACCCACTGGAAAAGGCACCGCCCATTTTGGTGCCTGATGGTGCTATCCCTGTAGCGAAGCTTCTTCATGACTCGGGGCCCAGTGAGAACCGAAACTCACTCCAGTGCTTGGGAGTAAGCAATCCTTGTTTTAATCACCTTAAAATTAAGATCTGTTGCAGCCCAGGAAAGGCAGTGGATGAGAAAAGAGACTCCTTGAGTTTGGGCCTCTGGCAGAGAGAAGCTGATGGTGCATGGGGGATAAGAAATCCCAGGACCCAGGGGCCTTGGACAGGGCTGTGAGTGTGCTGCCCCCGTGTGGACAGAATGGCTCTCACCAGCGCTTTGCTCCTTAGGCTCTAGGCTGGCTACCATGGTGACTGTTCTGGGATCTGTTGTGATAAAGAGTAAATACAGCTTCAACGCTCACACCCATAGAAAGCTGGCTTTGCCATATAACTTTGTACTTGGTAGCATTCTTGGGCTTCTTTGTTTCAAATTATTCGTCCTTTTGTGCCATGTCTTCCTGCAGTCCTGGCCACAGGACCATGATAAGCTTTTGGGATGGGCAAATGTCAGCAGCATTTGCTCAATAAGTAGATAAGATAGTTCTCAAACATCTGTGAATGCAATCAGATAAGACAACAAATAGCAAGGAGAACAAAGTTCTGTGATCACATGAGAGAGCCAGGAGTGATTTTTTTTTTTTTTTTTGTCTTCCTGAGAAGGATCAAAGAAAACCTCACAGAAGAAGAGGCCTGTGGGACATGTTTTGAAATCCAGGAGGATGTCACAATGGGAGGGTACAGGAGAAGAGCACAGCAAACAGAAGGAGCGATGTACAGTGTAGCCCAGAGACCTCTCTCCTCTCAGGGAATGACCTGTAACACATGGGGCTACATGGAGAGGAGACTGGGGGAGAAAAGGGGACCAGAGGCTGTACAAAGATGGTGAGCAAAACAGGCTGTGTTTTACAGATGGCTCAACTCCACTCCATAGACAAGGGGGAGCCTCTGAAACCCCGTAGAGCAGAGAAGATGTGATCAGATTAGAATTTGGTAGCGCTGTGGAAGATGAAGTTTGGGGTTGGGGTAGAGGAGGGGCTGGCATTGTGGCACAGCGGGTTAAGCCGCTGCTTGTGATGCCAGCATCCCATATAGGCTCCCCTTAGGTTTGTGGTAATAGTATTTCTAGATTACATGTCATGAATTCCTCCAGAAATGTCGCATTAGAAGACTTCCATAGCACCCACCATCATGACTGTCGACAAGACGGAAGACTCTTCTTCCTATACAGTTTGCCATAGGCCCAGCAGAGTTCTTACTTGCAGCTTTTATTTTCAGGCTATTATTTTGGTCTGCTGCAACCTTGAGTTAACAACTAAAAATACCAGACAATAAGAGGATGTAAAAGGAAAAGGCATTCCTTTTCACATCAGCTCAGCCTGCCAGGCAATACAGCGACTAAACAGCTGCAGAAAGCTGCACTCTAGCCCCTACCTCCGGCCCCTCACCTCGGTGTTAGCCTGGACACTGAGGGGCCATTGACATTCCCGACAAGAATGGAGTTTAAAACTGTGCAACTGACATGACAAACAGTAAAGAAGAAACTGTGTCCTTTCCTCCTCTCACTTTGTAGTCCTCTTCCTGAACAGGATCCTCTTAAAAAAAAATCCAGCAAGAATTCTGGTCTTTGGGTCTTCACAGCTTCAGCCATATGATATGGTCTGTTCAAGAGAGTTTTGAATTTTATGTGTACTTGTAAGTGGAAAAACAGCTTAGAGGTTTTTTTTTTTTAAGATTTTATTTATTTATTTGAGAGGTAGAGTTACAGACAGTGAGAGGGAGAGAAAGTGAGAGGATTTCCTTCCCAGATGGCCGCAACCACTGGAGCTGCGCTGATCCAAAGCCAGGAGCCAGGTGCTTCTTCCCAGTCTCCCTTGCGGGTACAGGGGCCCAAGCACTTGGGCCATCATCTACTGCTTTCCCAGGCCATAGCAGAGAGCTGGATTGGAAGAGGGGCAGGTGGGACTAGAACCGTCTCTCATATGAGATGCTGGCACCACAGGCGGAGGTTTAACTTACTGTACCACTGCACTGGGCCCCCAGCTTAAGGTTTTAATTCATTAAATTATTTGTTTCTTATTTGAGAATCAGAGAAACAAAAAGGTTTTCACACTGGTTCACTCCCCAAATTCCTGCAAAAGCCAAGCCTGGGCTGGCCAGAGCTAGGAACCAGTAACTCAATCCAGGTCTCATGTGGGTGACAGGAACCCAGTGTCTTGAACCGTCAGCACTGCCTCCCAGGGTCTATACTAGCAAGAAGCTGGAGTCAGGAGCAAGAGTTTGAAATTGGATCCAGGTACTCTGCTATGGGATGTGAACGTCTACACCACTAGACCAAACACACACCCCTTAACTCATCAAATTTATTTCTGTGGGACTGGGTGCTTGGTGCAGTGGGTAAGACATGGCTTGGGATTCCCGCATCCCATGTTGGAGTGCTTGGGTTCAAGTGCTTATGATTCTAGCTTCCTGCTAATGCAGACCCTGGGAGACAGCAGTGGGTCATTCAAGTATGTGGATCCCTACCATCCATGTGGGAGACATGGATTGAATTCCAGGCCCCTGGCTTCATCTTTTCCCAGTCCCAGTTGTTGGGGGAAATTTTCAGAGTGAACCAGCAGGTGGAAGATCTCTGTCTATGTCTTACTGCCTTTCAAATTTAAAAATATATATTTATCTAATTTTTAATTACCCTGATTCCTTTTCTCTATTTGCTATCTTTACCCTGAGAAGGTGCCAGATATGAGATTCTATATAGCAGAAGCTTTGGTTTGGATATTATCAAGATGAGAAAGAAATACCAAGGATTTATGTTTTCCTAAACCACCATCCACCTTAATACAATGGGAGCTTGATAAATGTTACATTTAGATTCCCCCATATGCACCTTACAAAGTTTTGCAAATGGCAAGTGACAAATAGCACAAATCCCATTTGCTTTTGGCTGAAAGATCTAAGTCCACATCCCAGCACAACACATGTACTTTAGTCCCTGATGTTACCAGGAAACGTGGCCACCCGGCTCTGTGATCACCATGCATCAAGCCATTCCGGGTTCTGCAGCAGGATTCCTCCCTGAACCACCGCGTCCCAGCCATCTCTGCACCCCATTCTCATCCTGTCTTCCCTAATTTTTCTTGTTCAATTTCTATTCCAAATTCTTTATCTTCCCCCTTTATATATCAGCATTCTTTTGCAGAAACCAGAGCACTTTAAATGGAAAATGTAGCCTGGTGAAACAAAAAGAAATCTCAAAATTGCATCTCTTCCCCTCGTCTTTCTAGGTAGTAAGTATATTGTAACAAGACTGTTGGGTTACAAGGCAGGAGACATCGCCCTCTAATGGAGAGAGCGTTTCCAAGCACTTGACTGCCCAAATGTATCATCATTCAGCCTCTCCAATCACTTTAGATTTTTTTTCCACTTCAAACTCAGTCCCAACTCTTCTTTTTTTTTTTTTAAGATTTATTTCTTTATTTATTTGAAAGTCAGAGTTACACAGAGAGAAGGAGAGACACAGAGAGAGAGAGAGAAAGAGGTATTCCATTCGCTTGTTCACTCCCCAGTTGGCTGCAAGGGCCAGAGCTGCGTGGATCCGAAGCTGGGAGATAGGAGCTTCTTCCAGGTCTCCCACGTGGGTGCAGGGGCCCAAGGATTTGGGCCATCTTCTACTGCTTTCCCAGGCCACAGCAGAGAGCTGGATTGGAAGTGGAGCAGCCAGGTCTCAAACAGGCGCCCATATGGGATGCCAGCACTGCAGGCAGCAACTTTATCTGCTACGCCACAACACTGGCCCCCTAATTCTATCTTACCTTAGAAACTAGTTCCTTATTTTGACTTCTCTATGTTTATTTTAAAGGTTTTTTTTATCAAATCAATATATGTTATATATGTTAATTACTTGATACTCAGAAAATAGATCAAGACAACTAGAACATCCTGTAACTCAGACTTCATCGATGTTAACATTTTGAACTTTATAATCCTTCCAAGCTTTTTCTCTGCACCCATGTATATAGGAGTATAATTTTGGATTGTTTTTTAAAGGGAGTTATATATATATATATATATATTTCAAAAAAGAAAAATAATGCCCAAGCATATATATATACATACATATATATACATGTATATATACATATATAAATATATACATAAGCATATACATACATACATATGTATACATATATACATATATGTATACATATATGTATATGTATATATGTATACATATACATACATATGTACACATATATACATATGTATGTATGTATATGCTTATGTATATATTTTTCTTTTTGACAATTCAGAAATATGTTTATGTTAATTAATATGTTTAATAAAAATTCAAATGTTTAGATATTAAATTCTTATTGCAACCAATAAAGCAATACAAAGATGCATAAGGTGCACTCTCCCACCTGAGGTACCCACAGTTAATGTCCTGGTGTGTGACCATCCAGATCTTTCTCCATACTACACAACTCTCATACACATGCACATTTTTTACAAATTGGGGTCTTGCTCTGTGCATTATAATGAAGGTTACTTTCCTCACATAATATGTCATGGACATGTCCCAGGTCAATACATCAAGATCTATTTCATTGTTTTAAAGAGCTGCATTAATATAGCATGGATGGATAATAATGAGTTGATCATTGTCTTATTGATGGACATTCAATTCTAAATTTTGTTGTATGCACATGCCTGGTTTTCTATATTATAGATTCTTATAGGTACTTGTAAGATTGTTGATCAAAGGCACAGGGCTTGCACATTTTAAATTGGTAAACATCTTGGAAGCTTTTGTTGAACTTGCGAAGTGGTTGTAAGGGCTCACTCTCCCATCAGAGTGCGGGCAAGCGTCTGCTCCTGCTGCAGTCTGGTCAGCCCTGCTTTGTGGAGGCTCCTTTCCATTTTGTCAGTCTGATGGGTGAAAAGTGCTGTCTGATCCTTACTTTTATTTACATTGCCCCAACTACTAGTATAGGTATGCATTTTTATGTGAATATTCCTCCAGAATATGTCCTTAAAAACATTGTGTTCTAACATATTAATATGCCACTATTTATTTAACCAGTCTCCTACTATCAAACACATGAATTGCATCCAGTTTTTTCAAGTTATATAAACATTGTTACTAAAATCCACGTGCATCAATTTGTGCCTTAATCTATTTCTCAGACTAGGTTCCTAGGACTGGAATTGTATTCGTGAGCATTGGTAAGCATAGTGATTAAGAGTGTAGGTGCTGGAGTCAGACTGTTGACATTAAGTTCTAGAGTTATGTTTCTATGGTGTAACTTTAGGAAAATTGTTTACTCTTTCTTTGCATCAGTTTCTTTATCTACAAAAAGCAGTAATGGCAGTACATAATTCTCAGGGTTGTTGAGAAATTGAACTTAGTACAGGTAAAGCTCTTATAATAACCTCTGGGGTTTAGCAAGTTTTGAGTGAACATTAGTTATTATTATGAACATCCTGAAGGCTTTCCGCATGTCAATAAGAGGATATTCAAACTGGAGTTTCAACCCTGTGATTTGGAAACAAGAGACTCAGGAACCCACACAGCCTTGATAGCTATGCCACTAACACCCCACTTGCAGGGATTTTGTCTCTGGAAATAGTTTGGCACATGCAAAACCAAAGAACATGGTTCCCTATTGCAATAGATGTCCCACATCAAAGTTAGTTACCTGTTCAAAATATTCAAAGGCTAGCAGTATGTAAAAGCTAGTCCCCCTTTATTGAATCACCCAGGCAAAGACTGAAAAGGGCTCAGAGTTTTGAAGGGGAGTGGGTCTGTGACAAGGATGTCTTTTGGCTGAGCTGGGTTGTGAGAACCCCCCAACAGGGAGAGGGGATCGCAGAGGCCCTCTTCTCAAGCTTAGGAACCGACTCCTCTGCCATGTTCCACCCTCTGGGAGGCCAGAAGACAGAACTAGCAAGGACTCCAAGAGGAATAGGAGAAGAAATGTGAAATATAGGTGGCCCATCAAGCACTGGCGGCAGATGGGAGAAGGGTAAGGATGGAGGTTATGGATGAAGACTGAAATTTACCTGATGGTTTAGGTTGTGGACTTCTAATTTTTTAATAGAGCCAGCATTTGTGACTTAGACGATTGGCCGATCCATTCCTCAAGAGTCAGTAGGAAAGTCAGGGGTTGCCAATCTTCTCAGTCAGCAACAAGAGGAATGCTTCTACCACCATACAAATGTTCTAGAGGTGATGGAAGACACAAATACACAACCCATCATGCTTGGTCTGTGTGAAGGCTGCACATAATGAAACGTTGACTTCCAGACAACTTGTCTGTACACTCCAAAAGGCAGGGTTCTCTGTCACTAAGAAACCTCATGATCTAGAGCCAGTGTTGTGATGCAACAGATTAAGCTCCTGCGTATGATACCAACATCCCATATTACAGTGCCAGTCAGTCCTGGCTACTTCACTTCCAATCCAGCTCCCTGCTAATGTGCCTGGAAAGGCGATGGCCCAGGTCCTTAGGCCTCTGCCACCCACATGTCAGACCAGGGCAGAATTCCTAGCTCCTGGGTTTGGCCTGGCCCTGACCTGACTGTTTTGGACATTTGATAGTGAAACAACAGGTGAAAAATCAATCTCTTAGTCTCTTTCTCTCTTGCTTGTTCTGTTTTCCAAATAAATTGATAAATAAATTAATCTTTAAAGAAGATGAAACTTCATGATCTATAATTTGGTTTCCCAAATAGACTATAATTTTGTAAAGGGAGTGGACTTAGCAGCTGACACAGATGCTTTGCTTGGCAAGTATATTTCTAATAGTAAATAAATAAATTGGCATTTTAATGCATCAGCCAGTCTCTTATGAAATTAGCTGACATCAGTAAGCCCGCTAGAACGAAATCACTTCTCATGGCTATGACAAGTAGGTTCCCAAGCGGGCCCAGCTGAGGACCAGCCGCAGTCTCCCGTGCCCCAAGTGCCAGCGGCCTCCCAGGCTCTCCGAAAAGCCAGCTGGCTGCAAAGTCTGCCTCTCTTTAGCACCATTTAAACTGCAACAAGCAGAACAGCAGGCTTTGAGGAGTGAGGACATGAAATGGCCTCCAGGGACCAAGAAGCTGAATGTTCACGGAATACGAGATGCAACGTCTAATTGGGAAGCAGCTAATCGTAGAGCAGCTAATTGAGAGGGAGCATCTGAACAAGGAGCAGGAATAACTCCGACTCCCTTCAGCACAGGATGGGGCCTGGGCGTCGGCCTGGACTGCCCCTACCGTCAAAAGCAGCAGGTGTATGGGGCTGCGCAAAGGTGCTGGCGATGGGGCGTGTGCACATTACCGTGACAGGCAACACAACATCGGGAAAACACTTAATCTCCTTGTTTATCCCCAGAAGGCCTAATAACCAGAGGGAGAGAGCGAGCTGCATTCTTCTTCATTTAGCAGCGAGCTACTGCTAATGCCGAGCTCTCTCAGTTTATAGACCAAATACCTGCTCGCACTAAAACTGCCACATACTATAAACCTCACCGAGGAAGTGAATCCATCACATCCTTGCTCCCTTAAGAATAGTTTTTCCCTGGAGTACATAACCCATTACTGCATATCTTGTATAAATCAAATGCAGACTCTATCTTCTACCATAGAACAAATCGGTTTTGTAGAAAAATGCACAAATCATGACATTTTTGTTGTTCTTTAGCTTCAAGGCTTTTATTTTGCAGTGGTTATTGTTTTGTTCTTGTTCTTGGTTTCCAGGTGGCAATTCTGAAGGCATCTCTGTGCCTGGATTTAGCCAGAGCTGGAGAAGAGGGGTCTGTTTCACCTTGGACTCCAGACTCAGAGTCCAAGATGACATGAGAAGCTCTGGACCATAGTGAGAAGTACATTGTGGGATTCAAAACTCCTTCTCTTTATCTCGCACCCTTTTCCGACTCTCTGGCACCCACTGTCTCACACAGGCTCCTTCTGTGATCCTTCCTATTGGAGGGGAAAATCTCTGCAATGTCACCAACACGGTCAGGCCCTAGACTCATTGTTCTGTGGGTTCAGGGATTCACTGCTTACCCGCGGTTCTTCCATCGTGTTTTGGTACATGGTAAGCCTCATTGTCTACTTGGGGAAATAATCTACATGCAAATGAAAGAATGGACTGAATGTGTTTAAGGAAAAAATTTTTAAAAGAATTCAAAGACTTACTCTAGAGCTGAATTTTAAGGAAATTAATATTTATTGAATGCCTACTAGGTAGCAGTGATAGGCAAGCACTTGAAATTTCATGTAATTCCCACACCCCTCATATCTTACCACAAGGTCAGCAGTTACTGTGTGTGTGTGGGCTTGGACACAGCTGCTGGTAGAAGCTGAGCCATTTTTGTAAGAAATTTAGAAACACAAAGTAAGAATCACTTTAAGAAATAAGGATGTTGGGAGTTTCTTGAGCCAACTTCTTTCAGGTTATGTCTTCACAGTGCCCAACCAGGTTTCTTCTTTCATTTCTTTCGGCACAGTGGAGCAATACAACCAGGAAAATGGCACTGTATGCAACTGAATCTGAAGATGCATAAGGACCCCAAGTTTCAGCAGATCTTTGGGACACTGCCAAGAATGTCACACAAAATAGACGCCCTCTTACAAATGGATTTATGCCCAAATCATCCACTCTATTGCTGCACTAATATCTGTACAACTCTGCACAAACTGACTTACTCTTTCTCTAAGACAGTTTGAGGAGAAGGAATTAACTTTCTGGTTGCTTAAATTGTAGATAAAGAATTGGAGTGCTTTACCTCGCATGTGCAGAAGCCCTGGTAGGCATAGTGCAGCCCTTTCTCAGGCCAAGTTTTGGGAGATGGACATCTTGAGAGCAATTCCAATTTTCCATCCTGTTGAAAGACTTGTTTCAAGAGATCTTGTGGGGCCGGTGCTGTGGCGTAGTAGGTTAAACATACACCTGTGGTGCCAGCATCCCATATGGGTACCAGTTTAAGTCCTGGCTGCTCCATTCCCAATCCAGCTCCCTGCTGATGGCCTGGGAAAGCAGTAGAAAATGTCCCAAGTTCTTGGACCTCTGGACCCTTGTGGGAAACCCAGAAGAAGCTCCTGGCTCCTGGCTTTGGATCAGCCCTGCTCTGGCCCGGCCGTTGCAGCCATTTGGGAAGTGAACCAGCAAATGGAAGACTTCTCTTTCCCTCCCTCTCTCTGTCTGTAACTATGCCTCTCAAGTAAATAAGTAAATCAAGGAAGGAAGGAAGGAAGGAAGGAAGGATGGAAGGAAGGAAAAAAAGAAAGAAAGAAACCTCATAAATTTCTTTCCATTGTGTTTTGGGTGCAACAGTATTAAGCAGGATTGACTGTAGAATCAGATGGAGAGCTTGTGTGCATGGCACGCATGGTTGAGTGGTTGAGGCTGGGCAATTGTAGCAGGAATCTCACTCAAGAGAAACCATTACCTCTACATTTCATGATTCCAGCCTGAAAGCATAGCTGAGCCTTGCTCGTTTCAGCTCAAGAAAGAGAACTCAATGAGCATAAGAAATCTTTTCAAATCTTTGTTCTCCAGGGAACTACTCAAAGCCTGCATACAGTAATATGCAGTCCCTGAGTAATTAGTTAGCCATATTAATGACATCAAAAATGTATGGTTGAGTGAATTTATGATAATCCCCAAAGTAACTGATTAAACATAAAGTAATATCAGATTTTAAGTCTAGGTCCTAAGGACAGCTTGCTTCGATCTGTCAGCTCTGATGGAAATTGGGCAATGCAGGCTTTACTCCTTGGAATCTGATCCGCTTCTTCTTGTTCTTACACAGAATCCCAAAGGCTCGTTAGACCCTGTATCAAATTCTGCTTCACCATTACCATTTGCATACCCTTTCTTTCTTTTTTAATACTAGATTTGATTCCCACTTAAACCTTTTTTTCTCCTTCTTCACTTGACCTTTAAGACCTGGCATCCAAGGAGCACATATTTTATCTTCCTGAATTTCTTCTCAAATGCCTATCTTTGTATATTTTACACACATTCAGTAGCCAAGCAGATAGCCACCCGTTCATCAGAGCTTCAGATGTTTACCTTGGAAAAGCACATAAACTTCCCAGACACACCCTTCTGATGTACAGTCGGGAAACCAAGGCCCAGCCTACAGTACTGACACAAACTAGGAATGGGAGCAGCCCGGACCCTAACATTTGGTCACTCATGGGCATGACTTTCCTCAACAACTGATTCAAACTTACACTTTTATCGATCTTAACTCAAGACTCGAAAACTCTGAGGATTCTTCCTGATGCCTTAATTTGAAGATAAAGCTGTTGTGCCATTTGAAACACTTTATTTCAGTTGTCTTCTAGATTGGTGCTTTTATTGGTGGAATACGACTATTTGATGTGCCACTGTAAGGTCAGACTTCCTTTTCTAAGGTATTCACTTACTGTCATATTTTGCTGAGTCCTTTTAGTGTACGTTAAGATTTCCTTCCCTTGGGCAAGCATTGTCTAGGTTAGAGTCCCAGCTTTGCTTTGATCCAGTTTCCTGCTAATGCATCTGGGAGGTAGCAGGTGATGATTTAGGTGCTTGGGCTCCTGCCTCCACCTGAGAGGCCCAGATGGAGGGCCTGACTCTTGCTTCAGCCTGGCCTAGCCCCAGCAATTAGGGAATTAACAGGCAGATAGAAGATCGGTCTCTCTCTCTCCTCTCCCAACCTGGTGCCTTTCATATACAAAAATAAACATTTTTTAAAGATTTATTTATTTATTTGAAAGTCAGAGTTGTACAGAGAGAGGAGAGGCAGACAGAGAGGTTTTCCATCCACTGATTCACTCCCCAATTGGACTCACCAGCCAGAGCCGCGCCAATCTGGGGTCAGGAGCTTCTTCAGGTCTCCTACACAGTTGCAGGGGCCCAAGGATTTGGGGCCATCTTCTACTGCTTTCCCAGGCCATAGCAGAGAGCTGGATCGGAAGCAGAGCAGCTGGGACTTGAACCAGCGCCCATATGGGATGCCGGCACTGCAGGTGGTGGCTTTACCCTCTATGCCAGTGCTGGCCCTGGAAATAAATATTTTTTTAAAGGTCCCTTTCTCTAATGTCCCCCTCTTTACCCATCACACATATATGTGGATTCACATTTTACCTACATTTACCTTTTCCATACATCACTTAGACCAGGTCAATCGCATTTGTCTTAATTTCATATCCATTCTCTCCATCTCCATATAGTTTTGCAAAGGCACCCCCTGTCTTTGAGGCTCCTTCTGCATCAACTCTAAATGACCACATCTTTCCTTGGACACTAATGTACCAGAAGAGTACACCAAGGGTGAGATCCATGAGCCTTATTCCTACACTTGATCTTAGCAAAAGGCCAAGAAGTGAAGAGCCTTATTCCTAACTACATGGTGATGGTGCTCATCAGCACTCCCAGGCAGCTCGCCAGGGCTCCCCCCTTGTTCTCAGCTCTCTGCAGAAGCTACCTCACCTCCTACTTTACCATAACCTCCCAGCCCAAGTGCTGCTGTCGCTTTCACTTCTCCGAGCAGACATCTGAGGCAAAGCTGACGCAAGGCTTGTGGGGTGCTTGAGCAACGTGGCCAGTGTGACTCAGCCAGGAAGCAACTGAGGCAAGATTTGAGCGTGGGCAGGCGGCGGCTTAGCAGCACATTCTAACCACTGTACACATGCCTCTCTCCTTGTAGAGGGACAGGAAAAAGGTGAGCTGCTTCACCCATCAGCTCCAATAAGTAACCATGCATTCACCGAGAGAGAAATTCACCGAGAGAAAATGCTCTGGTCTGAGCATAAGCATCCAAAAGCATCTTCAGTTCTATCAAAGATGTCTGTGCTATGAATAGCAATGGATTGGGTCATACGTTTAAAACTTAAACCATTTTCTCTCTCTTAGAGAGGGAGAGGGGAGTTTTCTGAAACCCATGGGCATTTTCTTGGTGGGTTAAGGGAATCTTTCTTTGTGCAAATGGACTTTCCAGCCTTAAGTCTACTGGAAGCTTTATAGTCTAAATCTTGCCCCAATGTTAGTGCTTCACTCTTTCTAGGCCCCACATAGTTGTTTTTTTTTTTTAAAGAAAATCTTCCTTCTAAGTGAGTTGTGAAAATGGAACTCACAAAATGATGACAGAAATACTGCTTTTAATACCTTCCCAGAAGGCTTTACGGCAACAAAATAGATTGCATGAGAGAGAAAAAATGTCTAGTTGGTGTGACAGAAGTGGAAAGGAAACAGGAGATCCATTCCTGGAAACAGCCAGAAAGGTGCACTTACGATCATAATTTATTCCCATAATCTCTTTTTGCTGAAGATATTAAGAGAGTACTTAACTAGTTTCAATAGAAATTATATAAGATACAACAAATGTTAATTCTAGTGACTTATTATTAAATAAACATAGGGAATTACTAAGAACTGTTAAGAGGGAAATTTAAAGAACATTTTCTTCATGGGATTTCAATCAAGGGAAAGTGACATCCCAGATGTGCAAAGCCTAGGAAACTATACTCCCCATGCACTATTTCTGAAATTATTAAGGATGTATTTTAACAAAACATAAAAGCAAATCCAATTAAGAAGAAAACCTGAGATCTAACAAACAGGAAAACAGCCTAGCGGTGCAATACGAAGAAAATCCCCAGTGACAGATGAAGAACAAACCCATAAAGAGTCCACACTGCACCATTCAATAAATAGTGTGGCCAGGGGGCCACATCCTAGTGCAGTGACAAATGAGGCCTATTTTCTTCTAACAATCAAAATAAGAAAATGCACCTAGAATCTTCAAAAAATAAAATGTTTACCAAAAAAAAATCCCATACAGTTGCAAATAAACCAAACATTGCCTTGTGTTGAGCACCTTAGAGGAAAGAATCCACTTGACCTTGATGAGTGTCCTCACAAGGTCACGGTTCATAGAGAATTACAGCCTTTCTCTAGGACAATAGAGCAATCACATTGCTCAGCTTTGTAGTAAGTATTTTTTAATTTAACTACATCACAACTGCTCTTTTTTTTTTTTACAGTTGTAAGACAGAACATAAATCACAAACCTTGACAACATAAAAATAAGCATTTAACCAGATAAAGAGTAATTTATGGGGATGTGAGATGCCAGAAAGAATAGGGAGATAATTTCTTCATCTTACCTAATAAGAAAAGAGATAGTCTTAAGAAGTAGAGATCTAAGTGTATTATTTAGTTACGAAGGAAGCAAGCATAGGGGAACCTCCCACTAACAAATATTGCCACAGACATACCATGTGACATGATATCTGTCATTTACTCCAGATTCATACTGTCCCAAGGAAAAAGCATTCTGTCCTTCCTCGGAGCACAATCTTGTCTCTAGGTCAGGACTCTTCTGATTTCAAGAGGTTCCTCCTGTTTACCCAAATGGTTCACATTTAGAAATCACTCTTAATCCCTCATTGCTGTGACTGACACATGTACTGGGTCAGGAAACACAGAGAGTCCTCAAAGAATAATGATATTCCCTTGCCATTAAAACCCTGCCATTTGATGGGGCAGGCGCCGTGGCTCACTTGGTTAATCCTCCGCCTGCAGCGCCGGCATCCCATATGGGCGCCAGGTTCTAGTCCTGGTTGCTCCTCTTCCAGTCCAGCTCTCTGCTGTGGCCCAGGAAGGCAGTGGAGGATGGCCCAAGTCTGAGGGCTCTGCACCCGCATGGGAGACCAGGAAGAAGCACTTGGCTTCGGATCGGCGCAGCTCCGGCCATAGCGGCCATTTAGGGGGTGAACCAACGGAAGGAAGACCTTTCTGTCTCTCTCTCTCTCACTGTCTATAACTCTGTCAAATAAACAAAAATAAATAAATTTTAAAAAACCCTGCCATTTGGCAAATCTCCACCCACACTCAAGCATACTGTGGCCCTACTCCAAGCCACCCTTCAACATCCCATTCTGACTGGCACCTGATACTCCCAAGGGCAAGAGATGGTCCAACATAATGGAAGGATCATAGATCAATGTAGTTAAACTGGATTTATGTCCTGTCTCTTAAGTTACTTCTTGAGACTTCAGGCAAATTACAGAATCTAGTCCCAGTTTAGTTTCCCATCAAAAAATAAAGGCATACATCTCACATGTTTGTGTTGTGAGCAACTGAGATAACATACAAGGCATTTAGTAGAGCTTCTGGCACATAACAGGTCAAAAAATGTTAGAGCTTCCTTCCCTTCAACAGACTGAGTTTACTGTGTTGATGATGGGTTCTTAATATGTTTGATCCTTTTTTTCCCCCATTTAAATTTCTATGGTTGTCAGTAGAACTTTTGGAAATATTCTTTCATATCTAAATGTCCCCAGTTGCATGACCAGTACACTAAATAAAGGAGCTCCATCCTAGGTCAGCTTCTCTTGGGCTACATCAGAAATTGGGTTGCTACTGCCACCTGGTGGCTACAAAAGAATTTGAGCAGAATTTCTTAGAGGCTTGCTGAATGCCAAGACTTCAATGGCTAGGGGATGCGCCCATACACACACTGTTTAAGGGAGCCTGGTGAAGACAGGGAGCCTCCATTTTCTAAGCAATGATGTTTGGAATGGTGGATACATACTGATTGTTTTCTATTCTTCAGATTCAAATGAAGGCCAGAATATAAAGTTAGCAAAGGTTGACTTTGGGGGTCTGAGATTCTTTCCTGGTCCTCCTCCCCATGCTTTCTTTGGCTTCCCTAGTCCTCAGGACATGTATGACTGCTTCTTGTCCTCCCTCAGATCAAAAACTGTTCATAAAAAAATCAACCTGGTAAAGTAATTCACTCCAGGGCATAATTAATTGAGACGAAAGTAACTCATTGGGAGTCCGTTTCACTGAGGTGATTCCAGTGCCCTGAGTTCCTGTAAGCAAACCCAAATCCATCCATGTAGACAGTCATGTTCTAGAAACACTCAGTTTAAGGTTTATCAGTCAGGAGCTGCCACCTAACCCCTATGAAGGACTTTGCCCTGGGAAGATGGACGTGGGGCTCCTGCTCTGCTTTAACCCACTGAATCATTGCCTTGCTTTGCTCTGTCCTCATTCCTCCTTTTGCTTTCTAGATAGAGTCTGGTGCTGCCAGATTCAGAAATCGCTCTCTGCTCAAATCAATTCTTTAATATTTCAGTGTGCCAGCTTCCGTTTTAGCAGGAAAAAGGCTTAAGGTGACTTCTCTCCCTGTAACATCTGCACTTTTATTCTCTTTTTAAATAGAGGAATTATGTATACATGATACAAATTATGGGTTTCTCCCCTACCCCACCTGCCCAGATAAATATATGCACACAACTAGTCCTTTGTACTGGTTAAAAGAGGCAAATACTAGGGGGGCTGCATTGTGGTACAGTGGGTTAAGCCATTGTCTGTGATGCCAGCATCTCATATGAGCTCTGGGATCAAGTCCTGGCTGCCACACTCTGATCCAGCTCCCTGCTAATGTGCCTGTGAAAGCAGCAGAAGGTGGCCCAAATACTTGAGTCCCTGCCACCCACATGGGAGATCCAGATGGAGTTCCAGACTCCTGGTCTTGGACTGGCCCAACCCTGGCCATTGCAGCCATTTGGGGAGTGAACCAGTACCTCAGTACATGGAAGATTCTCTCTGTATCTTCTTTCTCTCTCTCTCTCTCTCTCTCTCTCTCTCTCTCTCTCTCTCTCTCTCTTTCTCTAACTCTGCCTTTCAAATAAGATAAACCTTTAAAATAAATAAATAAGGCTAATACTATACTGGCTAGTCTGCATCTTGCTCCCTTAACCTGATATATCTTGAATAGTATGTCATATATGTGCACTTTCACAGGAATGTAAACTTGATCCTCCCTGGGTAGAAAACCGTCAGTCTCTGTAGAAGTGAAGCCATCTTCATGCAGAGGCAAAGGAGGATTCAGGCAGTAGGTCTTAGACTTCAGCAAGAATGGGAGTGCCCTGGGGAGCTTTGCAAAAGTAGTTGGAGCCCCGTTTCTGATTCAGCCGGTCTGGGTGGGGCTAGAAATGACATACTAAATGAGGACCTGGGGGGTCCTAATGTGGCCTCTGGCATCACGTTTTAAGGATCCCTGGTTAAAAGTACAGGTTCCCAGCGCTGGTTGGACAGGAGAGTCTCCTGGGGAGCTTCTGCGGAGATTACAATTCTGATGAGTTTTACCTGGATTCCCCAGGGAAATGCGACCTGGGACCGGGACAGAGCATGCTGCAGTTCTCAGTCTTGACTGCAAGAGGAGTCATTTAGGAAGCATTGGAAACACTGATGCCAGCCTGGATCACACCCTTGGAGATAATGATGGGATTGGTCTGGGGTGTGGCTAGAGTTTCAGGAGCTTCTAGAGCTCCACAGAGGCTTCAAATCTGCAGCCAAGGTGGGGGACTCCTGGCTTCAGAACAGGCCTGTTAGTAGTCCCAGGGTCACGTCAGATGGGGCTGACAGATTGCGCTGAGCGTGCTAGTCTCTGGGGCTGCTACTCTTCAAGACAAGGGAGAGCAGAAGCAAAGATGGCCTGGTGCCCTTTGCTACTCTTCTTTGGCGGCAAGCGCCTTGTTGAATCAAACTCTTGTTTGAATCTCTCTCTAGTGTGGAAGGATGATGACAGCTAACTCTCCAGCCTCAATCAGCAAGGCCAATCAAATGAGCCAGATGTGGAGAGATGATCAAACCCTGTTTCCACCTAAAACCAGGCTGGGGCTGCTTGCTTGTGTGGCTGGCACGGTGACACCCCATCTGAGAAATCTAGGCCTTCCCTCGGTGTTCCATCCAAAAGTAACTAGATCTTCATCCACCACGGCTGGTCAGAAGGACTTCTCTGCATTCCACTGGGCATTCATAATTTGACCACGTTTGATTAAGCAGCGGAAGATGGCCTGAGTGCTTGGATCTCTGCGCCCACATGGGAGACCCGTAAGAAGCTCCTGGCTCCTGGCTTCAGATCGTCCCAGTCTAGGCCTCTGCAGGAGGGAGTGAACCAGCAGATGGAAGCCCCCTCTCTCTCTGTCTCCCTATCTCTCTCTTTCAATTCTGCCTTTCAAATAAATAGAGAAGCAGTTTCCACATATAGCTGCATTAGATACTTCCTACAAAAACCAGCTTAGAGCTATAAAGAGAGCCACTTCTGTATTTCCAACTTCTAAAACAAGTTGATGGTTTTTTTCTTTTTTTAAGCCATCCTTTCTAATGACCTCTTTGGATGGGAAACAGATTACTTTTTTGTTTTTAGCTTGATCGGGCACAAGAACAAGAACTGTTAACATTTCGCTGGATGTGCGTTTTGGCAACATACCAGCTTAGGCTGTTTAATTTACAGCAATATGGCTGCAGGCAAGTCAGCCTAATGAGGGAGACTAAAGATTTAGAGTTAAATATTAAATTTATCTTAGTCTTTATTTCTTGCTGTTCCAACCAATAAAAAAAAGGGCCTCTGGGATATTCTAGTGTGAAAGTATCTAGCTTATGGTGCCTTCCGTACTGCCAGAAAGACATTTAACTCTAAATTACACACAGAGCAGCCGCAGTATTTGTTTCCTCTTTATTTTATTTTGCTGGTGCAAGCTCTGCTGGTTGGAAACACAACATAATAGCAGTGCACATCTGAAGTGGCCTGGCCTAGGTTTCCCTTTATGGGATAACAGCCACCTTTCTCTTTCAGGATTCACTACCAGCCAGGCACGAGGTCAGCAAACCGGCAAAGCTGCTGGGGAAGGCACTAGAGTGACGGCTTTTTTTGATTCTGGAATTTTGCTGCTTAAATCCTAGTTCATCGTGCACGTCTCAGCGCTGACAGCAAAAATGGTACATGGTTATTGGCCGGCACCGCAGCTCAATAAGCTAATCCTCCACCTAGCGGCGCCGGCACACCAGGTTCTAGTCCCGGTCGGGGCGCCGGATTCTTTCCGGTTGCCACTCTTCCAGGCCAACTCTCTGCTGTGGCCCAAGTGCTTGGGCCCTGCACCCCATGGGAGACCAGGAGAAGCACCTGGCTCCTGGCTTCGGATCAGCGCGGTGCTCCGGCGACAGCGCGCCAGCCGTGGCGGCCATTGGAGGGTGAACCAATGGCAAAGGAAGACCTTTCTCTCTGTCTCTCTCTCTCACTGTCCACTCTGCCTGTCAAAAAAAAAAAAAAAAAAAAGGTACATGGGGTGTTTGCTTCCTTCTTTCCCACTCTGCCTCTCACACGCCACAAACTAAACCCTGCCCTGAACACTTCAGGTGTAATATTCTCTTCTTTAACCGTATCCTGTTTAACTGCCCACCTGTTCCGGTCCCCGGTGACCCCTCCAGTCCTGCTGAAAACTTCTTCCTTGACTTTTGAACAATCCTCTCTCTCATCATTACTTCCTGATCCTTCATATGCCCCTTATAAGTGGCCATTCATACAGTTCTGGCCTTGGCTCCTCTCCCAGGACACTGCTCCATTATTTGAGTTTCAACGCTCACCTGTGTGCAATGACTAATCTTTCCCGAGCCTCAGTCCAAATCCTACAGCCTTACAAATGCAACCAAACTGATTGGATCACTTTCCCCCATAAAAATCAATTGCTTCTGCAGCAGAAATAGTTCCCAGGTCCAACCTCTCTACTTCCACTTTATATTTCTTGGAGGGATCTTCTAAAAGCTCATGGAAATTGCACATTATGAAAAAAAACTGTATGAATTTCAAGACAGCACCAAAATCAACTTTTCATTCCATTTTCCACGAACTTTTTGAAATACTGTAGTATACTTTCATTACTCCTCATTTGGGCGAGTACTTTAATTTCTTACCCAGTTCTCCTAAATGCCTGGAGTTCCCTCATTTTTTTGTTTTCCACAATGCTTTTAACATCTCCATGGTCAGGTCCTTTAACTTACCACTGCCTGCAGAATAAAGCATTGGAGAACTTTCACAACAAGGCACACATTTACCAACAGCAGGGGTCAAACCTCACATTCTAGCATCTTTTCCCACATTCTCTCGTGCCCTCCTTGTGCCAACCTCCTCCCATCACCTAAAGCCCCACTCCATGTTTTCAGTCAATAAAACAGTAGCTCAGTATCTCTAATCTCACAACCTCTGTGCTGCTGCCGCAAATAGAAAGGCAGCATTTTCATCAGTCGTTCTTAATCCTGGATCCAGTATGTGACCTGATCGTTATTTCCTTTCATTCTTTTTCCATGAGTCTAATTATTTTGAAGCATTTTTAATCTACTTTTATAATCAAATGACTCAAATCTCTTGGTAATAAAGTAAAACATGAATAAATAAATCTATTGAATGTGCTGGACAACATAGGATTTGGTGCCCCAGTGCTCTTGCACACATTGTCCCCAATTCCTAACATATCCTTTACTCAGAGATAATCTCTATTCCTGGTTCTTTCCCTTTTTTAAAAAAAAACTTTTATTTAATAAATACAAATTTCGAAAGTACAACTTTTGAATTCTAGCGGCTTTTCCCCCCATAACCTCCCTTCCACCTGCAAGCATCCCATCTCCTACACCCTCTCCCATCCCATTCTTCATCAAGATTCATTTTCAATTATCTTTATATACAGAAGATCAACTTGGTATATACTAAGTAAAGATTTCAACAGTTTGCACACACACAGATACACAAAGTATAAAGTACTGTTTGAGTACTAGTTTTACCGTTAGTTCTCATAGTACAACACATTAAGAACAGAGATCCTACATGGGGAGTAGATGCACAGTGACTCCCGTTTTCTATTTAACAGTTGACACTCTTGTTTATGATGTCAGTAATCACCCGAGGCTCTTGTCATGAGCTGCCAAGGCTATGGAAGCCTCTTGAGTTCACAAACTCCGACCTTATTTAGACAAGGCCATAGTCGAAATGGAAATTCTCTCCTCCCTTCAGAGAAAGGTACCTCCTTCTTTGGGTTATTTCCCTTTTACCCATTTCCCACTTAGCTGGGAGGGTCCTGCATGGAGGAGAGGAGCTAAGCCAAGGGTTACAGCCGAGGGGAGCTATCCCAGCAGACAGCTACCTACGGAACACTGATCAGCCTTCAGGTCCTGTGGTCAGTAGAACACTCTCATTGAATCTTCCAGGCAGATTTTTCCTTGTATCCTCATTTTGTAGATGAATTAAGACTTAAATCAGTGAAGTGGTTTCCAGACAGTTTCATCCCAATACTGACACTTAAAGCTAGGCCTGTACTGCCTCCCACTTATAGCAGATAACAAAGCAGCAGGATACAAAATGACCTATGTGCCATGAAAACCACCACAAGAAATGCCACAAAGGTTACAGTGGCGACTGTGTGCAGAGTCCCCATCCTATCCTGACTGTTGAATTGTCAGCATGCTGCTGTCAAGAGTGTGCCTGCACCCACCCCAGGACAGATGTCCCACTCTTGTCCCTGTGGCACTTTTCTCGCTTCTCTACTCTAGCAGTAGAGTAGGTTTACTTTGTTTCACCTGACAGATTCAACTGCCCATGATAAGAGGTTATGGTTTTTTAGATCTTTCAATCTCCAATGGTTAGCTGAGTTCCTGCCACACACAAAATATCTAAAAGGCATTTGATGAATAGATGAATGAATGAATTAGTGATCCCAATTTTAGATTGTGTAAGCCATTCAATACCTGTAGCAATTATTCAACTCTGCCTTTGTCATGAAGAGAGAACCACAGACAACACATAAATGAATAAGCATGGATGTGTTCCAATAGTACTTTGTTTATGGACAGTACAATCTGAATTTCATATAAGTTTTACATGTCATGACACATTCTTTGTTTTATTTTTCCCACCTATGGGATAATATAAAACCCATTTTTGGAGTGGACTGTGCCAAAACAGGAGGTGGCCAGATTTGGTACAAGGATCATGGTTTGCCTACCCCTGCTCTGAACTTTCCATATCACCCATCGAAGTTCTCAGCCATCCGACCTGTAAAGCCAGCTATGGAGATGAGGGCGTGGAACACAGCCTACCACCAAGATTGTTGCACCTGCCAGTGCTTCAAGGCAGTTCTGTGGGATCCTTAACTGCAGTGTTGCAGGTACAACACTCCATGGTGCAAGGCAATCTGGTCAGTCTCCCAGAAATAGATTTCAAATACATATCTTTCTATTCATTAACAAAGTGAATCTCTTAGGGAGAGAACTTAGAAGGCTTGTGAATAGGGTTGCTATTTAAAATTGAGGGCGATGGGCAGCCTGTAGGTGCTTATATGGGAAATATTCGTACATATCTGCTCAGGAAGGCTGCAAGATCCATCAAAGTGCCTGCATCCAAATGCACTAGGTGTGCCAGATAGCTTTTGATCTGTTACAAATAAAGGAATTTAAAATTCCCAAACAAAGCAAAACTCCAGAGGATAGTGTCAAGGTAATGGGATTATAGCACTGAAAACAGGTCAATGGAAAGACACCTGCTTTTTAAATCTACACAAATAGCTCAGAAGTGCTGGGCTGCTGCTTCTCTTAACCTAGAAGTGTTTCTGGAGTTTGGTAGAAGGCCACTCTCTACATAAAATTTGTCTTTTTCTGTTGAAAACAGGCATTAGCTGCTTCTTGAGTATCTCTCAGAGGTCACTAGGGGGATTTGCCAGACTTCAAAGCAGGAGAAAAGCAAAAGCTTTGCAATAGCATGCTCTGGCATCTGTATAACTATGTCAGCTGCCCCATAGATCCCATGTTTATTTCACCCTCACTAGGGTCCTGAAAAGTGGATGACAGTGCATGCTGACATTTTAAGAGAGTTTAGTAGATGGTGTATCAGCAACAGCTAACTGCCACTAGCTGCGTCTTGGGACGAGTCTTTGACTGCTTCGTCTCACGGGGACTCATTGGGAACATGATGTGGCTGGAACAGATTGTGATGTTTTTCTACTGCCGTATGGTTCTGGTATCCTAATGTATCCTCCTGCACTTTGCTCACCTGAATCTCAACAGCTCTTAACAACATTTGGGTATGATTAAAAAAAAAAAAAGCGCTTATGCAGTGTTCTGGCCAAGGTGATTAACTGGGATATGATCGCTAGAAAACCAGTCTGACATATTTAAATTATAAGAATCTACAAAAAAAGACTAAAGAGATATGATAACATATGAGAACTAATAGGATACTCAGAGTGATTGGACTAGGGACTATGTGTTAGATAACATATACATAATATAGAATCAAACATTACTCAGCATATAATAATGATTTTGGGGTTTCTGTAAGAGAATACCTTGTTCTTAGGAAATACCAACCGAAGTGTTTAGGCGTAAAATGCCATAGTATCTGCAATTTATTTTTAAACGGTTCAAAGGAAAAGAAACATGGAGGGGTGGGCCATGGGAGGAGAAAGATAAAGCAAATGTGGTAAAATGTCAACAGCTGGTGAATCCAGAAGAAAGGTGCAAAAGTTATTGTACAGCTCTGTCTGACTTCTGTGGGCTTGAAATTTTCCAAAATTAAGAGTTAGAATAAAAACATATGCCAGTCTTTCTATCAGAAGAAAAGCAAGTGAAGGATGAGCCGAGGCTGGGGAAGAGCACTGTTTTCTTTGAGGGAGGTTGAGATACTGGACACATAAGGAAAAGCAAATGATATCGTGGAGCCTGGGCTAGGTTGATGAGGTGCCAGGCAGCTTCTCCAAAGTCTCACTCCTGTGAAAATGGAGACTAGAGAAGAAGGTTAGGGCTTGAAGACACCTAAAGAGGAAAGAAGCCACATTTCCAGAGCTGACCAAAGTAATTCCCATAAGCAAAGAATTCAAGACCCAGGAAAATACTAGTAGCATCATCGTAGAGCTGCAGGTGGCATCCGTCATTGGACCACTTTGTAGACTGGGGTGGTTGTTCCAAGTGCAGATAGAAAATCTGGACAGATTGGATCAGGAAAGTCCAGGGAGGTCACTGAGGCATGCGTGAGCATTGGTGAGTTTATTCTGAAATGCCCGAGTTCCTGAGAAGTGAGATTTATGGGTGCCTCGGACATGAAAGGAAGGCAAGAAGCGAGTTAGGACAAGATAACTAATAAAGTCTAGGACTAGTCACATGTTGGCCCAATTGGAGCCCCTACCAAATAGTACCATACACTTCAGACCAGTGAAGTCCTGGGACAGGACTGATTTGAACAATGCATGCTCTTGGAAGACCCAACAGTCCTTGACATATATGTCACTCTGGGGCGTTCATAGCAAAATATGGTAGAAAAAGTCTGAATTTAAAAACATAGAGCAGTAGCACTCACCCATTAATGAGCACTGGAGTCACTTGGAGGGCTTGTTAAACCCCAGACTCCTGGGCCTCACCTAGGAGTGTCTGATTTACTAAGTAAATACTTCTTTAACAGATTCACAATGGTGAATTCAAAATGGTGCTGTTCTCCTGGGAGGGACCACACTTGAGAACTGAGATAGAGGAGAGGAAATGGGAGGAGGTGCTCATACAGCAAACTGTGCAAGACAAGCCAGCATTTTCCTATCCGTCTTCAAGCACAGGGTTTAAGTGTTTAAACATTTGGCTGAGTCTTCATAAAAGGAGTAGGCAGGCAGGCATTGGTTAAGGCATTAAGGTTAGGACGCCCACATTCCATGCTGGAGAACACAGGTTCTGTGGGGAGCAACTGGGAGCAACTCGGACTAGACTAAGTTACTGGAATTAAGACTTATTCTATGCATCTGCTCTCCCACAATATGGCGCTGGGAAAGGAGGAAACAGCTTCTACGCAGCTGCCTCTTGCCAACTTGAGTGCTGACCTCCAGGAGCTGATCCTGCTCCTGATTGGAGGAGAGCAGCGTACTCGGCATGTGGGCAGCCGAGTTAGGATTGGCAGAGGAGGACTATAAAGGAGAGAGAGAGCATGCACCAGGAACATCTAAGAGGAACATCTATCTGAAGGAACGCCTGTGCAGCCCCCGAGAGAGCCGGCCGGCGGTGTGCCGCTCCCCCGCGGAAGTGGGGAATGTGGCAGGGGGAACTGCCCTTCCACGGAGGTGGAAGGGACAGTAGCCAACCCAGGAAGAACCAGCAGCAAACCCGGGGACGGCTGAGCAGACAAAAGAACAGCGCAGGGTCCTGTGTCGTTCCTCCATGAAGAGGGGGAGCGACAGGTTCAAGTCCTAGCTCTGCTCCTGATTCCAGCTTCCTGCTTCCTACTAATACATACTCTGAGAGGCAGCAGGTGGTGCCTCAAGTAGTTGGGTTCTTGCTACCCTTGTAGGAGACCTTGATTGGGTTCTTATCATTGACTCAGTGCAGTCCCAGGGGATGTGAAAATATGGGGGGTAAATCAGTGGGTGGGGAGTTTTCTCTCTCAATTTCTATCTTTCTCTCACTCTCTCTAAAATTAGAAAAAAAGAAAAAGAAAAGGAGTAGGGAAACAATGGAGCAATAGTAGAGGACGTTCCCTTGTTGCAGAAGAAGAGAGAAACATTACCCAAGAGGTAGAATTGAAAAGTGCAGGAAAACAGAACTTTGAAGAACAGCCAGCTAAAGTCTTAGTCCTCAGCAGACTCCAAAAGGCATGGACTGCAGATCAATCCACAGAAGGAAATTCTGCAAGAGAAGCCTGCAAAATACCCTTCAGAGATGGGATTTGTAGGCTCAAATTATGCCTGCCTCCCACAGCAAAGCGGCCAATCCCCTACAGCAATATGGCCTGTTTCCTAAGGATTTCCCCAACACCTGGACCAGGTAAATAACAGCTGCATAGCAGGTGGGCCAACCAGCACCTCCCTGGCCTGTAATACTATTTTCAGCATAATAAGAGCTACAATGAATTCAGTGCTTACCAAGGGCCAGGCCCAATGCCAAGTGCTTTATGAACACTGCCTCATGTAATGTTCATCATCACCCCATGAACTGCATTATTACATTTATCTTATAGATGAGAAATCTGACACTTGAATGGGTTGAGTATCTTGCCCAAGGTCACAAAACAAGAAGGAATTTAATAATAAAGACTCTAAATTTTTCTTCCTGGGGAGAGGGAGTCCCATCTAAGAAACAGGAAGGTTGGGGCATAAACCAGAAGAATAGAGAAGGAACAAGGAAGAGGAAAACAGCAAAGCCTACTGCAGAAGGCGATCTTTGGCATTCACAAAAACCTTCTGAAGCCATCCCATGAGAAAACCTTACATGCACAAGTGAACCTATTTTCACTTTTGTCTTCTGAGTTAGAAATCCCTCATCATGGGCAGGCATTGTGACACACCAGGTTAAATCACCACTTAGGATGCATCCAATATCAGAGTGCCTGGGATCAAGTCCTACCTCTGCTTCGCATCCAGCTTCCTGCTAAGGCACATCCTGGGAGGCAGCAGATGATGGCTCTGCTGCTTGTGTGCCTGCCACCCATGTGAGAGACCCATAGGGAGTTCAGGACCCTTGGCTTGGCCTGGCCTAGCCCTGGCTGTTGTAGGTATTTGGGAAGTGAATCAGTGGATGGCAGATCTCTATCTCTCCCTGTCCTGCTGTCACTCTGGCGTCCAGATAAATAAAACATAAAAGTTTAATTTATAGAAAAGAAATCTCTCATCACGTCAGACAAATAAAGCAGAATTTCTGTCTCTCCTATTCTCCTAACACCTGTTGACTAACCAACAAGACTGAATGTTCAGGTCAAGTCTGTATTAACTACACAATGCCAATAACTGTACTCCCAGCTCTTCAGTGTTGGTGACCCCATCAAGGCAAGAACATGGGGCATGGGTGGAAGTGATGGAGGGGCTCACTGGTGTGTTTTGGCTGGGAGAGGCAGGCAGGCATCACAAACAGGAATAAAAGCCTGCAGCATGGGCTTAAAGAGCTTTGATCTGTTTGTAAAACTGGGAAAAACTGCTCCGCGGGAACCAAAGCCAAATCCAATATCGTAAAGGACCATTTACTAGAGAGCAACTTCCCTCCTGGGCACATATTTGCATGAAGTGTAAAAATTGATGAACATCTGAGGAAGAAAAGAGCTGGAAATCTTATGACTTAAAGTAAGAGTCACACTAATGCCCCAAGCCAAGTGTAAAACAGAAACAGTGACTTCAGCCTCAACAGCCACCCCATTTACTGCCACTGTGAGGGCTTCCTTATTCTTTACTTCTCTGCATTATTTGATCCTTTTGAGAAAAAAATAAAGTGTATTTATATGAAAACTCTGGAAATAAAATTTAGTTCTTTCAGTAAATAAAAGCAAGTACTTTTTCAGTCAAGTTTTACTTTTTGGATGACAAAAAATTAAAGTAGAAATGCATCCCAACTTTTTACATTTCAATGGTAATACTTTATCTTGAATTCTTTTACCTTCTAAATTGTTGTTTTTTTTTTCCTCAGGACATGGTAGTTTCTGGTAAATAATGAGAAAGTATGGCATCATTATAAAAGAGTAGCAAAACACTAGGAATGAGCTCCTAGGAAGGGCACCTTTTAATTCTCAAAAAATAGCATGAAAAGATGCTTCATCTGTTATGCTAAGTTTTCTAATCAGGGATGCCACACAATCTCAAGAGAAGTCGTAAGAAACTCCTGGCCACTGGAGTCCAGTGAAGAGCAATAGGTCATCAACTCAGAATGAAAAGAAACAAGTTTGATATTTTATGTTCTATTTCAGTATCCCCTGCTATATTTAGTTTCATGGTTAAGACCTATGTGATGAGTCTATAGTTTTATTTGCAATCATTTCTCTTTAGTCTATTAGTTGAGCATATACCATATGAGAATTAGAAGCAGGTGGTAGACCCCAAATTGCAGTAAAAATATCATCAAGCCCATGAGAGAAGCCATGAGAGAAAGAGAGTGCCATGGGGGGAAAAGGGACCTGAAGAGGTATTAAGAAGGAGCACAAGCCATTAGAGAGATATTGTTGCTTTCTAAGTATTTCCTCTTTTGTTACAGGACAAAAATAGGCAGTAGGCAGACTGAGCTGCACAGGCTTTCTCAAGCCACTAGTTAACCCTTGACATTCAATTCTTCTTCCAAGTCATTCAGTAAGATACCACTTGGAGATTACTGCTGGAATTTCCCTAGCAGGGCAGGGACTTCCATCCCTCAAGAGAGCCGGGTCCTGCTGCCTGTCACTTCCTGCTCCCAAGAAGTGGTGGATCTGAGTGTGAGCTCAGAGACAGTAGATCATGCCCAGCCCTTGTAAGCAACCCACCTTCTTCCACTTCCTTCTCGGCCAGCCAGTGGGCCTCCAACCTGCTCGGTGAGGTGGGAAAGTGTAATCTAAGTGAGGACAGCAGAAGTACACACCGCTTGCTCATCAGCATTGGAGCTCCTGCAATGGGTACTAAAACAGGAGGTCGGTGGAAAATTTAGAGTCTCGATTTGAGCCCAGCCTGCCAGATTTTACAAAATCACATTCGTCTTGCCCTACAAACGTTAGGCCCCAGCCTGCTGTTCTGACCCCACACCAATGCATCCTCGGAATTATTTTTCTTGCATCACTTCAACTTCTCACAGCTCAGGTTTTATCTACAGTCTTTTTCAAACTGCACTCCTGTTTCTCTAATGCCCCTAACAAACACCTGCTGCTTCTCACTTACAGTGAATTTTCCATGTATATATTCACAGGGTCAGAGCTTAGCTCTTAGTCGCTTTCTCAGTCCTGTACTCTTGCTGTTATTGGGAAGCAGTTTCCAAATTGAGGATGAGCCCTGAGGTCTCAGAGATATGTTAACTTTGCAGTTAAGCCACTCCCAGCTTCCGGCGGTGCTGTGTGGTGGCAGAGGAGGCCCTGGGGAAGGAGGGAGAATTTTAGATTTATGGGGATTTCACTGTGTGGTGGGAAGTTCTCAGTTATACTAAAAAATGTGTGAGGCATTAGGTGAATTCATTGTCCTAGCAAATGCCTACATAGAGCCAAAGTTTTTTTTTTTTAAGATTTATTTATTTATTTATTTGAAAGTCAGAGTTACACAACAGAGAGAAGGAGAGGCAGAGAGAGAGAGAGAGAGAGAGAGAGAGAGAGAGGTCTTCCATCCGATGGTTCACTCCCCAACTGGCCGCAACGGCCAGAGCTGCGCCGATCCAAATCCAGGAGCCAGGAGCTTCTTCCTGGTCTCCCAAGTGGGTACAGAGGCCCAAGGACTTGGGCCATCTTCCACTGCTATCCCAGGCCACAGCAGACAGCTGGATCAGAAGTGGAGCAGCCGGGACTCGAACCAGCACCCATATGGGATGCTGGCACTGCAGGAGGCAGCTTTACCCGCTCCACCACAGCGCTGGCCCAGAGCCAAAGATTTTAACCCATGGTACAGAGTTGAAAACTGAGTGCTGACTCCTACAAGGCAGATGGAGAGACACTAATCGATAAAGCACAGAAAAACAGGAAAAAAAAATCATTCCTAGCAACATCCCTGTGGCAATGTCATACTCAGTGATAAAGGTAATTCACGAAGAGATTAAGTTAAAGGCAAAGAAATTGTAGAATGAGGCATATTGTGGCACTCACAAGTTTTGCATCCCCCAGTCCTTGCATAACCCAGAAAAATGACAGTCCTGTTTCTAAATCTGTATGCAAATTTTTCCTGCATGCAAGTATCTGCAAGCAAAATTGGTCTATTGAGTTAATCACTAAACAGGGCACTCCAGTGTGCACTAGCCTGACATCTAATCAGCAATACAGCTGCATTAAATACTGAAGACTTAAAGGATTTTGGCTTCTGAAGCAAGGGATTTTCTAGATAATCTTGCCTATAAGGTCCTTGACTTGTGCCGTCACATGCTGCCAACAGTGATCTGAAGGAAATTACAGCGCAGTACTTCTGTATCTGTCATCCTCCTGCGTGAATGCTTGGGAGTTTTTCATTATAATTAGTATTTGCCAGTGAAAAACTCATTTCTCAATTTTGCCGTGGACTTGACGGGAACCAAACCACAAGGCTGTGCGTGCACGCCCTCCTCCGCTCCTCGACGATTAGCTCCAGCACCAAGCGAGGCAGCGCGTCGCACGCAGCACAGCCGCCCTTAGAACAACTCAGGGGCTCAGCTCAGAAACCTCCAAGGCCGGAGCTCAGGCCGAGATTTGCTCTCTCTTTATTCTCCGAATGGAGGGAATTTAACAGAGCAGAAACCAAAATTTAAAATTATGCTGAAATTAAAATGCTTCTAGGTTATTGCAGTGTAGATTATGCAAAAAAGGAATCATTAGGATAGGGCAATCAGCTTCCATTAAATAAGCCTAAAATAAGGAGCTGGGAATAAAAAAAAAGAAAGAAAGAAAGAAAAAGGCACAGTGAGATGTTGCTTTCGGTGCCCCCTGCCGGAATGCTGGTACTTATGCTTGTTGGAATATTTAGCATAATTAGTCTTTAGCTGCCCATTTCAGTTTTGCTCAAGATATAAATGTCAAGTCACAGCTATTAAGAACCATGTTCTTGAGAAACAGCTACTTAGAAGAATTGCCCAGGTAGCAAATGCACTGCTGGAAATCACGAATGCCACTGAATACTTATATTGTTGTCCTGGCTGGATGCACTCATTACTATAATTCTTTTATAGCATATAAACTCGGAGCCGGTTGATAGCCACAATAAAATTAATTTTTATGTTAATTAGCCTCCCGGCTCAAGCGAAAGCTGAAGCCGCAAACCGGCTCTGCCCTCCCTGCACATGGATTATTGCCTTTCCAGAGGCTGCCTCTGTCCCCTTGGTCAGGGCTGCCTAGTCAGTGGCAGGGCTCCTCTGGCCCTCAGCTACCCTAAAGCAGCCATAGGATTTATTGTCCCAGCAGCTCGGATGAAAACAGAGGTCGCCTCCCCCAGGTAGCGTTGAGTATCAGGGCGTAGAGTCAAGAGAAAACAAGGACTGGTGTCACCAGCTAAGCAAAGGGTCTTTGTGCCTCTTTTACATCTTTCACAGTCACTTCCCTTGGAGAAGGAAACAATGCTTGGGAGGTGAGAGAGGCAAATGTCCTCCCCTCTAGAGAGGTGGCCCCAGCAGCTTTTATCTGAATTCAAAGGGAGGAGAGGAGACATGGAGCCCAGATGAAGAGGACGGTCTGGGGAAGGGGCTCCCCACCCCAGCAGTGAGGAAGAAAGGTTCCCTAAAGCAGGGAATGCAGCCCGAGGGTGGGACAGTGGGACAGAAAGTCTCGCAGAAGCCTGCAGGTTCTTCCCCACTCCTCACTTTACAGGTGAGGGAACTGGGGTGAAGGGGACCAGTAGACCCAGCAGTGAGTTCGTGGCAAAGTCAGTGTGATGTTGTCAGGTCCCAGTCCATGAAAGTAAGAGAGGACAAGGAAGGCCCGTGTTGAGCTGAGGGGGGTTCTGCCACCTGCCCTGCCAGCTTCACATGTAAGAGTGCTGGATCGTCCCACTGCTCTGCTCTTGATCTAACTTCCCGCTGATGCATCTGCGGAAGCAGCAGAAGCTGGTCCAAGTACCTGGGCCCCTGCAACCCATCTGGGAGACCTGGATGGAGTTTCAGGCTCCTAGCTTCAACCCGGCCCAGCCCTGATTGTTGCAGGCATTTGGGGAGTAAATCAGCAGATAGAAGAGATATTCTCTCTCTCGCTCTGTCTCTTTCTCTCTCTCTTTCTCTCCCTCACCCCCTTTCTCTGTCACTCTACTTTTCAAATAAAATAAATATTTTTTTTAAAAGAAAGGAAGGAAGAATGGGAGGAAAGAAAGGACAAGACCTGCTCTGACAAGGTTGGCAATCAAGTAAACATACCTCTTTTTTTAAAAAAATACTGTTTTTTACAATATGTAAATGCAAGCTGGAGACTAGTGTGCCAATGTGAGCATGGATAATGCAGCTCTATAAGTAGGGGTCATGGAAATACATGAACAGGAGGGCCAGGTCAGAAGTCTGTCACATTTTTCAAAAAAAAAAAAGCACAACCTTTGAGTTGTCTAATAATTTCTTTCAATGATTTGCAGCATTAGGTTCCACAACTCTTGTTTAACAGGCCGAGGATCTGCCCACATTCAGGCCCAGAAGTGAAGGGTGATTGAGGATAGTGACTGAACGTAAAAGATGAGAACTTTCTAGAATTGCCAAGGGGAAGTGTGCTGCCCAAGCTCTGTAAGTGGGACCCAGGGTCCTTGTCTGGTCACAAACCAATTAAGTTAAGTGCTACTGAAATTGCCTTTTATCATCAAGATGAGAAGCAATTCACACGTGAGATACAAGGCTTGACACATAAAAGCTTATTCCTGAGCCTGGGCCTGATACTTGATAGTCACACTCAGACTCATCAAACACTTTTGCGAGTTGGAAATGAGTTGTCAAAGCATGGGAGAACTCTGGGGGATCACGGATTTTAGAACTGTGTAACAGCTCCTCAGTCACCATAAAATTGTTTGGAATCGCCAATAGCAGCTCTCTAACAGTTCCACTAACAACCATCTCTGCCCCCATGAAGGAAGCTCAATCCAATCTGAATGGCTAGGCTGCTGGAGGAGGTGTTGGTCCATATTCCATGGTGAGGTCCGGTCTTAGCCAGGCAGAAAAACAATATACTCTGCAACCTGGAACAATCAGCTGTCTGCTGTTTTCCCTACCATCTCTACCTGCTTTGGGGAACTTCTCCCCACACCCTCTACCTTGTGGGGAGGACTCTAGTGGGCCAGCCCCTTGAAGTAACATGGTGCCTCACTCCCCAGGCTGTCAGAATGGAATTTCATTCATTTTTTCCAGGAGTTTATTGAGCACATTGTCTTGTCACTGGAGGGCAAGCAGTGAGCAGGACAGGCAACTTCTCTGCTTCCCTGGAGCTTGTATTCTGCCAGAGAAAGGGGGCCGTGAGCACACAGAGCAACAAGCGAATCATATCATTTCTAATCATGATGAGTGTCAGGATGAAGATAAAGCAGGGTGGCCGTGGAGACTGCCTGGGGGACTCAGAAAAGTGGCCCTGGAGCTTTATGACGAGAAAGACCCCGGCCTGGAAAGCCATGGGAAGGAGCCTGAGACCTGTGATTAGCCTTGACCCAGCCACAGTGACTGACCCAGAATGAGGTGTGTGGACCTGAGCCAGGGCCATCAAGGATGTGTCACTTGAGGCCCAGGAGGGGCCATGTCGTTGGGTCATGGGAAGGTGCAGAAACTCATCTCACAGGCAGGAGAAAGGCCATCTGCGGTCAGAACGAAGCTGACGTGGAGGTGCGCCTCTCAGTTCTCCCTTCAAGAAAGGAGCTGCTGTCCATGTGCAGGCAGCGAGCTTGGCTGTGGTTAGTGTGCGCACACTCTGGCTGGCTACTGGCTTCACCAGGACCCACCAGCCTTCAGACTGAAGTTGCACTTGCCTGGCAGCCCCCAGCCCATGTGGGAGCAACACAGCGATAACCCAGGTCACATTCTTCTCCAGGGCCCGGGGTTCAAGGCCCCAGCCCAGGGTCGCTCAAGCTGTCTCAGCTCCTGGCACCCCTAGTGTCTCAGTAATTTCTCCCTGGCACCCCCTCAGCCTGGAGACATGTTACAGCTCCCTTTATTAAATAGTTAGAGCCAAACAAGTGAGCAGTAGTTTCTGACATATGTTAGCATGTTTCTCAGGCAAATTAAAAATATCCCACAGTGCCCCTGAGTGTTCACCTGGCACCCTGAATGGTCCGGGTGCACAGCTCAGGAACCATGGTCATAGCGTTTCTCCCCAGGGCGGGACTCCTGCAGAGCTCCCCACAGGGCAGGTAGAGACCGTGTCAGATCTGCTGTGTAGACTACTGACTCCTGCTGCCCAAGCCTGCTTCCTCCCCTTCCCTCTCAGCAGTGTTCCTACCCAATACAGTGTGCTCTCCTCACTCCATCTGGGCGTCTGCTTCTGGAGAAACCAGTCTGCACAAACCTCCTGATTTTCAAACCAGGAAATGAAATCCTTTTTTGAAAAAACCCTCTGACTCTTTGGAGTTGGGTTACTGTCACAGATTGCCAGAGGGGCCCTAGCAGTATGCTATGATAAATCTAGAAAATAAGTAGAATTGAGAATCCAATTTTCATCATAATTAAGAAGAAAACAAAATAGTATGTGGCACTCCCTATGCCTTCTAAGTAAGCTCATTTTCTAGACAAAATGTAAACTGTGCTTATTTGACTATTGGGGTAGAATACTGTCGCTCCCCCTCTTCGTGGAGGAACGACACAGGACCCTGCGCTGTTCTTTCGTCTGCTCGGCCCTCCCCGGGTTTGCTGCTGGTTCTTCCCGGGTTGGCTACTGTCCCTTCCACCTCCGTGGAAGGGCGGTTCCCCCTGGCCACATTCCCCACTTCCGCAGGGGAGCGGCACTCCGCCGGCCGGCTCTCTCGGGGGCTGCACAGGTGTTCCCTTAGATGTTCCCCTTAGATGTTCCTGGTGCATGCCGTCTCTCTCCTCCTTTATAGTCCTCCTCCGCCAATCCTAACTCGGCTGCCCACACGCCGAGTATGCTGCTCTCCTCCAATCAGGAGCAGGTCCTGCAGCTTGTCAAGTTGGTGAGAGGCAGCTGGGTAGAAGCTGTTGCCTCCTCTCCCAGCGCCATATTATGGGAGAGCAGATGCATAGAATAAGTCTTAATTCCAGTAACTCAGTCCAGTCCGGGTTGCTCCCCACAGAATACAAGTTTTTAATTGAAGGGTAATTGAAAGTCTGGTTTCTCAAGACCTGGTCTCTGGTAGTAAAACTGGCAGTAATGTAGACCTGATACCCTTAGCTCACCCCGGTAGCATGTGCAATGTGTAAGGGAACTGAAATTGGGAACAATGAACAGGCAACATTCCTAATTCTAGGTAGGCTGCCCCACCGAAGCACAGTTCCCCGGCCATTTCAGCAGATACTCACCTGTGTCTGATAATAGAAATGACATCAGCGGGATAATTCATTCTAAGCAATGTCCTCAATTGTCACTGTACTACATCCATAGCTCTTCATTACACTCCAATACTTGATGAGCTCAGACACTTTGATTAAATCAACTGCCCTCTCCCCAAATAATTGGCTCCCTACAGTGAACTAACCTGAGCCTTCTCTAGTACTTTGTTTCCTTGTCATTAATGCTTTAGTCAGTGCCCACAGCCTTGCTCTCTCAATTTGTTGATGAATTTATTCTCATCAAGCAGGGTGCTTCCTGCTCTGCAGAGTCTTTGCTTCTCATTCTACTCCCCAAGCAGGCTCTCATCACCTCTTCTCAGAGAGCTGTAAAATCTTGCTTTCATCAGTCTCTTCCTTAAGCAGTACACAGTCCCTAACACCACAACCAGGCTTTTCCTTTCCAAACACTTCCATTTCCCTGTATAAAGTCTTTACAGATAGCCCGTGGGGTGGTGCACCTACCATGATCCCTGCCGCCTTCTCTGTCTCCATGCCCAACAATTCACTGCCACGAACTCAGGGTTCCAGCCACGCAAGTCTCTTACTCTTTTCTAAACACTCCAGGCTTTCTTGCCTCCATCTGGCTCACCCATTCCTGTCTTCTTCACTTGCAGTCAACCTTGGAGGCTTACTTCAAACATCACCTCATCTTGATACCTCTTTCCAGGCAGCCCAGATCACATGACCTCTGCTCTGTGTCTCTCATGTTTCGCATTTATGCTATTTCTACTCATTCTTTGTGAGTCTCTCTCCCTCCAAGCCCTCGAATAACTTATGTAGAAGATCATGTGTTCTTCAACAGGGTACCACCATTTCCGGCTCAAAGCAGTGGCTCCATAACAGTGTGGAGCATTGAATTAAATTAATTCATGTAATGTCATATCTGCTTCAGTAGTTGAAAGGGTCCATCTATGGTATACTATGTTTAATTATTTTCTTCTTCTAGAATTCACCTGAGTCTTCAAAAACATCTACCTATCTATTATATTTTCTTCTCTGAAACCATGTCATCAATTGGCAATTAACTTCCCAGAGAGACCTCACCTCCCTGACACTCCCTTTGTCATGCACATGGAAGTAGGCTGCAACGTCTAATGCTGGGAGTCCTGTTGTAAGCCATCCCAACTGCACTTCTGTTAGTGCTAAATGCTCTTTTAAAGTGAAAAGAGATACAGTAGACAAAGCTCCAGGGGACTCAGTCCTACATTTCCCGTCCCTTTGGAGCTTCCCGCAGGCAGCAGGGAGAGCCACTGTGCCATCATGGCCCCATTTAACGCTCCAGTCATTTTTCACCCCGTTCTAGAAGCAGTGCTGGGCTCTGGCTCAGGTGTATCAGCAGGTGCCCCGGGACTTCACACCTGCCGTGAAGGAAGACACAAGCACAAGTTAATTAAGTCTATTGTTCAAGCAATTTGTTTCTCCCTGAGGTGGACTCGCTTGCCACTGCTTCAGCACAAGTTTATTTCAAGAGGTAAACTGCCTCCTGCACTCTCGGGTGAGGGTTCCCTCTTAGGAATTCATTTTGTTTCTAAGGCTCCCAGGTCACTGACAGAGTAACACTGCTTTCAAACTGTATTGCTAATGGATGACAAGCTTTTTTTTACAAAAGTAAGTGGTCCTTGTAATTTTTTTCCATACCCATATACTTCCTTAAAGTAACATCACCAAGGAGAAACTGGAATAAATCAAATGTTGGAAACTGAGTATTGTGTAGCATTCTTACTCAAAGTCAAGACCGAAAACTGCTTTAGAAAAGCTTTCATAGTCTCTCTGGCAGAGTGAAGCATGGACAATGAATAGAAGGTTCGGTCCAGGAAGAAAAATGCAGGCAAGAGATAAGGGGGGGGAGGGGGTGGAATGCTTGGGGCTTTGCTTCTGTACAAAAGGCCCACACTAATTGCTTCTATTCTCACTTGGTGCTTCCCTTCAGCTCTCTGACTGACGTTCTGGAGACAACGTGCTCTTAGTCCTCTCTCATGCATTGCCACAGCCTCGCTGCCTTGGATCACCTGTCCCCTCTCTCTCGTCCTCTCCTTAGACTCTGTATCTGTGGAGCAGAGAAGGCCAGTTACCAACCGTGTGCTGTCCTTCCCTGTTGGAAAGATGTCCCAGGAGGCAGCTCAGCAGCCAGGGACGTCCTTTCCCAACCTCCCTTGCCGTGACTGGGTTCTCCACAGCAGGATGAGGGAAGGAAGGGTGCACTCTACTTCCCGACCTCGCCTGTCACGGCTTCCAAGCAATCCCCAGGCTCCGGCTTTCTGCTTCGGATTTCTGGGTAGGGAGGGCCACTCATGGTGACATTGGCAGCTACCTGTTGAAGAGGACAGGCAAGGATCCTCTGCGACTTGCCCTTTTATCTTCCTTCCCCCACCACTGGACTTTTATAAGCAAGAAAATAGACTTCTTTTGAGTTATGCCATTGTTTGCAGGGGTTCCTATTTAAACCACTGGATGTATCTTACCTAATACATGAGGGAAATGAAAGAAATCAAAGCCTACCACTGCAGTAATTCATGCTGCAAATATTTATTGAGCACCTACTGTATACCAGGCCCTACACTAAGTGTGGGGCCTAGAAGATAAGCAGATGTAGTCCAACCCTCACAGATCTTACATGGAAGCCCCTTAATTTTTAAAATTATCTTGTTTTCCTAAGAGCACTTGTTCTATTGAATTTCACCTGACATTTCTGAGGTAGGGAAGCCATCTGTGCCTATTTTACCCATGAAGAAAGTACATGCCAGAGAGGATGTAGCATCTGGGTGAGCCAAGTTCCAATCTCCCTGATAAAGCATCCAGCACACCATGGTCTGTGGAGCCACCAAGAAAGGTAGAACTGGCTTCTTCATGAAGCCTGTGAAGTTGAGGACAGAACCCGATTTTCCAGCCACTAACCACATTAGACTGCAGCTTCTCACTCAGTGAAATGTAGATGATTTGAAGCCCAAGAGTACGAATCAGTGGCCATCTCAAGATATATTTTTTATTTGACAGAGTTAGACAGTAAGAGAGAGAGACAGAAAGAAAGGTCTTCCTTCCGTTGGTTCACCCCCCAAATGGCTGCTACAACCAGAGCTGCGCCGGTCCGCAGCCAGGAGCCAGGTGCTTCCTCCTGGTCTCCCCTACGGGTGCAGGGGCCCAAGCACTTGGGCCATCCTCCACTGCCTTTCCAGGCCACAGCAGAGAGCTAGAATGGAAGAAGAGCAACCAGGACTAGAACCCGGCGCCCATATGAGATGCTGGTGCTGCAGGCGGAGGATTAACCAAGTGAGCCACAGCACCGGCCCTCAAGATATTTTTTGAAGATGGGTAATACAGGGATCCAGGGGTTCTCCTTTACCATGTCTCCATAATAATTATGAAATGATTCATTTTGGAAATTATCTAATCTCTTGTTTTTGCAATTCAAAAAAATAGACTATAAAAAAAGAAAGGAGGCTTAGCCAGCTCAGAGTGTTTGTGAATCCTGAAATCTGCAAATTTTGGAAAACCTTTTAAGGAAAAGAATACAAAATTATAAAAACAAAATATGATACAGGGCCTAGAAAAAGCTCCATCAAGTGAAAACTGTAAAACAAGCTCATTGGTTTTATGTCAACCTGGAGGCTTTTCAATCAGTTAACCATATGAAAGGAGGGTTGAGAATTTTCTAGATATAATCCCACTTTGATACATAGCTCGATTAATTATGAATCAGTTGTCTGTAAACAGATGGAGCAATAATCCACCAAAACTGTGTTTTGGAGTTCCTATTTTCTGAACTATGTCTCATGTTCTGTTTTGAATATCTATTCCTATCTGCTTAGGTAGGAGACAGCAATACATTTTTTTAAATGAGAACATAAATAAGAATATTAGAACATGATAATAATGGTAGAAGTCATGTCAGAAATTTAGGAAACTTATTTTAATCTTAGTAGAAGAAAAATTACTCTCATGGATCTTTCGACCTATGGAAAGCCACTATGTGCTCTTGTGCATGTAAATCAGAAATACAACGAGAAAATAAGCTCATTTGGATCTCTAGCCACTCTCAACAAATAAGACTTCATTAAAAACATGTGCCTTTTCCCATCTTCTGAGAATTAATGATCTTATGCTTCGTTTGGCTTGGGAAAACTCAGTTGCCAAATGAACATTGTCTATAGTGAACTGTCAGCTTCCAGCTCTTTAGATTACAGCCCAGGGAACAATTAAGAGGACTGCATGGTGCATCTTCACCACCAGGGGGCCTTGAGAGGCCAGACCTGCAAGGCTTCAGCAGCTAATGGCTCACCTTGAGATATACCCCAGAGGAAATCTGTAACCTGGTTAGAAAACAGTCACATTTTTGCAAGTGCTAAGGTAAATTGTATCCTCTTAAACCTCTGCCTCCATCAGCTACAAATTTGAGTTGACATTAAGAAAAAATTTTCTTCTAAGGTACCAAAAAATTTGGGGTTACTGAGATAGTTATTTTCTTGGTCATGACTTTCCGTTTAGTTCAGGAAAAGCTATCTATTTTTTTAAATTATAAGCTCTTGCCAAGCCCGAAAGTTTGAGACCATCTGTTTTTTGTGGTTAGTATGTAGGAAACCATTGTTAGGTCATCCCACACCTACCTTCACCCCAAGTACACCAAACCACATTTTCTCTCAGAATCAATACATGATGGATGTGATAATCAATACACAGAAGTTTTCTTAAAAGACAGCCTACTTCCCTGGTCAGCATACTAAAAGAGCAGGACCCAGAATTTACATAATTAAGCCTCAGCATAAAAGAGATTTGTAGCCTATTAAATATCTGGGAAAAGACCATGTAAACTGTAAAAAAATTCTACTTCATGTCTGGAAGGCATAGAAAGAATTCCATGAGTTTAACCACTTCTTTTCACACCAAAAATAAAAAATTCCCCCAAATCAATCATAGAACTAAGTGTGTGAGCTAAAAACTATAAAATTCTTCAAAGAAAACATGAATGTCTGTGGCTTTGGCAACGATTTCTTAAATATGATACCAAAGCACAAATAACAAAAAAAAGTATTAATTGAACACAATAAAAGTAAAAATAAGTTATACTTCAAAAAATGCCACCAAGGCATTGCAATAACAACTGCATAAAATGAGAGAAAATATTTATGACTATATATTCAGTAATAGATTTGCATTCAGGATGTGTGAAGGACACCTGCAACTCAGCAATTTAAAAAATCCAGCTAAAAATAATAGGTCAAGTATCTAATAAATATGTCTCCAAAGAAAATACACAAATGGTGAGAAATCATGTGAAAAGATGTTCAACATCATTAGTCATTAGGAAAAGGTAACTTAAAATCACAATGAGATACCATTTCATGCCCCCTAAGGATGGCTAAAATTAAAAAAGACATAATTACAAGGGTTAGAGTGTATGTAGAAAAACTGATCATGCATGCATTGTTCTTGGGATTGTAAGACGAGGCAGTCACTTAAGAAAACAGTTTGATAGTTCCTTACAAAATAAAGTGTGGTTACCATATGACCCAACAGTTCCACTCTTAGGAATATATCCAAGAGAGATAAAAAATTATATCCACACAAAAATTCATCTATGATTGCTTACAGCAGTACCATTCAAAATAGCTGAAGAATGGGCAACTCGTATGACCATCAACTCAAAAGAGAATAAATAAAATGCAATATGCCATACAATGGAATATTACGTGGGAATAAAAAGGAATGAGTATGGGTTTATGCAGCAACTTGGATGACCCCTTTGCTCAGCAAAAGAATTCAGACACCGTTTGTTTGAAATGTGCAGAATAGGCAAATCCACAGAGACAGAGCGGGATCAATAGTTACCAAGACAGAGGGGTCGGGGAATATGGAGCGATTGCTGGCAGCAGGAGGTTTCTCTTAGGGGTGATGAAAACGATCTGCAAATAGAGGGTGGTGATGGCTACACTGCTTTGTGAGTACACTCAGAACCACCGACTTTCCCACTTCAACAAGGTGAATTTTATGGGATGTAAACTATCCCAAAACAGCTGTGATTCAAAAATAAAACCAAACAAAAAAGCATTTCTGCTCAGGGAAGAGTGTCCTGGTCACGTGTGCTCCCGGCAGAAGTAGTCAAGGAGATGGACACCATCACAGTGTGGCGCCATCAGCCAACAGTATCTTCCACATCACCATCTTTGCTCTGAATCTGACTGCGATTTGGTTTCTTATTTAGGCTTTCTCATGGAAAAGGCACTTTTTGTAATGGAAAGTGAACACTTCAGTTCCCTTTCACTCATGCACATGATAAATATTTTTGAGCCTCCAATGTGCCATGTGCTGAAATGCACACACAGATAGAGCACTGGGTAAGACAGCCGTGGTGCCTGGGTTCATAGTTCTCAACGCCCAGTAGGAGGGACGTAAAGTAAAGAAAGAAACAGGCAGGTGGTATCTTGTTCATTACTCATTGTCTCAAAAGGACCTCTCTTCCTATCCAAACCCTTTCCTCATCTCACCTAACAGCTGCTGTGGGTACATATTCTTTCTAACTCTGTGTCATTATAGGATGTATATATTCACGTTTACATACACCAGTATAATCAGGTATAGATAGCTATATAACACTTCAATTCACACTCCTTATCCATTGATTCCATATCTGTGGATTCAACCAACTGCAGGTCAAAAATATTTGCCAAAAAAAAAAAAAAAAAAAAAACCACATCTGTACTGAATAAATATAGGTTTTGTTTCTTGTTCTTATTTCCTAAATAATGCAGTTAACAACTATTTACATAGCATTTACATTGTATTAGGTATTATAAGTAATCTTGAAATGAGTTGAAGTATATGGAAGGATATGCAGAGGTTATATGCAAATACTAGACCATTTTATATAAAGGACTTGAGCAACTATGGATCTTCCATCCTCTGGTTCACTCCCCAAATGGCCACAATGGCCGGAGCTGGGCCAGGCTGAAACCAGGAGCCAGGAGCTTTTTCTGGGTCTCCCACATGGTTAGCAGGAGCCCAAGCACTTGGGTCATCTGCTGCTGCTTTTGCAGGTGCATTAGCAGGGAACTAATTCAGAAGTGGAGCAGCTGGGACTCGAATTGGTGCCTATACGGGATGGCGGAGCCACAGGTGGTGGCTTTACCCGCTATACCCCAGCGCCAGCCCCATGATTATCACTCTTTTTATCTCCTGAAGAAATGTTTGATCAATGGTGATGAACCAAACAAGGATTGTTCTAGCTCGTGGGTCAGATGCTCTCCCCTGCAGGGAGGAAGGCTTCCATCTGTCATTTCTGAAAGCAGGAGTCTGTTGGGAAACTGGCTCTGTCTCAGGCAAGGGGAAGCGTGGGGCAGGACCTTTCTCATCTCCCCTGACCTTGCTCTTTTGCATAGAGGCTGAACCCAAACCTGGGGAGATGCTAGTAAGGAGCTTGAGTGTGCTTAGGGAACTTCTGAGTGTAGAACATAAAAGAACCCAGATTGAACCACAGACATTCCCTCTGAGGACTCGCGGCACTGCAAAAGGTAATCTAAGGCCAGGCTCCGTGACCCCTCTGCCCAGGACAAGGGACTTGGAAGTCACAGCAGTGGCAGGGAAGCAGCCAGGGACATTCCAGTGGGGAAGGAAGGTTCAGGGTTAGCTCTCCCCAAACAGAGGTTTGCATCCCATGAGGGAGTCACTGGACCAGGGTTTCACATTCACAAAGTAGATTTTTGGGTCTGGAGTCACAGAGACGCACTACAAGTTTCAATATTTAAGCTAAACCACATTTTTGGAACCCTGAATTGCCATTTCTTTTTTTCTTACATACTAAGAGCATTTTTTGAAATGTCATTAATGTAACACTTAAGATTCATTCTTTTTATTATAAAATTAGCATTTGCGTTTTTATTTCAGTATAGTGAGGTGATTTAGAACAAACCACTTAACCACTCTTTCAGTCTCTTCATCTATAAAAATGAAAGTGATGAAATTGATCTCCGGAACGTGTTATGAGGATTAAATAAAGTCAAGTATTTAAGACATTGAGGCTGGCAGATAATTAAAGTTCTAATAAACGTTAGCTATTATTGGTAGTATTGGCATTTCTGAAGTAATAGTGACATCAATAGTTGAACTGTGGAATCTGGGTTCTGAATCTATCCGGCTGAGCGCCAGATCTCAAACCCTAGTGATTTCAATACGCCCTGCCTGTCTGTTAGCAGACATTCTTCCTAAACATCTTTGTTGAGTTTTTGGCTAAAGGCTTTAATAGCTTCTTCATTTATAAAAGTGAAGCCATTAATATTAGTGCCTCACAAATTTCAGTATAATCTTTTTTCTAGGCATGAGATTAAATAGAGAATTATATAGATAATCAATAGTGGAAATTTTAAAATACTATTTGAATGTTTTTGTGTTACCATGCCAACTTGCAGTCACCCATTCATCCAAGACACATTTACTGTATTCTTATTACTGGATGTAGAGAATTCAATAGTAAGCAAAGACAAGTGTACTTCCTGCACCCAGGAGCTTACACTGCAGAATATTCTGGATGAAACCCACAGGGCCGTAATATATGTAGGCAGGTGACCCATAAGATAAATTCTTTCCTGAGCTGTAAATCCTTTCTATTCCTTCATGGGCTAGCATCAGATGATTGGTAGCCCGAACTCTCCAGAGTATAAATCACTCCAATAGGCAACTTCCCATGTTGCAGAGATCACATGCTCAGGTTTGGCCAGGTGTCGTCCATCACTGCCCTGCGGTGGGAAATTGATGAAATGATATTGTGGGTCACAGACTCCTAGTGTCAACAATCACTTAAAAGGTCATCAAGGCCACCCTCACTCTCAGTAAAGGAAGGCCCCCATTAATATGTCTCAGGAGCGTTCTTCTACCTGGAGAGAAATACCTTTACCTGCAAAAACACAGCCCTCTCAAAAAAGGACCTTTCCTCTGATGGCATCACACTAATTACTTGGAATGACTTGCCCTTAGTGATCATGGTGTCATAACATGATAAATTCCCTCAGGCCAACATTCATCATTTCCCACACCCTGGGCAGAGACCTCATTGGACTTCCTCAGTCAAGACCAGCAAAGAAATACAACGAGATTCATGACATCTGGAAGAGACAGAATGATTCCAGTCATCATTTACATGAGAATGAAGCAAAAGACCACTCAAAAAATAGAAAAAAATAATAAAAGCAATTAAATCCACAAGTTTAGCCTTCGGCCAATCCCAAAGATATTTAAAATAGGTCATATATACGTATCTATATATCATATATAAAACTGTAAACTAGATTGAAACAAAGAGAATTTAGAAAATTTTAACTCTGATTTCCATTCAAATCAACAGAGAAAAGGTGTTGGGAAAATGTTCCATTAAAGCAAGTGGGAGATATTTGCTAGCATTACAGAATTCCGAAACAAGCTCAACGCCGTAGCAGAGGGCCTAATTGCTCCTCAGCCCTTACCAGACATCACTAAATTCTCCTTTGTCAAAAGTGAAGAGTCTTAAGTGAGAAAATCTATAGGAGAAATAGATCAAACTATTTAGTACTGAGTGTTTTCATTTTAAAATAAATTACTTTAAGAAAAATAGTCTTAGGCCTGACATAGTGCCACAGCAGGTTAAACCGCCACTTGCAACACTGGCATCCCATAATGAAATGCCCATTGGCATCTCTGCTGCTCTGCTTCCCATCCAGCTTCCTGCTAATGTGCCTGGAGAGGAAGTAGACAACGGCCCAAGTAGTTAGCTCCCTGCCACCCACGTGGGGGAACATCAGTGGAGTTCCTGGCTCCTAGCTCCTGGCTCAGAATGGCTGAGGCAGCCATCTGGGGGAGTGAACCAGCAGATGGAAGATCTCTTCTTTTTCTGTCTGTCTGTCTCTCTCTCTGTGTCACTCTGCCTTTCTAACAAATAAATCAATCTTTTTTAAAAAATAAATACATAAGTAAAAAGGTAGTCTCTATCCTATCAGCACATATACACATCCTATCAGCCTTTAGTTTTTGTTACTGGAAAGCACTACATTTTTATTATGTTGTTTGAATTTTTAAACCATTTACTCACAATCTCAGTAAGGTAATAATTATTAGGCCCAAGATAACAATAAATGTACCTTCCCCAGAGCAAGAAGCTATTAACTTTTGCATTTGATTTTGGTTTTTATTTTAACTTGCAATGTAGACATTTAAACACCAGAGGACAGTGTGTGAATGAAAACAAAGCTCAATTGCTATTCATTCTAACTCAATTCATTTCCTTAGTGCATCAAAGTAAAATCTTAATTTTAAGTGCTTTTGCCCCAAAAGACATTTATGTCATTTCATGCTTCAGAAATGAAAAGTAGAGCTTGATAGAAATGTGAATCATGAGACCAGCTAATCAAGTTAATTTGAATCATAATGGAAATTAGAAAGATTAATTTCATAAGCAGTCATTAATAATGGAAGCTCTCATGTACGAATAATCAAAGCTTTAAGTATTATATGGTAATTAATTCATTACTATGGGTTACATATTTTAAAATAGCTCAAATCTTCCTTGCTTTGGTGTGCTTATTAATAGCAATCCTGAGGGGAAAAAACCTAAAAGTCTTCTTTCGAAAAGTTTTTCGTATGTGTTTTTAACAGGCAAGAGAGAAAGTTGAGTTAAATTATGCAATTAGACTTGCTGTTGGTGACTCGTCTTCAACCAGGGAAGAAGTCAATTGTCAGCCCTTTGTGAAAGAATGGAAAATTGTGCTCTTGACGAAGCAATGGCCTGAGGTGGAGTCTTAATTATTGAGCATCCCTAATCCAAAATCCAAAATCCTAAATGCTCCAAAATCTAAAATTTGTTTGAGGGTCAAACAATGACAAAAGTAGAAAATTCTACACCTGACCTTATGTGATGAGTTGCAGTCAAAAATGCAAGTGTACTAAAAAGTGTACATGTAATTAACTTTCTGGCTGTTTGTATGAGGTATACATGAAACACAAGTGAATTTCATGTTTACATGTGGGTCCCATCTTTAAGCTAGCTCATGTATGTGCAAATATTTCAAAATCTGCAAAAAAAATTCAAAATGCAAATGCTTCTGGTTCCAATAATTTTGGAATTACTCCATTGCTTATATATCATTTTATGGTCAAGCATGGAAACTAATATTTTACATGTTTCTTTTTTTTTTTTTTTTTTTTTGACAGGCAGAGTGGACAGTGAGAGAAAGAGAGAGACAGAGAGAAAGGTCTACCTTTTGCTGTTGGTTCACCCTCCAATGGCCGCCGCGGCCGGCGCACTGCGGCCAGCGCACCGTGCTGATCCGATGGCAGGAGCCAGGAGCCAGGTGCTTCTCCTGGTCTCCCATGGGGTGCAGGGCCCAAGCACTTGGGCCATCCTCCACTGCACTCCCGGGCCATAGCAGAGAGCTGGCCTGGAAGAGGGGCAACCAGGACAGAATCCAGGGCCCCGACCGGGACTAGAACCCAGTGTGCCAGCGCTGCAAGGCGGAGGATTAGCCTAGTGAGCCACGGCGCCAGCCAATGTTTCATTTTGTTAACAACTGTGTTTGATGTGGGGCTTTATTTGGAAAGTGGCATTGTATGCTCTATCATTTAACACATTATAGATTTTAAAATGAGTTTACTAGTTATACTTCTCTTTTGAAATACCTCTGTACTTTTCTCATATTCAAATTCATATGCAAAAACACTTGCAATTATGAGTCATCAATGCAAAAATCAAGACGCAACAGACTTTACCACACTTTTTTTTTGAAATCTTTTATTTAATAAATATAAATTTCATAGGTACAACTTATGGAATATAGCAGTTCTTCTCCCCATGCGCACCCTCCCACCTCCTACTCCCTCTCCCATTTCATTCTTCATTAAGATTCATTTTTAATTATCTTTATTTACAGAAGATCAACTCTATACTAAGTAAAGATTTCAACAGTTTCACCCACAGAGACACACAAAGTATAAAGTACAGTTTGAAGACAAGTTTTACTGTTAATTCTCTTAGTACAACTCATTAAGGACAGAGGTCCTACATGGGGAGAAGTGTACAGTGACTCCTGTGGTTGATTTAGCAGTTGACCTCTTATTCATGATGTCAGTGATCACCTGGGACTCTTGTCATGAGCTGCCAAGGCTCTGGAAGCCTCTTGAGTCCACAAACTCCGACATTATTTAGACAAGGCCATAATCAAAGTGGTAGTTCTCTCCTCCCTTCAGAGAAAGGTACCTCCTTCTTTGACGGCCCCTTCTTTCCACTGGGATCTCACTCGCAGAGATCTTTCATGTAGGCCATTTTGGCCACAGTGTTTTGGATTTCTATGCCTGAAGTGCTCTCATGGGCTTTTTAGCCAGATTCGAATGCCTTAAGGGCTGATTCTGAGGCCGGAGAGAGCACACTTTTGATCATTACCTGTTCTTATCTTAAGGAATATTTTAGTATTGTCATTAAAGAACTGTGAAAATTAGTGTGCCAGATGTCTTCAAACAGTTCCTGGAAATGTGTTTATGGAACAACTATGGGTGAATTTCAAATGTTTTGCACCAGAAAAGCTTATCTTTTCATTGTTTCCACAAACTTTTTGAAATACCCTTATGTATTTCTTAGAATACAATGCATTCCTATCATATGTTAAAAATATCATAAAGATTAATCTTTTTTCAAAGATCTATTTATTTATTTGAAAGGCAGAGTTACAGAGAGAGAGAGAGATAGAGAAAGAGACAGAGAAAGATCTTCCATCCACTGGCTCACTCCCCAAATGTCTACAATGGCCAGAGCTAGGCCAATCCACAGCCAGGATCCAGGAGCTTCCTGTGGATCTCCCATGTCTGTGCAGGGGCCCAAGTACCTGGACCATCCTCCACTGATCTCCCAGGCACATTAGCAAGGAGCTGAATTGGAAGTGGAGTAGCCAGGACTCAAACCAGTGCCCATATAGGATGCCAGCACTGCAGACAGATGCTTAACCTGCTACACCACTGTGCTGGCTCCATAAATCTTACAAATTGATCTGACTTTGTTGTCTATAATTTCCTCTTCCATTTTACTAATTTTTCCAGGTGATCTTAGTTTGCTCTGGTCTTTTTTTTTTTTTTTTTTTTTGACAGGCAGAGTGGACAGTGAGAGAGAGAGACAGAGAGAAAGGTCTTCCTTTGCCATTGGTTCACCCTCCAATGGCCGCCGCGGCCGGCGCGCTGCGGCCAGCGCACCGCGCTGATCCGATGGCAGGAGCCAGGAGCCAGGTGCTTTTCCTGGTCTCCCATGGGGTGCAGGGCCCAAGCACCTGGGCCATCCTCCACTGCACTCCCTGGCCACAGCAGAGGGCTGGCCTGGAAGAGGGGCAACCGGGACAGAATCCGGCGCCCCGACCGGGACTAGAACCTGGTGTGCCGGCGCCGCAAGGTGGAGGATTAGCCTAGTGAGCCGCGGCGCGGGCCAGCTCTGGTCTTGATGATACCTTCATGCAGCATTTAGCTTCCACACTGCTAACTTTTCATTCCTTCAGCCATCAAATATTACTGCCTCCACATTCTAGCCATGTTTTCTCATACTGGCGATAGCATGGCAAATAAGATGGACTAGATGTTGCAAATGAATTCCAGGCAGAGACTTTGCAAAGACTCTGTGTTTCTCTAAGAATTAAAAAGAAGGCTATTCTAGCTGATCCACTCGAGTGAAAGGAGTAGAAAGTGATGGATGCTGTCAGGTGGCATAGGGTCTTGGCAGGCCAGCTAAGGGGCTTGGAATTTACTCCAACTGAAATGGGAAACCACTAAGGTTTTTAAGTAGGAAAATATATCATTAGAGGCACCGTCTAATTCACAGCAGCGCTCTCAACCACCCTCCCCCTGGTCACAGAGTTCATCTCTGACACATATTACATGGAGCATTTATGCTGATGATGAACAAGAAGCCAAGCCTTCGTTGTCACCCCTTTTGTTTTTCCTCTTGTTTCTAATTCTTGGTATGTAAAGGAGAGAAGAAAGGAGAAACAGCATCCACTAACAAGGAATGCTATGCCTAAAGTGAAGTAGCCTGCATCACATGCTTAGCCTCTCCCTCCCACACCTCTCAAAATGCCAAGTTGTCTTTTCCACTCTAATGCCCATTATTCTCATAACTTAAAGCCAATTTGTCAAGTTTCATGTTCCAGGTTCTTTTCTTTGAAAGGTGTGAGCAAAGCTCTTACCCTAACGGGTCCCATATTGGTCACAAGGAGCAACACTTTCCTGTGGCAGGAATTACAGAAGCACAACTTGCTAAACTCAGTACCAGAATTTTATCTTTTTCCTTGAGAAAAAGAAGTTCTACTTCAAAGAAAAAAATTGACTACCATTCCAAATAATCAATCATAATCCTCCCTGAAAGTTCAAGCATAGGAAGGCATAGACCGCCATTTTCAAATGGGCCTATTCCACCATGGGCTCCGTCTCAGCTGGGAATTAATGGATGCCAAACAAATTTGCAAATAAAAATATTAAACCATGCACACAGACTAAATCTTGGGTATGTGTCTTTAAATTTGGGACTATACTGGCTGTCGAATCTGCTGTATTAGAATTAATTGGACAAGGAGAATCTGGGGTGGGTAGCTGTTTTGACTGAGTTGGTGGAAGCATCTAACTTGTGGCCTCAGACTCTAATGAAACTGCTCATTTATAGCTAGCCAACAAATACTTTTCTCGTTATTAGTTTCTATGCCATAGAATTTGCTTTTCTGCGCCCACAGGTTACACCATCACACTGGACTGGATCATTCATTCCCTTTGGCCTCTGGCTTCACTCCTCTGATCTCTAACCTCCAAATGCTTCCCGATGCAATCTTTCCTGCCCAACCCCATCAGATTACACTTCCTAAATTCCCTCTTTGATTATGTCAGTTCCCCACTCAAAAAAAAATGTTGATGGTTCACTCATTCTCCATGAAGTCCAAATTCCTAAATATGGCACCAGCCAAATCTCACTTCTTTCACCCGCTTCCCTGCTGTCTCACTAACCAGAGCTACCCAACATCGCCGGGTCTGTCTTAAGAACTTTCTACATCTTTGTTGAAGAATCAGGGTTAGGATTCCTTTAAGGTCCAACCTAAATGTTGCCTTCCAAATGATCTCCCTGATCATCCATTTTTAAAAAAACATCCACCATGCACTGTAGCTGTGAGCATGCAGCCTACAAAGTGACACTTAGTAGGTATCACGTAATCCTGCATTATGTAGATCCTGCTTTCTCATAGCTGTTTTCTTTTTCCTCTTTCCTGCTAAAAGATAACGTCTTTGAAGCCAGATCTTATCTCTTTGTTCATCATGTTGTGCCCAAGGTATAGCACAGTGTCCTGCACAATAAATATGTAAAAGTCTAATTATATAATTATCTGTAGCTTCAGTAGTGACATTAAATTTATTCTAATCTCAAGGACAATTTTTAGATTATATATATGGGCAGAGTAATCCTTCCTATTTCCTCTCTTAACACATCTCTAACTGAAACATTTCTTGTTGTTTACACGCATTTTCAAGTTTGCTTACTGTTGTCATGTGTTCCATGAGAACAAACAGGCTATCTGTTTTAACAAAAATGAGAACCAGGCCTGGGAGGTTTAAGTTGGACCCGCAGCCCCACTCACCAGAGAGCCAACCGTTAGCAATGGGAACATCAAGAGCTTCCACTTTGCAGTCTCTAGGCATGGAATTCTACTCACTACAAGACTGAGCATGAACCAAGACAGGAGTTTTCCTCCAGTTTCTCAAGGGTCTCTAGCCAACAATGTTATCTATGATGTCTTTTTAAAGCCTTCATTGTAATAAACACAAATTAACCAGCATCCAAGCAATTCAGGTCTGCAAAACCAAGCTGGTGGCTGCATGGCAGCCACACTAATAGGGTTCACACCAGAGATTTTCCTCATCGGTGTGCCTTCTGAGGTCCCCACAAAGGACTATTAGTGTCTCACTTGCCCAAAGGGAAACCACAATGAGCTTCTTGTAGTAATCTGTCTCTTCCTGGCTCCCTCTCGCCTTCTGCTCCCTCTCCCTCTCACAGTCATCACTGGTTAAGTACCAGACTGTCCCCACTCCAATTTCCATTGAGCTATAATTGACATCAGTGCCCAGCAGGAGGCAAAGGTCATACAGCGCTCCTGTATTCTCTGTTTTTCTACAAAGATTGCAAGGCTCGTGTGGTGACAAAGGATAATGAACTGAGCATCAAATCCACATTGACGAATCTGGAGGATGAGTGATGAGAACGCAGTATCCACCAGAAGAAGGAGTAAGATTACTATTGTTCCCAGACTTGGAAAAGACGTAGCATTCCTGCGGTGATTTGAGGGGAGTTCAAAACAGGGGGCCGGACAGTAGATTCTTGAGGGAATGTGCTGGGCTCTTCATTGACTACAGTTTGGGGATCTTCAAATCCTTTTCTGGTTACGGGTGTCCATCACCTTCCAAGAGATCAGTTCTCACTTTTACTGCCCTTAACGCAGCTGCTGTGTTCTCCGGCAGGATGGGAGTCTGCTGCCGCTGACCCCAGGCGATCAGCCACCGGCCCAACACCCACACTCCCCCGTAAAGCATTCAGGTGTTTGTCTGCTCAATCACAAGTGCGTCCACCAGCACACGATCACGCTCGCAGCCACATGTTCGCACAGATCACCTCCATGACACTCTTACGACAGACTAGGAACAAGGCAGGGGGGTTCAGCCAGGATTGTGTAAGAGGGCTTTGGCAATAATGAGTGCTTTGGCCTGTCTTGAAGCCAGGAGCAATGACTACTACTAATAACAACTTTCATTTAGTGAGTTCCCACCAGGTGCCAGCTGCTTTATATATGAAATAATGATGAGAGGTATTGAGTTCCTTATGAGTCATCACATGTATTTCCCATGGAATCTCAACACCCTCTAGAACTACCATACTGGATAGATGCTAAGTTCTTTTTAGCAGCATTAGATTCATGAATAAACTGAGTTACAAATAGATTAAATAACTTGTCAAGGTCACATAGCAGTAAGAGAGGGAACTGGGACATGATGCTGGAAGCCTGACCCTAACAATCACATCCTTAACCATCCTATTCCTTATCTTCCCTGTACCATTCCTTTTTTAAAATAGAGCTTTTTCCTTCCTATCATATCTATCTATCTATCTATCTATCTATCTATCTATCTATCTGAAACGCAGGGCGACAGAGAGACAGAAACAGAATTTCCATTTGCTATTTCATGCCCCAAATGCCTTCAACAGCCAAGCCTGAGTCAGGCCAAAGACAGCAGCCAGGAACTCAACCTGGCTCTCCCACATGGTTGTCAGGGACCCAGGCACTTAAGCCATCAGTCACTGACTCCCAGAATGTGCATCAGCAGGCAGCTGGATCAGAAGCAGAGGCAAGAGCCAAACCCAGGCAGTCCAACATGGGATGCAGACATCCCAAAGCAGCGGGTCAACCACTGCACCACAGGGCCCACTGTTAGTCAGCAACTTTTAATCTTCATAACAACTCTATTTGCATTCACAGATGATGAAGCTGCAGTTCAGAGATATTAATTAACACAGCAAGTGCTGGGTGGGGGCAGTGTGTTCTCCTCAGGTCCACAGAACACCACAGCCTTGGCTCCTGGGTCCAGGGCTCTGGTAGCCCAGGAACCTCAGTGGCTACTTGGTTTTGGATGAAAGTGATAAGTCACTGACATTTTCTTCAAGAGCTCCAGCCCTCTCTGTGTTCCATTCACCACCTCTTTTACAACTCGGAATTCTCTCAGAGGCCCATCTGCCACTGCTCATCCACCCCCAGCTCTCCCTTTGTCTCTTCCCGATTGGAGTCTCTATTAGGAATGAATGAACTGTCCCTTCCCCCTGGTTCATGGCCTGATGCAGCACTTCAGAGGGCTGGGTCTGCCAGAAATGCAGATCTCAGGCCCCAAACTCAGTGCCTCTGATGGGGTAGAGCTGGCTGGGGCCCCGGGATCTGCATTCTCAGTAAGCACCCAGGCATGATCAGGTGCAGGCGGCCAGCTAGGTTACCCCAGTCCAAGGTGTCACTCTTTTCTGGCAACAGATTCAGGTTGTAGAGAGGGATTTGCTGATTGGAGTTTCAGGCCTGGGCGAGGGAGGTAGTGTAGAGTAGAAGGGCCTTGGCTTTTTTTTCTGCTCCTATCATATAACTCAGATTTGAGGATAAATTCAAAGCACATGTATTTCAAATACTCTTCTTCTCTTGAACTACAATTAAAGAAATAGTCTTTAAAAAACAGAACAAAATTGAAACCTCAGGTTTATGACTACAAAACTGATGAAATAACAGTTTTTCCTTTTTATGATCACTAAATATGTGCATACCTTATATATGTAAAATAAACAGTATCAGAGTTTGTCCAGTCTTTATACTAAAAAACAGACTTTTTCCCTAGGTATTTCAAAGGGCATATGCTGGGGATAAAGTAGAGGTGTTTTTGTTTTGTTTTGTTTTGTTTTGTTTTTGACAGGCAAAGTGGACAGTGAGAGAGAGAGAGACAGAGAGAAAGGTCTTCCTTTTCCGTTGGTTCACACCCTGATGGCTGCTGCAGCCGGTGTGCTGCGGCCGGCACACCGCACTGATCCGAAGCCAGGAGCCAGGTGCTTCTGGTCTCCCATGCGGGTGCAGGGCCCAAGCCACCTGGGCCATCCTCCACTGCATTCCCGGGCCACAGCAGAGAGCTGGACTGGAAGAGGAGCAACCGGGACAGAATCCGGCGCCCCGACTGGGACTAGAACCCGGTGTGCCGGCGCCGCAGGCAGAGGATTAGCCTAGTGAGCCGCGGCGCCAGCCTAAAGTAGAGTTTTAAAGTTACAGTTTCTTGGAGCTGGTGCTGTGACCTAGTAGGCTAAGCCTCAGCCCATGGCACCAGCACTGGTTCGAGTCCTGGCTGCTCTTCTTGCGATCCAGCTCTCTGCTATAGCCTGGGAAAGCAGTGGACAATGGCCCCAGTGTTGGGCCCCTGCACTCACGTGGGAGACCTAGAAGAGGCTCCTGGCTTCGGATAGGCCCAGGTGTGGCCATCGAGGCCATCTGGGAAGTAACCCAGCAGATAGAAGATCTCTCTCTCTCTCTGTCTCTCCCTCTTTCTGTCACTCCAACCTTCAAATAAATTAATTTTTAAAAATGACATAGATTCTTTACCAATACCACACAAGTTATGCTTTGATAAAATTGAGAATTTTACTCTGTGTTTCCATGAACGTTATTCCAATAACATTCAACATGAGAGAGCTAAAATATTAATGATAAGAAAAACACTTAGAGAGAGGAGCAAATAAAGGATTAATTATTAAGGCTAAGAAGGTTGAACACGAAGCATTTTGAACTGTAAGATACTGAACAAAGGATGAAGAGATCCATCCCAAGGAGACTTACCAAGGACAACCGTCCTATCATAAATAAATTAAGCTAGAATAAACACTAGTGTATGTCCTACCTCCTTTATTTTGTTTAAGAGTGCAAGACATTCTCAGAAAACTCTTATTGGTAATAAATTCCCTTTGCTACCATGGTGACCTTATAGTTTAAAATGTTCAGTTACTTTTATTCCAGCCAACTTTGGATGTTTTCTGAAGGTTTAATCTGAACTTTTTTCCAGATACTTTCTGGTTGACATTTGCATTGTCATTTGCATAATGTTATTCCTGATAAAGCTCTGGTTCTCTGAAGAAGAAAATTAGCAATTATTATTTTGCCATGGAATGAATGATAGCACAGGATGTTAGCTACCAACCTCGTCTGAAAACTTATGAAACAGGGCATAAAAATAATATGAAGATATGTAGGATTAAAAAAGTTACCACCCCATCAAACACAACCCAGACTGCTCTCCCAGTGATTAACGGTGTCCTGGGAAGGTCTGCATGGAGGGGTGGAGGGGCCGGGTTGTCAGTTGCTAGAAAGGCAAGGAGAGGTGGTGAATCATTCCAAGCAAACCATTTAATGAGGGCTTTGTTAGTGCGGAGGGCTGCCATTCTGGATGACAGCTGGCACTTAAGAGTCTTGTTATTAAGACAACATAATTCTGTCCATCTGTGAGCTACAAACAGGGGCAGTAATGGTTCACTGTAGCCCAGAGCAACGCTTGGCTCTAATTACAACTTTCCCTTATTGAAAGACACGGGACACATATATGCTACACACACCCATACGTGCATCCATTTCTGCCTCCATATAGGGGAGGGATTTTTTCTTCTAGCCCCACCACTTCTATTGAATGATCCACATCTTTCCCCAGCCATTAGGGAAGGCCCCTCCTGTCCCGAGAAAGAAGTGCCCAGCTGCGCTTTCTCCCCGGGGTTATGGTGACAGCACATCAAGTCACATCATTAGCAGGCTCGCCACAGACGCTGGGGTGATGGAGAGGGCTTCCAGCAAAGCTAATCGGAATTGTGTCACGCATCCAAAATATCCACCAACCTTAGCATTTCTAGTGGGTTGAAAAGACCAGAGGTCCCCAACATTTATCTGTTTATGGGATAATAGCAACTGTTTAGTAAGAAGGCCTCTAAAAATAAATTTAACTCTTGCCTTATAACTGAAGTTAGAGAACATTTAGAACATGAAAAAGTAAATAAAATAAAAATAAATAACTGTAACTCCATTACCCAGAGATAACCAATAATGCCCTTATAATGATGACCTTTTATTTTATGTGATAGATACATTTGTTGAATAGGTCCCAGTATATACTATAATACTGGCTCACAACTGGATATTCTGGTAGCATATTTTTCTTATTGCACATGATTTGATCCTACAGCTCAATTTTTAATGACTGCCTAATATTTTGATTATAAGAATGCGACATCTTTTATTTTACCATCCCCCTAACATTGGGTCTTATATTGTTTTCGGGGTGTTTTTTGCTATTATGTGAGAAACTCCCTCAAACATTAAAAGACATGATCACATAGCCACATGATGATTGTCATACTTCTACTATCTCACTGATAGAAGAAACTTCTAGAAACAAAAAGACTACTATTAACTTAGCAATATTTTCCAAAGGATTTGTACTTCTTAATCACAATAGCATCTACACATATTTAACAAGTAGTCACACAAACGCAGAGTTATAAAACCTATCCAGTGCCCATGTGATTCCTTCATTCCTTGTACAGTTGCAGCACTACCTGGGAAGAATGTTCCACACCCAGGTGTAGAGAGACAGGAGTGAGCATTTTCTAGGACTTGAGACCCACAGTGATATTGATTCCTAAAAATAAAAGTCAGACATTGATTTGTCATCAGCAGTCTGTTTCTGTTTAATATAATACTTATGGGGATTCCTCAAACCTCAGAGTTAGAATTCACATTTTCAGGAGTGGGCGTTTGGTGCAGCAGTATCACTTGGGATGCCTGCCTCTCAGATGGCGTGCCTGGGATCAAGTCCTGGCCTTAATTCTGATTCCAGCTGGCCCCAATGCCTACCGGTAAGTCAGCAGATTGTGGCTCAATTAACTTGAGTCCCTGCCACCAACACGGGAGAGCCAGATACAGTTCCTGGTTCCTGGCTTCAACCTGGCCCAGGCATGAATATTACAAGCATTTGGGAGAGAACCACCAGATGGAAGATCTTTCTCTCTCTTCCTCTCTTCCTCTCTCTCTCCATTTCTGTCTCTAACTTGGTCACTCTGCTTTTCAAATAAATAAAAATAATTAAATTTTAAAAATTTAAAATAAAAATAGATCTTTTTAAAAAACCACAATTTCAAGCTGGGAACATCAAAAAACAGCATATGTAGGGAGGGAAAAAAAAAGAAAAGTGAATTTTAAGTCCTGGTTATCAGCCAAGTGTTCTGCTTGATGTTTTCACATCCATTTTCACATATGCTTGTAATAATAGTTGATGTTCCAGATCAGTGTTTTGCAGTAGCTGTAACATGAATATAAATAATGACAATGCACTATGTCGCTCCCCCTCTTCGTGGAGGAACGACACTAGACTCTGCGCTGTTCTTTTGTCTGCTCGGCCCTCCCCGGGTTTGCTGCTGGTTCTTCCCAGGTTGGCTACCGACCCTTCCACCTCCGTGGAAGGGCGGTTCCCCCTGCCACTTTCCCCACTTCCGCGGGGGAGCGGCACACCGCCGGCCGGCTCTCTCGGGGGCTGCTCAGGTGTTCCTTCAGATAGATGTTCCTGGTGCATGTTGTCTCTCTCCTCCTTTATAGTCCTCTTCCAGCAATCCCAACTCTGCTACCCACATGCCGAGTACACTGCTCTCCTCCAATCAGGAGCAGGTCCTACAGTTTATTGGTTGAACTGGAGGCAGCTGTGTAGAAGCTGTTTCTCCCTTCTCAGCACCATATTGTGGGAGAGCAGATGCATAGAATAAGTCTTAATTCCAGTAACTTAGTCTAGTCCGAGTTGCTCCCCACACACTACATATTTTTCTGGGAAAAAAAAAGCTAGAAGGAAGGATTTTGAATGTTTTCATCATAAAGAAATGAAAAATTATCAAAAGGCCAGCATCTTGGTCCAGTGGGTAAAGCCACCATCTGCAATGCCGGCATCCCCTGTGAGTGCTGGTTCTAGTCCTGGCTGCTCCATTTCTGACCCAGCCTCTGGCTAATGCACCTGGTAAGGAAGCAGAAGATGGCCCAGGTGCTTGGCTCCCTGCCACCCCCGTGGGAGACTAGGTCAAGCTCCTGAGTCCTGGCTTGGGCCTGGGCTGTGGCTATTTGGGGAGTAAATCAGTGGAGGGAAGATATTTCTCTTTGTTCCTCTCTCTAACTTCCTTTCAAACAAATAAAATAAATCTTAAAGAAAAGAAAATCTCGTGCTTGCTCTCCCTCTTTTTCCCTCTCTCCCTGTAACTACCTTACAAAGAAATTAAAAAATAAATCTTTGAAAAAGAAAAAGGGGAGAATGATTGAGGAGATAGACACATTTACCCTGATTTGAACACTACATAATGTACACAGGTAATGAAATATCACATGGTATCCCATAAATATGTACAATTGCTTAAAAATTTGTTTAAGTGTCAGAGATAGAGAAGGAGCTCCCATATGCTGGTTCACTCCCCAGATCCCTTAACAGCCCACGCTGGGCCAGGCCAGAGACAGGGCTTGGATCCAGGAGCCAGTGACACCATCAGGTTTCTCATGTGGGTGGCGGGGACCAACTATTTAAACCATCATTACTGCCTCCCAGGGTCTGCATTGGCAGGGAGCTAGAGTCAGGAGCCAGAGCTGGGGAACTAACACTGGCGCTCTGCTGTGGGGTGCCTGTAGCATAGCCATCAGGTTAAATACCTGCTCATATGTAGAATTTTGATGTGTCCATGAAACATTTTCAAAACTCGGCATTCTGAGCCAGCATTGTGGCATAGCATGTAAAGCCTGTCACACGAGCATCCAGAATAGGTGCTAATTCATAACCAGGCTGCTCCATTGCTGGTCCAGCTCTCTGCTAATGGCCTGGGAAAACCTGCAGCAGATGATCCAAGTATCTGGGTACCTGCCACACATGTGGGAGACCCGGATGAAGCTCCTGGCTCCTGGCTTTGGCCTGGCTTAGCCCTGGCCCTTGTGGCCATCTGGGGAGTGACCCAGCGGATGGAAGATCTCTGTCTCTCTGCTTCTCTCTCTGTAACTCTGACTTTCAAATAAATAAACACTTTTTTAAAAAAATTATAAAAAATTTACATACTGAAACTAACTCCAGATTGTTTTTTAAAAAATAAAAAGGTAAGCTAGCCTCATGGTATAAGGCAGACTCTTTTAATTCTTCTGAATTTTTTTCTTTCATTTAATTTTTATTAATAATAATTGTATATGCTTATGGAGTACAAAATTCTTAACCTGTGACATAACTCTTACTTCCAAAAGTTGAACAAAGATGTAGGAGCAAGAGGAAAACAGATTCTGAAGGAGAACAACTACACAAATCTGTTTTAATAGTCTATGCTCGTTAAACTCAGCTCATTCCATTTATTTTGAGGTTTGAGCACATTTTATGCAATTTTACTATTTAAAATTCAAGAAGGCAAGGCATTGGCTATTTCAGCCCGTAGTTATTTATGGACACACAATAAAAACGGAATACTTGTTTAGGCCCACTCAAATGAATTTATAATAACTGCACAAACATCTTCCATGAGCATCCAAAATAGTGGGCCTATAAAATTTTGTTCTATATTTTTGAATTGGAATGGAATATGACTTATAATAAAGTTTATAAGAATTCAGCCTTCAGAATGTATATATTTTCAGGAACAGGGAAACACTTCGATATGTGGGGAGAAAACCATGGAACTGTGCCCTGAGTCATCACATGTATGTTTCATGCTATCAATGCAACCCTGGTGTCTGGGAGAGTTCAATACAATTGTTTTCACTCCTTTCCAAATCCCAGGGGGCCTTGGCGGCCTTCTCCAAAATTTCTGGGCATTCAAGAGTGTACTTTTCCTGGTCACCTGTGGTGCCTGAAGAAAGGTGTCTTCTGTTAGACAGTGACCAGTGACCCTCCTCTTCCCTGGCCCCCCTCCTGGGCCAGCTGTGGGATTCAGCCATTTGGATTTTCCCCACACTCTCCCATGAGGCACCCAGGTGTGAGGAAGACAACACAGACTTGGGACCCAAGAAGATCACAGATCAGCAACCGAGGCACAGATCCCGCTTACACTGTGTGTCAGCAAGGCCACAGGAAGCTGCCGGGGGACCATGTTGTTAGCTGCTCGGTGCAGAAACTCCTAGGGCTCCTCTGGGCGGGGGCTTCCTGCCCTGCCACTCTGCTCCTCCCCTCTGTTCCCATCCCTTCCCAAAGCTGCACTCCTGTTCCTTTCACAGACAGGGCAATCCCACACACCCCTCCTTCAGTCTTTCCAGCTCAGTGTGCCCTGGAGCTTCGTTTTCTGCATACAAGAGACTTGCTAAGCACTTTCCCTAAATAACCGCAACTGCAATTTCATTCCCCCATCCCTCTCTCTTTTTCTCTCTCACACACACACATACACACACACATACATACATACACGCGGGACTACTGTGGCAAATACCAGATTACTTTTGATTCTATAAAATTACTTTTATAGTAGAGAGCAATATTTAATATTTAGTTTGAAATAAAGACTTTGTGGGCTTTCTTCTCATTGTTGGTTTGGAAACTACTGGCAAAGTCACTTGGGGAATTCCCATTGTTGGACTGAATATAAAGTGACAGTTATAAACACTGCTTGTTCTTTACAGTTCGAGAATGCCAAGAGGGCTGATTTTTATACCATTTCTTCTTCGTTGTCTTTGTCTTCTTTTTTCACCAAGCAGTGTCTCACTCAGCATTCCTACAGGTGTTGGGTGTGGTTATTTCTGCCAAGTTGCATTCCAAATAGTTGACATGGGGTCTAGACTAAAATTAGCATCCTTAAAAACAAAGACTTGCAGAAAAGAAAGCACATTTACATGCGTTCACATATTCCAAACCACGTGTGGCTGCCGACACAACAGCCATTACCCTCCCCTCTTTCTTAAAAATAATGACAGAGCCCCTACTCCTTTCATGAGGCTATCCCTCTTCTATGTGATCCAAGGGTCTAAACCAAATGTGATTGTACAATTTTCCTCACCAGTGCATTCTAAACGTGGGCAGGTGATTTAGTTCTGAAACAAGCAAAGAGTAAAGATCTGATCTGCTGTGGGTCTTAGAAACTGGTTCCTTTACTCTTGAAAAGAATGCCCGAGAGAAAAAAAAAAAAAACTCCATTTTCTGCTGGATAGTTTCATATCTGCATAAACATCTGGAGCTGCAACAGCCATTTTGTGACTCTGAGTACAGCAAGCTAGAGGATTAGACAAGATGCGACAGCAGAGCAGAAACATAGAAAAAGCCCTGAGTTCTGTTTAAAAAAAACTTATTTATTTATTTATCTATTTATTTGAAAGGCAGAGTCAGAGAGAGAGAGAGAGATGGGGAGAGACAGAGATAGATAGAGCAAGTGAGAGGTCTTCCATCCTCTGGTTCAGTTTCCAAATGGCTGCAAGGGCCGGAGCGGGACCAAACTGAAGTACAGAGGCCCAAGCGTTTGGGCCATCGTCTTCTACTTTCCCAGGCACATTAGCAGGAAGCTGGATCAAAAATGGAGCAGCCAGGGCACGAACCGGCACCCATATGGGATGCTGGTGCTGCAGGTGGAAGCTTTACCTGCTGTCACAGTGCTGGCCCCAGCCCTGAATTTTTGGTTAAATCACTTTGCCTCTGAATTAGCAAGCCTTTGGAGTTGTCTCAAAATTTATTTTTTCTCAGAATAGATTATCTCCCCTATTCAAGCCTCCTTATTTTGTCTAAAGCATCCTGGTATGCTATTGTCAAGCCTGTTGAATAAACCTAAACCCCTTTGGACAGAATATTTACCGAAGCTCAGTGTTGGCTGTTTTTCAGGAGCTGCTGTTTGCATCCACATGCCTAAAGATGCCTGGCCTCTTTCACCAGTCACTTTAGAGTTGTGTGTTTCAGTTGCCTTCCTGGCAATTAATAACTTCTATTCCTACTCGGAAACATTCCTGCTGGGCCCCTCATTCTTTCCTGCAGTACACCAGACATTCACTGGCAGAAGAAGGGTGCGTCCAAGTGGGTGCGCTGGTGACATCACCAGAATGGCTCCTATTGATTCATAACCAAACTTCGGAGGAAAGGGATTCCAAGGCCATCTCCAGTGTGGTCAAGGTCACTAACCATTTGCAGGCCCAAATTCAGTTCCAAGATAGTAGAATGATGTCTTACAGGAAATTGACAAAGCCGCCACAGTGAATAGTTAAAAGACTGACTTGTTTGCAAAGAACCTGTTACTCTACCCTTCTTTGCTGTCCAGCCCCAGGGGTTTCCGGCTCAGCAGGGCAGCTTTGTCTTGTCCTGTCACTGCTGTTTTGTAAGATCTGTCTCACTGGCAACCAGCAGTCCGTGGGGTGGGTGTGGCTTGAAGCGATAATGGAGCAATAATGAGAGAAGACAGCTCGCTCCATCTCCTGACAGCTGCGCCCAACTGCCCTCCTGTGGCATGAGTGATGTCACTTTATTAGTAGCCAAAGCTTTCCATGTTTTAAAGTTTGACTTTGAAATAACTGTAAAATACAATCTACATTATGTGTGATCTGATTATCTGGATGAAGAAAAAATAACATGCAATATTTGCATACTTCTCAGCTCTCTAGACAGCCAAACTTTGGAAGAACGAATGATTGTGTGCTGTGTGCTGCTGTTATTCTTTGTCCCTTCCTCTCCATTTAGGGTCCGTGGTGGTCCTAATGCAGTTTGTTTTTAGTTGTTGTTGTTGTTTAAAGATTTATTTTATTCAGTTGAAAGACAGAGTTATAGAGAGAGGTAGAGACAGAGAGTGAGGTCTTCTATCCACCGGTTCACTCCCCAAATGGCCACAATGGCCAGAGCTGAGCTGATCCAAAGCCAGGAGCCAAGAGCGTCCATGTGCAAGGACGTGGGCCATCCTCCACTGCTTTCCCAAGGCACATCAGCAAGGAACTGGATCGGAAATGGAACATCCGGGACTCGAATCGGCGCCCATATGGAATGCTGGTGCCACAGCACCAGCCCCCGTAATGAAGTTTAAACCTTAGCAACTGGCAACACTGTGGGGCAGTGGGTAAAGCTGTTGCCTGCATCATCAACATCCCATATGGGTGCTGGTTTGAGCCCGGTTGCTCCACTTCCAATCCAGCTCTCTGCAATGGCCTGGGAAAGCAACAGAAGATGACCCAAGTCCTTAGGCCCCTGCACCCACATGGAAGACCCAACCCTGGCTGTTGGGGCCATTTGAGGAGTGAACTGGTAGACTAAAGATCTTTTTATCTGTCCCTCTTTCTCTCTGTCAGTCTGCCTTTCAAATAAAAAAAAAATCTTAAAAAAAAAAAAAAAACCTTAGCAACTGGTTGTGTGGCCTTAAGCAAGTTGCCTACATTCTTTAAGACTCAATATTTTAGTAAAATTAGACTAGTAATTTTATTACCAAGAATAAGTAAAATAATTTAGGAGAAGCAAGTGATCACTAAATATTAACTACTGGTGTAGTATGTCATTGTTAACACTGCACAAACAACTTCACAGTTTGGCCAGGGAGTTGTAAGTTTATTTTTGTCACGGTCCTTTAAGCATAAAATGGAGAAGACATTCAACCTAATATGGAAGAATTAAGTAATATTAAACTAATGCTACATCTTCAGGCACTAGATTTCACAGGCACAATGTTGGTACTAGGAAGTGGTAGCTTAAAAGTTTATTTCAAAATACTTGATTGATCCATTACATTTAAGCTTTTTCTTAGATTGCTATAATCCTGCTTCCTTCTCTTGTGCAAAGAAAGACAATGGAGAGACAAGACAACAAGATATCTCCTCGAGTTTGACTCTTACTTTACTAAATGCTGGACAACCAAGAGGAGAAATTAATTCCACAAGAGGGAGACAGGTTCATACTGAATCTCCTCAGGGAAAGCAAAAGAAGAATAAAACTGATTCCATTTAAGGATTTCTTCAACTTTTCAAAGACATCTTTGCTTTAGCTATTACTTAAAGGGGTCAGATCGTTGGCACTTCCTGTATGTCAGCTTTCGTGGGCTATTGGACAAGAGATCCTGTCTAGAAAAAGAAAGAAATTGAACCCTAGTCCCAAGTGGGCCTTTTAACAAAGGCCACAACCATCTCCCAACACAGCTGTGGCTCCCTGAGCCTGGCCCATGGCACTGGCTTCCCACCAGCCATGCCTGTCTGCTGGCAGCCAGCTTCCGTTTCCCGCCTTGGTTTCCTGTTCCCCAGCTCTGCTCTTTTTAGCCCCACAGCCGAGAGGGAGTTGCAGTGCTCAGCTGGGTGTGTTCTCTACCAGATGCCTGCAAGCCTATAGGACCCTGCCTGGGGAAGGGAGGAGGGCCCAGAGCTCAGGAGAGACCCGAAGGCACAGGGAGCCCCAGGAGATGAACAATCAACTCACTGCTGGCCCAGGCGTCTGTTTGGGCTGCTTCCTCAGCAGCTGTCATTGGCTTTGTTTCCGGGTGCCCTAGTGGGTTTCCCCAACAGGGAGAGCATCCATTTTAGTTAATCCTCCCAGTTCCCAGAAACATCTCCCCCTCCCCTTCTAGCTGCTGCAGTGTCTGTGTCTCTACCAAATGGTAAGTTTCCCATGGCTGCAGAAGGAGCATTTCTGATTCCACCACTTCCTCCCCGGGGGACTCTGGCCTTGGTTTCACCATTTGTTCCGGGGGCATTGCTCTTGGTCTGCAGAGGATCACAAGGATGAAATGAGTTCAGACAGACCAGTGATTCTCAAATCATGCCCCAAGGAGCCTTTAGGGGGTGGAGGACATTCCCAAGAGACCATTCTGGAAGCACAGAGGGGGACTCTAGCAATCGGATGCCACCCTCTTCACACACACACACACACACACACACACAGAGTGCTCACACTTGAGCCAGAAGAGCTGATGAGCCTTGCGTGGAAGAGCTTGCCCCTCTCTGGATTAGAATCCTCCTCTGTTTCCTGGGCCCACGTATGCCAGTGTGCTAGAGGACTGGGGTTTCTTCGCCAGCCTCGTGCAGATATTTCCCCACTGGGCTTCCCTGGAGCTGCACTGGGGTTTGGATCTGAAGGCTTCACACCTACCCTACCCCCCACCCAACTCCTTAACCAGACAGAGCAGTTCCACTTTAGGTGTCTTACATAATATAAAGTGATTGTGAACAACATTAGTCGGGAGAAAGGAGGCTGATGCTTTCCAGCAGTTTGGCACCCCCTAGCGGAGGGCATTGGGGAACACTTAGATGGGCAGTAGTGATGGGGCATGATGTCCAATAGGCACAGGGGTTGTGAGCAAGAATTGGGTGAGCCTGGGATTACCTCGATTGCAACACACTTGTTTGCACAGGGACTCAAAATACTTCTCAATCCCAATCTTTTTTTTTTTTTTTTAACCACTTGTCAAGTGCCAAGGACTGTTTCCTTTCTTGGAATCTGCAAGAAGGAAGTTGTTAGGCTTGAGCCAGAACATCACGTGTGGTGGGAAGGGGAGCACAAGGAAGGGCAGGTGCAGAAGTCTTGGTGGCAGAGCTGGCCCTGCCTCTGTTGGGACTGCAGCCGGCTGGTGCGAACCAGCCATGCCTCCGTGCCCTAGGAATGACAAAGACCGCATGGCACATGACATTCACACGTGCCACATGTTCCCATGAGTGTACCTAGATGAGTGGGTAAAAGCTTAGTGTGATAGAACTTCTCCTACCCTCTAGGCATTCTTACTGAGTAGTGATTTGCTTTACTTTTACCTTCTCTATCTCAACTTCATTGATTTTCTTTTGATTTAAAATATTTAACTGTGTGGTTAAATTCTCACTGCAAGTTGAGAATCAAGCTGATCTCTGAGGTAATTGCATAGTTTGAATTCCCATCTTACTGGAAAAAACTCTTGTTTCTATGATTGCCCTCATCAAACATTGGTGTTATTCCTCTTATCCCTTCCCGGTCTAGTGGGTGTGAGTGGTGTCTCATTGTGAGTGTAGTTCATGTTCCTCACCTCCATCAGTGAAATTGAGCAGGTTCTCACAAGTGGAGTGGACACTCTAGTTTCTTTGTAAATTGCTTGCTTCCTGTACTATAACTTCCAGAAGGATAAGGAAAGTCTGTTTTATTCAGAGTTGTGCACTCATTGTTTAGCATAGTGGCTGGCATATAATAGGTAGGCATACTATTTGCTGAATGAATAAATAAATGAATGAATTGCCAGGCACTCTAATAGAGTGCAGGTGGAAATATGATTTAAAATGTTTTAATAGCAGTAGGTGCCATAATTTCTCCTGAGGTTCATCAAAATTAAATACTTTGATGAGGCCACACAGCAAATACACGGTAAGACCTGAACTCCTTTCTCGGTCTGTCTTGTGTCAGAGCTCACACCCTTCACACCACAACATCGTGTCTCCTCTCAAAACTCGGGCAGAGTATAGAAGAAAGGTGAACAAATACATTAAGGATCCTTAATGTTCTTGACAATTTTTTGACTAGGTTACTTTTTCTTGATTAAATCTCTCGAGAAAATAGAGATGCGTTTCAATGTCTGAAAGTACATTTGCTTTTAGAAAGCATCCAAAAATTTTTATTAATTTGGAGGCCTTGTGCCAGGAAGAAAGACTATATCCCCACTGAAAACAAAAGCCTGGGGCAGTCGCTGCTGCTCTACATCTCTAGCCCATACTTCTCACCCCAGCAGGGGCTTCCGTACCCATCTGCCTGTGAGACAGCTCTTCTTGCTCTCTAAAGCCACCCAACCTCACCTCTCCCCAGCTGAGCTCCAGCCACCACCTCCCCTGGATCTGTTCCACTCACAGCCTTCCCATCCCAGATGGTGACAGCTCCTGCCTTCCAGCAGATCAGAGGAAAGAACCCTGCGGCCATCATCACCCAGCGCTTCCTTTCCCAGCTCACAGGCATCCCAATGGCACTGACTGTGCCTAACCGTCATGCAGAGTGCAGCCCCTGCTCACCACCTGCACTGCATCACTCTGCTCCATTCCCTTTGTCTCTGCATCAGTTTCCATAAGAGCTCCTGCCTCCTTACCCCCTCGGTCCCCATTCCTCATCCACCACCAAGCAGTCGGAGTGATCTTCCTTTTTTAACTTACAGAGACAGAGGGATCTTCCCTCCACTGGTTCACTCCCCAGATGGCTGCAACGGCCAGGGCTGAGCCAGGCAGGAGCCAGGAGCCAGGAGCTTCATCCAGGTCTCCCATGTGTGTGGTAGGGGCCCAAACACTTGAGCCATCTTCCAGTTGCCTTTCCCAGGCCATCAGCATGGAGCTGGACCGAAAGTGGAGCCCCCAGGGCACCCAGATGGGCACTGCTTGCGTCGCAGGAGGTGGCTTCACCTGCTATGACACAATGCCAGCCCCTGGAGTAATCCTCTTAAAACTCAGATAACACTTCTCTTCTGCTTACAGGGCTGCTAGGCCTCTGCAATTCATGCAGTCTAAAAGCTAGAGGCCTTAAAACAACCACAGGCCCCAGATAATCTAGCTCTCTATTCCTTCCCTGACCCCATTCCCTGGCCACTCTTCCCTCACTCGCTCCTTGCCAGCCACAAGTCAGGGAGCATGCCTGCCTTGGAGCCTTGGAGTGAGCTGGGAAAGCCACCCACAGGATAGCCAAGTGCCCCAGGCCTTCTCCTTCAAGCCTTTGCCGGAGAATTTAACACATAATTGCATTGTTCCTTATAACTAAGCCCTAGATTCCCAACCTCCTGCCCTAACAATTCTCTTTTCCATATCATTTTTCCATATCACATCCAGGCATGACATGTATCCATACTAATACTATAAACTTAATTAATAATGCCTGTCTCCTACATTGGAATGTAAGCTCAAGGACAGGAAAAAATGGTTACTTTGTTCCCCAAGTGTCACAAGCTGCAAGAAGAGTATCTGGTCTATGGTTAGTGCCCAATTGTTTGAATGAATGAGTGTTATTTGCCTATCCAATAGCCTTTCCCCTCACCTCTTCTTTACTAAGAAAACCTCCATTTTAAAGAAAAGAGGACAGCATCTCTAGAGAATGAATTCCAGCCTCCTTGTCCATAACTGGTCTCGAGGTATGCACGTGGCTCCACTTTTGGAAATGTGCTTCACTTCCAAGACCCTGTCTCAGCTGGGATGGAGGCATGCGACTTGGGAAGGCAAATACGATGGCAGTGCAAGTGGATTACGTGAGCGAGCCACGGCAGGCGTTCTGGAATCCTGGTTGAAAGGATCCGAATCTGATGCATGAGCGATGGTAGGATTTTGGTGTCATTGCTGCTGTAAGGTAGGTGGCAGTCTCTGGCGTGTTCCACCTGTTGCAGCCCTGTCCTGTGTTGTTCTTGGGCATTGTCGCTAGTGGCGTTATTCCTAATTGCATTGTTTCTGAGTAGAAGGTCTATTTTCAAATGACTCTCTAAAAAAAATTGTAGGAACTATTTATTGTTCTTTAATATATTATTTCCTCGTAAATTAACCAGCATGGATTTGGACATCTGCAGCTAAGAAATGCCAGTGATTCCGACTTTTTTCCTTTCTCTACCTACCTATTTTTCCTCTGTGAACTCTGTCCAGATATGTAGCAGCGTCTTGGAGCCATGAGGCGACGTGCTGTGGAGAAGACTTAGACTCCTATCAGTGCCATCAAGGAAACCATCAAGTCCTCAAATTAGTGTTGGGACTCATTGACTTCAGACTTCTTGCAATGTCATAGTCAGTTCACAATTAGCATATTGTCTGATAATTTTAGCTGAACCCATACTGTTACAAGTTGTATATAGTTCTTCAGCCCCATGAAAGATCTTCTTGTGCTTTGAAAAAAAAAAAAAAGCTTACAAGTCATATGTCCAAAAAGAGAAAAGTTTTCACAATATTTTTCTTTATATATATATATATATAAAAAATTTTATTTATTTTGAAAGATAGAGTTACAGAGAGAGGTAGAGACAGAGAGAGAGGCCTTCCATCCGCTGGTTCATTCCCCAGATGGCCACAACAGCCAGAGCTGCGCCAATCCGAAGCCAGGAGCCAGGAGTCTCTTACGGATCTCCCACGTGGGTGCAGGGGCCCAAGCACTTGGGCCATCTTCCACTGCTTTCCCAGGCCATAGCAGAGAGCTGGATTGGAAGAGGAGCAGCGGGGACTAGAACCAGCGCTCATATGGGATGCCAGCACTTCAGGCCAGGGCTTTAACCCACTGTACCACAGTGCTGGCCCCCCACAATATTTTTCAAAAAGGAGTCCTCTGCATAGCCTGTTCTGATTTTGTCCTTTGCCATAGCTATGTCACAGTGGAGCTCTCTGAAGGCATTGTGTCCAGAGGCTGCCAGTGATAGTCCACCAGCCCATTATACAGCTCCTCACTGGGGCTCAATGAGCTCCTGGCTGGCCTCTGTCACAGCTAGCTGCAGCGTGGGGTCCTACAGGGCATCATCTCCAACTTCTTCTTTGTCTGCACAGCGCTCTGAATGTAGCCAAACTAGGAGTGACTAGTGCATTTCTTCTGGGCATAGTCCCAGCGGGTACAGTAGTTCTGGTTCAGCTGCTGATGCGGGTTGTAGCCTAACTGTACATGGGACTATATTGCATTGGCTCTACACAGCTCGCTTAGGATGGCCACGCTCAACTGCACAGATGTAGACCCCAGTCCTACTGCTTCCTGGTATTGGTCAGTGCTCTTGTCTGTTCAAATCCATTTGTGAACTTCACAAAACCATAACCCTTAGACACCTATCTAGTCTAAAACAAATGTTTTTTTTTAAAGATTTTTTTATTTGCTTACTTGAGAGGTAGGATTACAGACAGACAGAAAAGTCTTCTGTCTGCTGATGGTCTTCTATCCAGATGGCTGGAGCTAGGCTGATCTAAAGCCAGGAGCTTCTTTTGGGTCTGCCCTGTGAGATCTGCAGCCCAAGCACTTGGGCCATCTTCTACTGCTTTCCCAGGCCGTAGCAGGGAGCTGGATTGGAAGAAGAGCAGCTGGAACATGAACCAGCACCCATATGGGATGCTGGCCTGCAGGCAGAGGTTTAGCCCACTATGCCACAGCGCCGGACCCTCTAAAACCACTGTACCTCCTCTACAAGACTGAGGAAGAGTTTGTACAACATTCCGCCATCAACGTCTGGGGTCAAGACTCCCATTACTCAGGGTTGTTATCTGGCAGTTTCCCATAAGTGGCATAATTCATGTTTTTAAAATTTTTTTTAAAATTGTTTATTTATTTAAAAAGCAGAAATAGAAAGAGAAGGAGATAGAGAGAATGATCTTCCATCCACTGGTTCATTCCCCAAATGGCTACAATGGCTGGGGTTGGGCCAGGCCAAAAGCAGGAGCTTCTTCCAGGTCTCCCAAATGAGTACAGGGGCCTAAGCATTTGGGCCATCATCCACTGCCCTCCCAGGCACAATAGCAGGGAGCTGGATTGGAAGTGAAACAGCCAGGACTTGAACCAGCATCCATACAAGATGCAGGCAGTGCAGGTGGAGACTTAACCTTCTATGCCACAGCACCAGCCTCCATAATTCAGTTTAAAACATTTTGCAAGCATAGAAAAACAAACAAACAAACAAACAAACAAAACCTGGAAACGGTTTTTCATTGTTTTTATGTAAACATTTCTCTGCTGTGGCCAAATCTGCAAACTCTGCAGTGGAATCATCTCCAATAATCAGGCTGACTGCCATTGCCACACCAAGCCCAGGTGAGGATCAGTCCATGCAGGGCAGACGGTGCCAGAGCTTGCACCTCCTTCTTGTTTTGTTTTTAATTATGATAAAGAACTCCTACACATGTCATGGATGATGAGAATGGAACACAAAGAGAGTTGGGGTTTTCTACTGGATTGGATTAAAAGGTCTTGACATTTCTGTTGATAGCTTGGAATAAGAGGGGAGAGAGCTGGGAGGGAATGAGAGATGTGTGGAGGTTCCACAGAGGAAAGAAGGTGGCCCTCCTGCCTCATTTGTAGGAAACTGGAACAGCATCACTCCCTCCATAACAAGAGAAAGCTAAGTTAGTCAAAAAAATTATTAGTTTTCTTGAACCCAGCTGAGGTCACACAGAGAAACCCATTAATCTAAAATCTAAGAAATGACTGGATCTTCTGATGTGGACAAATAGGCAGGAAGCTAGCTAGATGTGATGAGCTGGAACTCCTAATCCCTACTATCTCTTTAACTGGAGATTTGACGTGCCCGCCTTCCCAGGATGCACTTGGCACACTTGGGACCAGGACTCTTGCTAAGACTCCAACCTTATTTGTATGTACAATTGAGGTACCACCCTCTTCCTCATAAAAGGAGGTAGAAGGCAGGAGGGAGCCCTCTTAGAAGTACTGCAGGGTTTTCCTCTCTCTGCCACGGACTTCAGTTAGAGGTACTGTTCCTGTTTATCTTTCCACAACAAACACACCCAGATGTACCATTCTGTTTTCCTCTTTCCATTGCCAGCCTGTCTTAGTCTCAGATGGAGCTTCCCAGTTATAGGTAATGTTTTCAGATTATCTTTTTTTCTCATTCAAAGGCAACTCTTTACCCACTGATGTTCCCCAGCTTGGAGCAGTCCATATTAGCACATGAATGTACATTTATTCTCTCACTGCCAAATAAACTCTGTTTTTATTTGCACACGATACTAGCCTCAATTTAGTATGTCTATCTCTATAGGAGGTGAGAGTCTAGATTAAAAATTAACATATTTATTGCCCACAATACTTCCACAGGGATGGGATGTTACCAGAGACACTGGATGTCATACATGCAGGAATGATGACTTCAGCTAAAGCATTTAATGAACTGCTAAATGCCAAGTGTGACTCCCTGGATTCCACACATACGCACACACTCTTCACAAACCTCTCCTCTATGCCAGGTATGCAGGAGAAAGATTAACGGCAAGGAGACTTGAGCAAGTCCTCATTTGGTGGTGGATGTTTAGAGAAAAGGAGTGGCTGCCACAGTAGGAAAAACACAAACCCTGCCTGGACCCATCTCCCCTATGGAAAAAAGCCCTAGGCTATTGGGTAAGTAGAAAAAACCTTGTCATTCCTGTATAGAAATGAAAACTCACTGTGAGTGCAGGAAGAGTGGAGACAAATCCTGCCCCAGAATGGTTTTCTGGGCTTGGCTATTAGAGATCTTCTCTCACTGGGGTTGGTCTTCTGTCTCTTCCCTTCATGATGCCAGGGAGAGAGAGAGAGAGAGAGAGAGAGAGAGAGAGAGAGAGAGAGAGAGAGACTGTGAGTTAGAGGAGAAACAGGAGCACCATAAAAAAAAATCTTGACCCTCAAGAATGAGAATGGTTTTGTCCAAGGAAACAAACAACAATCATTGACTGTTGAGGAAGGGACAAAAGCATAAAGAGCAAACCACTGCTACATACAGGCGCACAGAGAAGATACAAGCTAAAAGGGTAAGAGAGAGCAGAGAACCCCTCCAGCCACAGTCTGTACACTCAGCACAAGATAACGCTAAAGGGATTTAAAGGTGGTGGTCTACTAAAGGAAACCACAGCCACAATCAAATCCAACCCAGCTCAAATTGTGATTAGATTGACTCAATCCAGTTGAAGAAGTATGCTTATTGTCGGGTATAAATTCAACCTAACTCAGTCTTTCCTGTTCTATGCATTATATCCATATACAATAAAAAATTACATGGGGCCGGCGCTGTGGCACAGCAGGGTTAACACCCTGGCCTGAGTGCTGGCATCCCATATGGGAGCCGGTTAGAAACTGGCTGCTTCACTTCCAATCTAACTCTCTGCTATGGCCTGGGAAAGCAGTAGAAGATGGCTCAAGTCCTTGGGCCCCTGCACCCACATGGGAGACCCAGAAGAAGCTCCTGACTCCTGGCTTCGGATTGGTGGGGCTCTGTCCATTGCGGCCAATTGGGGAGTGAGCAATCAGATGGAAGACCTCTCTCTCTCTCTCTCTCTCTCTCTCTCTCTGCCTCTCCTCTCTCTGTGTAACTCTGACTTTCAAATAAATAAATAAATCTTTAAAAATAAAAAAAAAAAGTTACAAAGGGAAAAAATCAAAATCAAGAGAAAACAAACTGCAAGACAAAATAATCGACAAAAACAGACTCAGGTTAGACAGAATGTCAAACAAGCAATTTAAAGTAACTGATATTAATATGGTGAAGTATCTTCTAGTATCTTAAAAAAAAGACTAAGGAAGAAAATTGTGTGATCATTTCAATAGCTTCAGATAAAATAAATGCTGACAAGATTCAACATCTATTCTTGTTAGGTCTTTGCTACCGACAAACATAAGGGAGCTTCCTCAATAGGATGACAGATATCTACTTAAAAATTTACAGCTAAAATCATACTCAGTATAGACTGACTGAATACTTTCCCTCTAAGATCAAGGATAAGGCAAGGATATTTGCTTTCATTGCCCTATCTGAGGTTCTAGCCAGTACAACAAAGCAAGAAAAAAATGGCAAGCAGATTAGAAAGGAAGAAATAAAGCTGTCTGTTATTATCCACCTATAACACTCCTAAAAAGTCTCCAAACATGTATTGGAAGTAATGAGTGAGTTTTTCAAGCTTATATAATCAATATACAAAAAAACCCAATTTTATTTCTATAAACTAGCAATGACATTGAAAATTGGCAATGAATGTAGCCAAGTTGCAGGAAAGAGTATCAACATGAGTATGCAAAAATCAATTTTATTTCTATGTAACAAAAATGAACAATGGAAATTGAATTTGTTAATGAACCATTTACAATAGCATTAAAAACATGAAATAGACATGAATCTAACAAAATGTATGTGAAATACTTATATACTGTAAACAACAAATATTTCTTTAAAAGTGCTTCTTTTTTTAAACTTTTATTTAATAAATATAAATTTCCAAAGTACAGCTTATGGATTACAATGGCTTTTCCTCTCCCATAACTTCCCTCCCACCCACAACCCTCCCCTCACCTGCTCCCTCTCCCAATTCCATTAAAAGTACTTGTTTTTGTTGTTGTTGTTGTTTTGTTTTGGGTTTGTTTTTTTTTTTTTTTTGACAGGCAGGGTGAACAGTGAGAGAGAGAGAAAGGTCTTCCTTTGCTGTTGGTTCACCCTCCAATGGCCGCCATGGCCTGCGCGCTGCAGCCGGCGCACCGCGCTGATCCAAAGGCAGGAGCCAGGTGCTTTTCCTGGTCTCCCATGGGGTGCAGGGCCCAAGCACTTGGGCCTTCCTCCACTGCACTCCTGGGCCATAGCAGAGAGCTGGACTGGAAGAGGGGCAACCGGGACAGAATCCAGCACCCCGACCAGGACTAGAGCCCGGTGTGCTGGCGCCGCAAGGCGGAGGATTAGCCTGTTGAGCCGCGGCGCCGGCCAAAAGTACTTCCTAAAAAGCTCTGACAATATCAAGTGCTCAACTGGGAGTTTCATGCATTGCTGCTGGAAATGCAATATGGCACAGCTGCTTTTAAAACCTCTTTGTTGGGGGGCCGGCACCGTGGTGCAGTGGGTTAATCCTCCACCTGCAGCATCCCATATGGGCCCCAATTCTAGTCCCAGCCACTGCTCTTCCAATCCAGCTCTCGGCTGGATTCAACAAAACCAACCACTGTTACGTGCAACAAAATGAATGAGTCTCAGATTATGCCAACTAAACAAAGCTACATACAGTATGATTCCTTTTCTAACTCCATTTCTATGACATTCTCAAAAGGGCAAAAACAGAGATGAGAAGTGGATCAGTGGTGGCCAAGGGCTGGGGGAGAGGTGAGTGGGAGAAAGGAGCACAGGTAATTCTGGGGTGAGAGTGATGGGAATGCTCCAGATCTTGACCCTGGTGATAGTTAGCATTGGTCAAATTGTGTAAAACTACTGTTCATACGTACATATTTACTATGTATAGATTAGACCTCAATATAGCCAACTCGAAAAAGAGAAAGGGGGGAGGTGCTGTGGCGTAGTGGGTAAAGTCGCCACCTGCAGTGCCGGCATCCCCCATGGGCACTGGTTTGTGTCCTGACTGCTCCACTTCTGGTCCAGCTCTCTGCTGTGGCCTGGGAAAGCAGTAGAAGATGGCCCAAGTCCTTGGGCCCCTGCACCCACGTGGGAGACCCAGAAGAAGCTCCTGGCATTGGATCAGCTCAGCTTTAGCCGTATTGTGGCCATCTGGGGAGTGAACCAGCAGATGAAAGATCTCTTTCTCTCTCTGTCTCTCTGTGTCTGTCTCTCTCTCTCTCTCTGCCTCTCCTTCTCTCTCTTTCTGACTTTCAAGTAAATAAATAAATCTTTATAAAGGAGATTGGAAATTCCCTGTGATGAAGGGCCTAAGGAAGTTTGAGAGAGTAGTATCTGAATTGCATTTCCAATCTCAAACCTCACCCCTTAAGAAAAAGTCTTTTGGGCCCAGCCTTGTGGCATAGTGGGTAAAGCTACCGCCTGTGACCCCAGCATCCCATGTGGGCTACAATTTATGTCCCAGCTGCTCCATTTCCCATCCAGCTCTCTGCTAGTTGCCTGGGAAAAGCAGCATAAGATGGACAAAGTACTTGGGCCCCTGCACCCATGTGGGAGACCCAGATGAAACTCCTGGCTTAGCCTTGGCCATTGTGGCCACTTGGAGAGTGAACTAGAAGACGGAAGACCTCTCTCTCTGTCTCTGCTTCTCTATCTGTAACTCTTTCAAAGGGATAAATAAATCTTAAAAACAAAAAGAAAAGAAAAAGAAAAATCTTTTGTTCCAAACAGCATAGTGGGAATTTCAGGAACAGAATAAAATGGAATGTGGCAGCCTTGGCTACATCCTACTCAGCTAAAACTGTGATGTCAAGGGAGAATGACAGAAGCCATGGAGCACCAAGGTTCAGGTTAGTGGGGTCCAAGTTGGTATAGCCAAGGGACATTAGAGAAGTGGACTGGTTTGGACGGACATCAAAGCAAAATAAGACAAACTCCTCCTTTCTCCAAATCTACCCAAGAAGATAACCTGTAAATGAACATGCATGGACGCATGGATTATAATTCTCAAAAACAATCCAGAATTTCAAATGTTTTCCTATACTGCATCTGATCAAGTTATATAAAATTAACCTTTCACAAAAGTATAAATACACTCCTGATTCAAGAATTTGCTCGTTGTTTTTCTGTCTCGTAGATTATCACCACCACACAAAGTCAACATTTGTTCCACATAAAGTATCAAAATCCATCTTTTGGCCAGTGCTGCAGCTCACTAGGCTAATCCTCCGCCTGCGGTGCCAGCACCCTGGGTTCTAGTCCTGGTTGGGGTGCCAGTTCTAGTCCCGGCTGCTCCTCTTCCAGTCCAGCTCTCTGCTGTGGCCCGGCAAGGCAGTGGAGGATGGCCCAAGTGCTTGGGCCCTGCACCTGCATGGGAGACCAGGAAGAAGCACCTGGCTCCTGGCTTCAGATTGGCACAGTGCCAGCCATAGCAGCCATTTGTGGGGTGAACCAACAGAAGGAAGACCTTTCTCTCTGTCTCTCACTATCTAACTCAGCCTGTCACACACACAGACACAAAATCCATCTTTGAATGGCTCACCAGCAAGTATGATGTCAATGCTGTTTACTCAGTTTATGAAAAATGAATATATTTTCGCTGTGCCTTTTTAAACAATAATGACACTCAGACAGTTCTAATGCTGCTCTTTAGCAGCACTTTCTTACAAAATAAAATATTTTTAGGATTTTATTTTATTTAGATCAACTTTTCATAAATAATTATCCTAAGGATAACTAATTCTACTCTAAGCACAGAGAGAGCGAGCTAGCGAGCTTGGTGACGTCAGAGCGGAAGATGTGAGCTCAGCGGTATTTCCACTTGGTGTTCCCAATGCCCATCTCTCTGTTAAACACTCTCAAGAAGCTCCCAGCAAGGAAGCTCGTTCGATTCTGTTCTCGTATTCTGTGAAAGCCATGTGGTTTGGGACTAGGCATATTTTGCTCCTTGCCCAGCACAGCACCTGAGACAAGAAGGTATTCTAACATTTTTGAATGAAGCCAGTATTCCTCACTCTTTGACCAGAGAATTTTTTTCTTTTGCCATAATGTCAGCGTAACAGCCTACATATCAGTATATTCAAGAATTGCTGAATTAGCTGTTTTTAAAAAACGTAAAAATCAAAGCACAATTTAAAAGAAAATTTGCAGTGCCCAGAATGAAGACATTTTTATAAACAGGCACTTGATGTCTTACTTGTCACCTCTAGTCACTTCCTTCCTGCACTGCCTAGGGTTGAGCTGGAGTGTGGTAAATTTGTTTTCAGATTATTTTTCTATCATCAGTAAGTTCACTCAAATCATATTCTGACTTTTGCTGTAGCCATTTCATGTTTTTAAATGACAAGGGAAAACACAATAAAGTGAGAAGCAACAAAGTACACATTTTAGAAGGGTTCAAAAAGTTCAGTTAATCATAGTCCTTTTGAGATTAACTTTCACAATTTATTTAGTCCCAGAGGCTCTGGGAATAGGAACTGTCAAAGTGGATTAAGGAAGCCAGTCTTCAGCTCTGCGGATCAATTGGACAACAAGGATCTCAGAAGTCTTGCAGTGCAGCTCAGTTTTTAGGGGATGGCAAGGAGAGGGAGGGGTGCAAAGGCTCAGGAAAGACTTTGGGTGATGGAGTGGGGCAAGCCAGGTATATGCATAACTCCCAGCTTCCCCCAGCCCCTGGCTATCTGTGGGGAGCAACTCGGACTAGACTAAGTTACTGGAATTAAGACTTATTCTATGCATCTGCTCTCCCACAATATGGCGCTGGGAGAGGAGTAAACAGCTTCTACACAGCTGCCTCTCACCAACTTGACAAGCTGCAGGAGCTGCTCCTGATTGGAGGAGAGCAGCGTACTTGGCGTGTGGGTAGCAGAGTTGGGATTGGTGGAAGAGGACTATAAAGGAGGAGAGAGACAACATGCACCAGGAACACCTGAGGAACATCTGAGCAGCCCCCGAGAGAGCCGGCCGGCGGTGTGCTGCTCCCCCGCGGAAGTGGGGAAAGTGGCAGGGGGGCCCGCCCCTCCATGGAGGTGGAGGGACAGCAGCCAACCCAGGAAGAACCAGCAGCAAACCCGGGAAGGGCCGAGCAGACAAAAGAACAGCGCAGGGTCCTGTGTCGTTCCTCTGTGAAGAGGGGGAGCGACATAATGGTGCCGTGACTCGGATAGGAAACCTAGGAGGGAAGAAGTGGGAAAAAGCGGGAAAATACCGGAGAGAGAGACTAGCAAAGAGCCTAGGGAAAAGCCGGACGGAAAAAGTGCCAGAAGAAGTTAGGATTGAAAGCGAAAGTGAAAGCTGGAAGAAACATAGACTCAGATACGGACTATGGCGGGGAAGCTGGGAGAAATCTCTAAGGTTGAAAGCGAAAGTGAAACCTAGAAGAAACTTAGACTCAGATACGGACTGTGGGGAGAAGCCAGGAGAAATGAGAGGGGAATATTGTTGGAAGAAAAGTTAGGAAACATACCGGGTAAAGAAAAATGTTAGGGAAAATGAAGCCGCAGGGGCAGGCTGAGGCGGAAACGTAAGCTAGGTTGGAATTCGTCAAGTCAGCCCGGGGAACAAAAGGCGAAAAGTTAAAACCAGAGGCGGAGACATAAGCTAGGTTGGAATCCGTCAGATTAGCCCGGGGAGCAAAAGACGGGAAGCCAAACCGGGAGCAGAGACGTAAGCTATAGGTTGCATTTCGTCAGGTTAGCCCGGGGAACTTAGACTGAAAACTAAACCAACCGATGGCGGAAACGTGAGCTAGGCTGTGTGATTCGCGGAAGCCACCGTGTGCAGAGAGAGCGCGCGGGTAACGAACGGGGAGAGCGCACGAGGCGCGAATAGATTGCGGGGCTGGCGCGGAGGCCGTGGTGCGGGCGCGAAGGGCGCAGAGACCGCGGAGTGCGCGCGAAGCCGGGAAGCCGTGCAGAGCCGGGAAGCCGCTGCGGGGTGAGGCGCCGAGAAGCAGCCTCGGGGTGGGCGCCGGGAAGCCGCGGGGATAAAAGAAACAGAAGTATAGAAGTAAAATGAGAGAAATAGGAATGCTGGCAGATAGAAGTAAAATAAGAGAAATAGGAATGCCCGGAGATAGAGAAATAAAGAAAAATAAGGCCTCCCCACAACACGGCAATGAGAGGGCTTGGATTCGGTCTGCCTGATTAGGCGATAAGCACCAGCAGGCAGCTCCACCGGAGTATGAGCTGCAGGTCACCGAAGATAGGCATGAATCAACATCAATAAGTCTCCCCACAATACGGCAATGAGAAGGCTTGGATTCGGTTTGCCTGATTGGTAGGGCTTGTAAGCACCTGCAGGCAGTTCTAGCAGAGCAGAGCATGCGCTGCAGGGCACTGAACACAGGCACGCATCAGCGCCTAAAAACCTCCTCACAACATGGCGAAGAGAGGACCTGGATTCGGTTTGCCTGATTGGTAGGGCTTGTAAGCACCTGTGGGCAACTCTAGCAAGCAGAGCAGAGTGTGTGTTGCGGGGCACCGAAGACAGGCACGTATCAACGCCAAAAAATAAAAAGAAAGGGGGAACTGTGGGGAGCAACTCAGATTAGACTAAGTTACTGGAATTAAGACTTATTCTATGCATCTGCTCTCCCACAATATGGCGCTGGGAGAGGAGTAAACAGCTTCTACACAGCTGCCTCTCACCAACTTGACAAGCTGCAGGAGCTGCTCCTGATTGGAGGAGAGCAGCGTACTCGGCATGTGGGTAGTAGAGCACGGATTGGTGGAAGAGGACTATAAAGGAGGAGAGAGACAATATGCACCAGGAACATCTATCTGAAGGAACACCTGAGCAGCCCCCGAGAGAGCCAGCCGGCGGTGTGCTGCTCCCCTGCGGAAGTGGGGAAAGTGGCAGGGGGGGCCCGCCCTTCCACGGAGGTGGAAGGGTCGGTAGCCAACCCAGGAAGAACCAGCAGCAAACCTGGGAAGGGCCGAGCAGACAAAAGAACAGCGCAGGGTCCTGTGTCCTTCCTCCACGAAGAGGGGGAGCGACAGCTATCCTTTGCTGTCAGAGTTGGGAATACTCTTTCTTTACCGAGGGGTCTCACAGGGAGATGCTGGCCACATGTTCTTGCTTGCACATGCGGAGAGAAACTGCTGGTTTCATCCTTTGCCATGTCGGTTTCACGGTTGTGGATTGCCAAATGCAGGGAGAGGCCCATGAATTGAACAGCCCCAGCTCACCATTCCTGGAAACCCAGTGTGAGTTTCTCACTCAGGGTTCAGTCAAGGGAGAAGAATCACTGTGTGTGCTTCAGGAAAAAAGGACTTCTTGTAGGAATGAGACCTTGCACAATAGGAGAGGAGCCGAGCGTGCGACAATGGGAAGGGCGGGGCAGAGGATGAGGCGTCACTGACCGGTCACACAAAGGACTTACTCACGTTCCAGTGACTGAAGTGGGGCAAGAGGAGAGCTGCGTGAGAAGCTGCTGGAACTTCCGGGAGCCTACGGCAGGGCAGCTAGCTCTGGCCTCACAGGTGCTCTTGGTCAGCGGAAGGCTGGTGCAGAGCGGAGCGAGGATGGGTTGTGTTCATCCACCACCACATCTAACCCCAAAAAGACCTTCAGGAAGCAAGGGCCATGGCCTCTCTTCACCTTTCCAATCTCACGCAAGCTCTGCTTCATGCAACCGGAAACTGACTCCTGTGAGGAAGGGGATTTGGGAGAGCAAGCTTCTTGGCTCGGACGGGTTGACAGCACAGCACTCCACAGTCTGTGCACTTGGCAGGCTGGAAACGTGAAGTATACAGGAAGGCCTCTGGCCAACATGGCCCGCCCAGCTCGAGCGCCACACAGCGCCACAGCCCCTCTGCTCGCCGGTCTCCGGCTCCTGTTTCTCCAGATGGCACTGAAGATACTGGCTCCGTGCAATGTCACCGATGACCGGAAAATTGCCAGGCCTCCAAGGGAAGATCAGCAATGTCATTCACTCAGACCACCAAATGACCCACGGAGGCATCCCTGTAGCTCCCATAGCAGAAGCCCTGGATCAGAGATACCATTTATGGCCTTGATTAGCAAATCAGGCAACCTCAACTCAATTACTTGGTTTCCCTGCCTCAGTTTCCCTGTTTCTAATTTGAGAAGATGGAGACGACCCTTAGAAAGGCGCTTGCTAGCTTGAGCATTCCATGATTCTACATCTGTGGAAACAGCGGACTTGCCTCTCCAGACAAACCATTTCACGCAGAGCATGAAAACCTGCCAAACGAAACCGCCAGCGAGTGGAAAAGAAAAGGCAGCAGTCGTCGTCTCATTAGCAGCCCCAGATTCCGCTACCTCAGCTGGAGGCTGTTTAGTCACCTTCAGTAATAACCTCCACTCCCAGCTTCAAACTGCTGCCCCGGCTTAGCCCGAAGCCTGTGGTTATGAGTCACAAAGTCTTAGAGCCTGGAACTGAGACGAGACCACGGAAGGCAATTTGCTTTCCATAGCTGGCTGCCTAAGAATCGGTTTCTTCCCCAAAGAGAAAATAGTGCTTCTGGTTTATGAACTCTTACGTAGTATTTCCTAATAAACTCATGACTCTAGAAATGAATTCCTAATCCTCCAATTGGAAAAACCTAGACTTGGGGTTTTAGGTGTTATTATCAATTGTTGGACCCACAGCTCCTTCACGGGACGTTAGGTCATGGCCATCGCAGTGCTGAGCAGAATACAATCATTGATACAATCTGGTGAGTCTAATGAGGCTATTTGTCCTGGTGGCATTTTCCCTTTGCTGAATTTAAAGGCATCCATTCAAAACCAGGCTTTGCAAAGTCAGCAAACTTCCGGAGCCATGCTTCCCACAGCCCCACTCCCGCCCCAATATACTCACCTTATCACCTTGCTGAGCTTCTAGTACATATCTGTGTATCACTATGCATCTACGTGTCAATAAAGACGCACTGACAGCCCTCTCCCTACTGCTCCTCTATTAGACATCAGGAGGGAGGTGGGACCAGCCCTGTGTTAGAGTCCCACACCCAGGCTGGCCTACGCTATCTAATTTCACAGTCTGAGGGCAAGCAGGGAATGCAGTCTTCAGACTGCACTAAAGGGCTTTGGAAGGAATCCAAGGCTGGGTGGAAATGGAAATTCAAGTGGTGTCTTGTGCACAGCAAACACAATGGGCCCCGGGGAGAGGGGGACCGGCTGCCCGGAAGGTGTCACCACCAGAAGTTGGCCAAGGGAGACACAGGGTGAGGCTGAGGGTGGGAGTGTGATCCTGGGAATCCAAAATGAGTACATGGGAGGTTAGAACTATAGCAAAACATGAGGGAGGTGGCCAAAAAGCAGTGGGAAGACCATACAGAAGAGTACATGATTTAAAGATAAAGCAAGAGGCTGTGTGGTTGGTGCCCTTGTTTGAAGCCTGGGACACGCTGTGTCTTCTAAAATACCCATGGGAAGGGGAGAGGGCTGGGGAGGTTTTTCCAGAGGACCCATTTCCCTTCCAGCTTCCCAGGGGAGGGAGCATTGTGCTGATCTCAGAGGTTACATTAGAGCGGGTTAGTGACGCCACACAGGCTGTGGAGTCTGGGCACAGGTCTGTGCCGAGCATTGCTCTGTACCAGGTAGCATTCTAGTGCCTAAAGCAGACAGAAATCCCTTCTCCCTGCGGCCCGTCTTCTTGTGGAGGAGAGGGGAGTAATAGCCACATCATGAGGTTGTCATGAGGATAAAGGAGCAAACACGTGCCAAGTGCATCAAACAGGCACGTGACAAACGCTCAGCCAGTGCTGCCTACTGTCATCCTTAGGTGGGCAAGAAAGGTGAGGGCATTCCAGGCAAGTCTCGAAATGGCAAGAAGCTGCCTACAAGCACCTTGGTGGGTGCCTGGAGAATGTTGTTTTGGGAGCAACAGTTCCCCGAGTATCCACCCACCTCCTATATATCACGAGTGGCAGCAGGGCCCAGGCCCTGGTTTTGAATCTCAGTTACTCACTAACCTGCTTCATATGTGAGAAGTAAATGGACCTCTCCTTGCCTCCTTTCCTTGCCTGTGTAGACAACGGGATCTACTTCTTGAAGTCTAAGGGAGGATTGAGCAAGTTAACACCTGCTCAGCTCTTACAACCCTGATGTCGTATTTCAGGATTTAATTAATCCAAGCTGTGTCTATGGAAATAAACAGAAACTATACAAACAATAACCTAAGGTTTATTCAGAGCAGCATATGAGTTACCTAGGCCTAGGAGAACAAGCCCAGTGACAGCAAATGAGTCTTGGGAAGTATTCCAAAGTAGTCAAGTTCTAATCAGAATTTGTGTTACAAATTTGACTTTACATTGGTTTGGCCTGGAAAAGTAAGCTGTACTTAAGCAGGGGCAAATTTCTCACTGGTTGGCCATTACTTTCTTTCTTTCCTCTTTCTTTTTTTATTTTAAGATTTATTTATTTGGGCTGGCTCTGTGGTGTAGCAGGTAAAGCTGCTGTTTACAAAGCCAGCATCCCATATAGGCACCAGTGAGACCCCGATGCTGCACTTCTGATCCAGCTCCCTGCTAATATGCCTGGGAAGGCAGTGGGAAATGGCTCCAGTGCTTGGGCCTCTGCACCCGCATGGGAGACCTGTATGAAACTCCTAGCTCCTGGCTTTGCCCTGGCCCAGCGCTGGATATTGTGGCCATTTGGGAGTGAACGAGTGGATGGAAGTTCACTCTCTCTCTGCCTCTTCCTCTCTCTGTAACTCTGGGTTTCAAAAAAATAATTTTTAAAGATTAACTTATTTATTTGAAAGGCAGAATTAGAACTAGAGGCGGGGGAAAACAGAGAGAGAGGTTTTCTATCCACTGATTTTCCCCCTGTATGTCCGCAATGGCCAGGGCTGGGCCAGGCCGAAGCCAGGAGCCAGGAACTTCTTCTGGGTCTCCTATGTGGGTGCAGAGGCCCGAGCACTCAAGCCATCCTCCACTGCCTTCCCAGGTGCATTAGCAGGGAGCTGGGTTGGAAGTGGAGCAGCACCCATTTTGGATGGCCCAAGCTTTGACTTTGAATTACTGTTACTGTTCCTCTCCTCGCAGGCACAACGTCAGCCCCAGCGATCACTTTCTTTAAAATGTGATTGGCGGCTCTCAGGTCTTAGATGCCTGCTTGGGTGTCAGGTGTACGCTCTATAAATTCTCCCATTGAGCTTGGCTGGCAGGCTTACCGCTACTCGCTGCCTCAGTCTGCATTCTTTTTTGCGTGAAGACGAGACCTCGGAGCGGCTGATCCCGGTGACACTAGGCACAAGACCAGAGGTAAGCTCCGAGCAACCTTGTTCCGAGGACTGCTACTTTCAGCCTTTCTCGTGGACACGGACGCCTGCCCGCTTTGTCACCCCAGCCACCTCGGCCCCTCCCTGCTCGGGCTCTTTCAGCCAAAGCCTGCTTGCCACACTCCTGCAGAGGAGTGTCCCTCATAAGGCCAAGGCAACTTCCCCTGTCTCACACCTCTACCTGGCCCTCTCGGCCCTCGTGCCTTGCTGACCAGCGCAGGGTCTGTTCACGGCCCCTCTCCTTTGCCTCACGTGTCGGGGACTGGAGGAAATGTCCCCTCTGTTTGGCAGCCAAGGCCCAGCACCTGGCCTCAGTCGGCTCTCCCTGCTGCAGGGGCCAATACGCCCCGTTCCCTCTATGTCCTTGGCCGCCATGTTGAGAACGTGGTTCACGTTAAACTGCTGTGTTTAACCACGGCCAGACCCTTGCATGGGTCCCAACTCCTGTGTTTTTCTAGACCAGCAAGAGCAGGCCTCTTGGCCCCTTCTGATCCAAAGGGTTCCCATTTTTCTTGTTTGCTAAACTATGGCAGTTTCTCTGCCCACCTCTTTACGATCCTTCTGTTCTGCAGTCGCGGCCAATATTTGCCTCGTGAAACTTGCTAAACCCAGAGCTCCCCAGTCCTTGCCTCCCTCCATCGCAGGTCCTGAGGCCTGAAAGGATCAAAGTCTGAAACTCTGCTGTTCTTTCTAAAATGTTGTAAATTGCTGAGTTCTTGCGAATATTCGCTTTAACTATTTTATCATCCAAGTGTAATACTCTGAAAATATTTGTCATTACATTTATGGAGCTATGTCTTTTTGTGAAGCGTGGTTTGTTTTATACTTAAATGTTTTTGGGCTTCAAGATGTTGGTGTCCTGTGCCAATCGTTTTAATCAAGGTTTTTCTGTGCTGTTGTAGCTGATCTATTTGCATCTTCAGGAAGGTTTTATGTGTTTTTCTGTTACCGTTATTGAGCCTTGGTTATTTAGGAGAACTGAGTCTTAAAGGAGTTAACATTATCTGCCCATTCTTGATGATTGAATGATTACCTTAATTCTGACTAGATACGGCCCACAGCTTTGGTTAAAGTGCTCAGGTTAAATGTATATTATCAGTCTATTTTTATTTTGACCACGTGTTTTGAACCTCTGATAATGCCTTAGATTTAGAATTATAAATTGTGCCTTCTGACTCTGGGGTTTCCACTTGGATCCCTGGAACTCTCGAAGAATGAGACACTCAATAATTTGATGAGGTAGTAGTTGTTTGAGTTAAATTATGCAAAATCCATTGTAAGGTTATAAAATGATGGCAAATTTGTGCTTATATAGAAGTCCAGTATCTTATACACTGGGGTTAGTCTGTTAATAGGATGCAGTCTTGGAGTTGATCTCATGGCCACACCTTTTTTTTTTTTTTTTTTAAACCATATATAGCTGGTCTATGCATTGTGTTGGCCGCATGCTGGTGAGGGTAATGGGAATGTATGCTCTCTCCCCTGTTAGCAGCATCCGACCAGGCCTGGTTGGTGCTGAGAGAGGGAACTGGCTGCTCTTCCCTGTCGCATTCCCAGCTTTGCTTGCAACCCTCCGCATCCCTTCCAGGCACCTAGAAGTCCTGGCATAAGGGTCGAAACCTCGTGTCTCTGGTTGAGGCGATGCTTGCACTGGGGGCCTGCACCCCTGAGCAGGACAGCCACATCTTGGCAGGCATGAGGTGCATGAGCACGTGTCATTCCGTCTGTGGGGCCACGACTGACTGAAATAAAGAAAAAAATAATGAAAGGGATCTTTTGTTTCATCCAAGCCAGGAGGTTTGCCAGTTAGATTCTTTATTTTTTTTTAATTTTTTTAAGATTTATTTATTTGAAAGACAGTTATAGAGAGAGGTAGAGACAGAGAGAGGTCTTCCATCTGCTGGTTCACTCCCCAGATGGCCACAACAGCCAGAGCTGCGCCGACCCAAAGCCAGGAGCTTTCTCCAGGTCTCCCACGTGGGTGCAAGGGCTCAAGGACTTGGGCCATCTTTCTGCTTTCCCAGGCCATAGCAGAGAGCTGGATCAGAAGAGGAACAGCCGGGACACGAACCGGCGCTCATATGGGATGCCGGCGTTTCAGGCCAGGGCTTTAACCCTCTGTGCCACAGCGCCAGCCCCAGATTCTTTATCTTTAAAGGGGGACTGACAGGCTCAGTCAAGCTAGCATTGAATAGGCATCTCCAGGTCAAAATATGAATTAAAGGGAGAAGGAAATAACATAAAAAGAGATCTGTCTTGCTGGAGCTATGGACTTCCAGCTCTGGGGTTCCTGATCAGCGTGGGGCAATTTTGTTGTTCCTTGCAAATAATCTTGCTTTCATTTTTGCAATCACAGACATATAAATAAATGAATGAATGAAATATTGGCTATAAGCATCTTCAGAGGCAGAGAAGTTGTTCTCTGAAAAGAGGCTCCTGAACAGTAGGCTATTGATCAGTGTAAGCAAGACATTTCTGGGAATAGATAAGGAATGCATAGATAAAAACATGAAGGATTGTTCAAGGTTGCTGCAGGTGGCCAAGACAAAATAGACCTTGGGTACACATCACCCAGGTCAAGTTGACCTGGTCAATAAGATTAATAACTCCATCCAGATACTCCTTAGACAAGTCTCTGTAGGTGTTTCTCTTGAATGCTTTGCAGGCTTTTTAGGAGCAGTTTGCTCTCAGCTGCAATATATCATTATTTCTATCATCTTCCTCACCTCTCTAGTTTATCCATACGTGCTATGGTAATATTTTATTCTTGTTGTTGCCTTTCTTCCTATCCCCAGGAATCTCTGCCTCTTCTCTGCGTTGGGTCTTTCCAACACTTCCTCTCTTTCCTGGGGCTCCTTTTCTAGCCTGTGCCATTATTTTTTGTTCTGAGGATAGAGCAGCAATTTCACAGTTGTATTTTTTTTCTCTTAAGTCATTCTTTATCCCAGTCTGCTTTTCAAAGAGCTTCCAGAATAATTCTTCTCAAAGAGCCTTATCCACATGTTTATGAATCTGTATAGTCTGTAGCACATCTTAGCCTTATTTTGGCATTCAAAATCATCTCATTAACGCTGTCATCTAAACCGTCACGACCACCATTATCCTCGCGGATGCTCCCCAAAACCACAACGGCAAGGTCAGGTGCAAGATAGAAAAAGGCATCCCAGCCTTAAGATATTTGACTTCCATCTGTGGCAAAATTGTTGCTATCAGCCAGGGTCCCATCAGGAAACAGATGGTGTGTTCAAATTGGGTAATTTAAGGACAGTTTAATGAAATGACTATTTACAAAGCTATGGGCAGGATTTAGGGAAACAGATAATAGATTATATAGTATCTAAGGACTTGTGACAGAATCCATTATCACCCACTAGGCACAAGTTCAAGGTCGAGGCATAATTATCACAACCCAGAGAAAGATGGCTATATGGAAAGAGCTGTTTGGCAAGAACTGTGACCTTCAGATGAGGGTCAGAACTAACCCATGGTGAACCAACAGAGAAAATTAGGGTCAGAAATAACTCCCCATCTCACATTTATGACCTATAAATCCAACCAAAAGCCAGGGGCAATGCAGCCCATTGACACAGTTCACATACGGGAACTTTATGGAACACAGAAATCTGGAAAAGTGTAAATAGTGGATCAGGAGGAGTAAATAGGAGACCTTCAATATAATTAAAATAGTAAACATAAGTCTACGATGACCCTACAGTTGCACAATGCACAACCAAACACAGTAAATGAGTCGCCACACTATGACCGTAACTACCTCCACTTCTAAACGTCAGTACACTCCACCGCCTAACCTTTACCACCAAGACCATGCTTGACCCAAAGGAACCTTTGTGTAAATTAGAAAATGACACCTCATTCCTCAAGAGAACCGCCTTCCATCTGATGGAAAACTATTAGAACATGCTGAGTGTGTTAGAATAAGACATCTTAGAAGTTATTGGCCAGAAAGTGTTTATTTTTCTTATATAAATCTGTGATGGATACAATGTAAAAGAGGCCCATGGCTCCTGAAAGGAGGTAGGAATGCCTTGGACCCATTCCCTGGGGGAAACAAGCAAAACTGGTGGAAACCATTAAAACAACAAAACAAAAAGTCTCTGGTAAGACATGTTGCAAATGAATAAATGTTTACTTAAGAAGCTCTTCTAAAATTTGATTTTAAGGACAGAGAAATTCTATAACATTTGAGCCATGATCGACTTCTACCCTTTTCCTTTGTTCCCTTTGCAGCCCAGCCTGATAGGAGCTACACCCTAGGCCGGTGTGGCCAGTAGAGCTCTCTCTCGGAGAGTTACTATATCTCACCAGAAGGGGTAGGCCACCAGCATTTCTTTCCGCCTTGATTCCTGGATTGAAGAAGCTGAATTCCTGGCTGACAGGTTGAGGGCTCCCTTCCACCACCCAGTTCCTACTCATAAAATGGAAGCTCCACCCCCAAAAAGGGAAAGTCAGGAATACTGACAAAATCACCTCTACCCCCAGCTCACTCACAGGTCAGAGGTTCTACCCTGAGAGAGACAAGTCAAGAAAGCCAGACGCCTGCTCATCACCCAGAATACTCACTTAGATATTTCGACCAATAGGAGAGGGTGCTCATAAGAAATTAAAAACAATGGGCAACAAGCGCTTGGGCCCTGCACCCGCATGGGAGACCAGGAGAAGCACCTGGCTCCTGGCTTTGGATCAGCGCGGTGCGCCGGCCATAGCAGCCATTTGGGGGGTGAACCAACGGAAAAGGAAGACCTTTCTCTCCGTCTTTCTCACTGTCCACTCTGCCTGTCAAAAAAAAAAAAAAAAAAAAAAAAAAAAAAAAAAAAAGGGCAAAGACACAGACCACCTAGCTCAGTTGAGAGGACCAGGGGAAACAGCAGCTAAGAGCCTCCCTGGGATCATTTAAAAAAACACAATATTCAAAAACTACCCTTGTGCGCGCGTGCTCTCTCATATTTATATATTATATATATAAAACATGAACTTAGATGTGTCAGACTGCTACAAAATCCATGCAGCAGAGTATTTTTATAAAACAATAGAGCAATCAGTCAGTAATTGAAGGAGCCTGCCAGATCTGGAACAGTACCAATGGAGGCAGACAGCTTAACAGGGAAGTCGGGGAAAGAGTTCTGCTAAAACCGCCATCCACCAGGGGATCACGGGCACGTCCAAGTCTGCACCCTCAGAGGATCAACACCAAAGGGTTCACGCAGCGCAGTAACCAGAGTTCTCTGAGATAGTCCAGCCAAGTCACTAAAGAAATAAGCCAACAACAAAGCAAGTCCTAGAGATGAGGAAGGGAATCAGTAACCGGAATGCCCACAATACATTACCTAAAATAATTTTCAACAAAATTGCAAGGCAGACAAAGAAAAAGGAAGACATGATCTATATACAGGGAAGGAAAGTAGGCAGTGTAGGCAATGGAAACTTCTTGTGACAGGGCCCAGATGATGGATTTGATAAAGAATTCAAGCCTAAGCACTTTCAAATAATTGAAGGAAATAAAGTAATATAAGGTTATACAATCTCCTAAAAGGACATCGGTAAAGAGTTCAGAGTTACAAAAAAAAAAAATTTGAAGACAGATTATTATGCCATCTGAAATAGAAAAAAATTATGGAAAAATAATCTCAGAAAACTGAGACAGCGTTACATGCACGTATGTATAATGGACATGTCAGAAGAGAAGAAGCTTGAAGTTTTCAGTCACTAGTTCCTCGATGTGCAGGGACAGTCTTTCAGATGTGATGCTTTTTGCCTGGCGTACAACTCACAGCTGTCCTTGGCAGCCCTGAGTTCACGGCCACAGCCGCCACGGCCGCTGCCGCCGCCACCACCACCTCCACCATCACCACCACCATTTCTTCAGCCCTTTTTCTTTTTGTATTGATCAGTTCTGTCCCGCCAGACCAGTCTCTACACTGTCATCAAGCTTGTCTTAGTCACTCTGGATTATAGATATTTTCCCCTGAAATCTCCAATTTCTGGATTATCTTCTGGGCTCTTTTTTTTTTTATCAGCACAACTCATCATTTCTTCCAAGCCTCTCTCTGTATTTTTAATCTAATTGTTTATATTGCTTACATTTTAGGTAGTTATTTTCTTTAAATATATGAATAATATTTATTGAATGCCTATTTAGTACGATTCACGAAACTTAATACTAGTAAAGAAAAAAGATCCTGCCCTCATTAGCCTACACACAAGAAAGCAGCTAAGTGGTATAATTCTATAGCAAGAGGTGCCATGTAGAATGCAAAAGCAGTGTAACAGAGGTTATGTGGGTCAATATTGTCCAGAGAAGATGTCACTGATAGGTGAGCAGAAACTGTATGAGACAGGTAGACAGAGGTGAGAGTATGGAGAAAAGACTTTTCAGGCAGGAAAAACAGCAGGAGTGATGAGCTTGGGTAGGAAAGTTCACGGTGAGTCAGGGGAAAAGCCAATAGGACAGTGTGACTGGAAAGTGGTAAACCAGTAAGGAGGGGGTGGGAGTGGGGAGTGGGGTCCTCCATCATAGAGGGCCATGTTGGTGTGCTTTGTATCTTTGAATGTCAGTCGGGAAATTCTAGACACTGGCCACTTCCTAAGGTAGCTAAATCCTGCCTTACCTTCCCTATGCAGGGCCTGCCTGCCCAGAGAATAAAGGGCAGTTCCCTGCCCGGGCCTCAGAGTCCTTGTTTTTTGAAACTGAGGAGCATTGAAGACAAGGGTGCGTGGCAACCATGGGCTAGAAACAGAGATAGGCCACAGAGAATGCTGGGATCCCAGTGGGCTGACAGGTCAGAATACATTTCATTGTAATATTATCTACTACACACTTAATTTGTGTCATGTTCTTTGCATACCCAGTGACTTTGAAACTTTACCAAACCCTGTGAAGATTTGTACATTTATCTTAGTTTCAAAATTTTGTATTTAGTTGTTTGAGAGACACAGTCTATATATGGGTAAAACAATAAAACAATGAACTTGACAAAGAACCAAATTGGGACAAATTTAGTTGAAGGATCGAGTTGGTTTTTTCCCACAACTCTAGAGACCGGGCAGCCCTCAGAACCGCGACTTGTTCCAGCCCTCCAGGACTGCAGTTTGGTCAGACAGCGTTCATCCATAGAAAACACAAGCGTTGTTCAGACAGCCTGACTGGTTAGAGCTCAGTGCTCTGCCTTGTTTGATCTGGGCCACCTGAAGCTGGCTGAAGCTCAGCGCCAAGACTTGGGCTCAGCCACTTGCTACAAGAGTTTCCTCCTAAGCTGGGCTTTTGGCTCCCTCAGTCCCAAGCAGGTTGCAGTTTGCCACAAAAGGACTCAAGTACTGAGGCACCTTCAGGCTCAAGGTTAATTTCACTTAACAAACTAATAATAAGCATTCCTAAGCTCTGTAGAACATTTGTGCTAGGAGCTTCTCGTTGAATTCCTGTGACGATCCTGTTTTTACGTTTTTCTCATTGACAGAAGATATTTGGCTTAGAGTTTAATTAACTCTAAGCTTACTGGATGAGCTTGGCTGGTTTTTAAAAATAACCCCCCAAATCAACTCCAAAAGAGGTATTTGCTTTATTTATTGTCCATTCTGCCAGAGCTCCTGGCAACCTCAAGGGTCTCACATGACCCAAAGTAGATAACAGAATATTCTTCGAGATTTTTCTTAATATCCACAAATGAGAAGAACTGGAAAAGGAGTAGTCCTAAACCTGCTGGGCCTGCAGGGGCTTCCACAGGGCTAAGGACAGGTGGGAAGCCCCCTGGGGTGCTGGGAATCCACTCCGCCCCCCCCCCCCGCCCCAACTGCAGCATCTTGACTGAAGTGTCTGTGGCAGGAAGCCCCAGAGCGGTAAAACCCTGAAGCCTTTGATCAGTGGCTTTTCTGAGCATCATCCCTCCCTCTGCCTGCCTGCCTGCCTGCCTGCCATGTGGAGGGTTGAGAAATCTTATTACGGGCCTTTCAAAAAAGCTCCGTGGCATGGAGCAGCTGCTTCTGCTGTGCGAGAGATTACGCGCGAGTGATGTTGGCCAGGGGGCCCTTGCCGGCTCGGGGCTCCGCTGGGGAGACGGGACTTCAAAAAGCAAGGCTCTCAATTAAGGAAACAGCCTTTCCTGGTTGTGGCTCTGAATTTCATTTCCAGTGCTGGCTCCTCTGGTTGATGATAAGAAGCAGGGATAAGAGCCTGCTTGTCGCCTGAATGGCTTCCTTCCTGTGAGAGGAGAAGAAAAGGAAAGAAACAGATTAGCCCACACTGCAGGCCCCTGGCTGAGCTTCCCTTCTGATAAATAAATAAACGGCAAAGAGCCTTTCACCACCTTAGGCTGTTTGGCTTTCTCTCCTTGCACTGCCCCTTTCAGGTTAATGTTATTTTTTAAGGTTGACCCTCTGCATGGTGGGGCACTGTGCCCTTTCTCTATAGAAAGCACTTAACGGAGTAAATCTGCTAAGAGTCAATGGTAACCAGACATCCATTAGAGAGGTCTATTTACATGCAGTCACTGCTGCAGATTTTGAAAAGCATAGCATTGAAAGAAAAAATTGCTGGAAAATACAATCATTAGAGTCCCTTTTCCCTCTTGGTTCCACCTCTTCATAACCCTCCAATCTGCTGAGCGGGGGAGGGGAAGACACAGGGCGACATACTGTGGACAGGCTCTGGAAGGCAGGGCAGGGTGCCTGGCGGGGGACAAGTTTAGGAGGCTACTGGTTCCTACCATTTTCCATTCTGCTGGTGTGATCCAAGGGTCTTTTCCTTCGGCGCTCTTAGAATTGTCTGAACAGTCCAATTTAGAATAGCTTCTTTACACAAGGCAAGATGGCTTCATTTGAAATTTGGGATGCTATCTTGCACTTAAAGCTGATGGCGTCCTGAGCCAGGTAGTAGCTGACAGAGAGCTGTGGGACTCTTACATCTCCTAACCCATGTGCACAGTGAATCTTTCAATGCAGAGATGATGCTGTTACTCTAGTGTCTTTAAAATCTACACACTGAGGATTCCAATTTTTACTTTTAGTGTATTTTATAATCTTTACATGGTTAACACTGTTGGTAGTAGAACCCTTTTTATTAATGGGAAAAACTAGTGGCAAATTCAGGTCATTGCCTTTTCCTGGTCTCATGCATTTTTGGATACAGAAGTGGGCTGTTGGTCTGATTTATAGAAACCACACAACTGAGAAGGTATACAGTACCAATGCTTTCGTCTCAAATCACATACTAAAGTAGAAAGTCTTAAATATTATAGACTATAAAATTAATAAAAATTCAGATGCCTTTTGTGTTGGCAACCTAAAGCAAAACAAAAATCTATTCAACAAACATTCACTAACTATGTAGATGCTTCTGGGAATACTACGGTAAATTTAATATGAATGTCAGCATAACACGTAGGTTCAACCAATTTCTTTTTTTTTTTTTTAGATATTTATTTTATTTGAAAGAGTTAGAGAGAGGTACAGCCGGGGGTGGGGAGGGAGGGAGGGAGAGGTGCGGGGGGGGGGGGGTCTTCCATCTGCTGGTTCACTCCCCAAATGACCATAATGGCCAGAGCTGAGCTGATCCGAAGCCAGGAACTTCTTTAGGTCTCCTACATGGGTGCAGGGCCCTAAAAACTTGGGCCATCTTCTACTCCTAGCAGAGAACTGGATTGGAAGTAGAGCAGCCAGTACTCGAACCATTGGCCATATGGGATGCTGGTGCTGCAGGCTGGGACTTTAACCCGCTGTGCCTCAGTGCCAGCCCCAGGTTCAACCAATGCAATGTGTGATAAATTAATTAGGAGTTCACACAAAAAGCCCTTGAACATATGTTGTAACCAAAAAACAGCTCATGCGGCCACAGGCTATGCCAGTTGAAGATTAATATCTAAGGAAAAGCAAGCGATGGCTCAGTGCTTGCTGTCTGGTGGACCCTTGTCTAGAGTATGATGTTCGTTCTGAGCACTGTAGCCCTCTACACTCGGCTTTAAAAGTCAACTTTGACAACCTAGGAAGGTACTTGTATTTGGGTTAAGGGTCTTGCAAAACATCAGGAGGGACAGTTGAGGTAACAGACTGTTTAACTTTGATAAGATCAAATTTAAGGAAGATCCAGTATGACAGAATCACAAAACTGTAGAATAACACATGGTGTGAACTGAGCTAGCCAGTAGATGTAGTACGCATGTGTGCATTTGGTGTATTTCTGTGTGGCTTAGCCAAGTTCATTCAACAATTTTTTACATACAAAATTATACATGAAGGGAAAACCAGTGTTATGCTCGAATTATTACTGAATATATCAATCATGTTAGAACAAATTTGCAATTTCAAAATAAGTTGTTACAGCAGAACTGACCTTTGAGCTTGATGTCTGTCATGCAAATAGAGATACTGAGTAGCCATTTGTCTAGAATTTACAGAAGAGGCAAAGACTGGAAATATAAATAAAGGCTTCATCAGCTTACACATATATTTAAATCCATGAAATCATCCAGGAGTTGAGTATAAATTGAGAAGAGATTTGTGAGATATTTAACGAATTCAAGGAGCCTAAGAAAGTGACCTGGCTATAATAGTAAAACTGAAGATTGTTCTAGAAACAAAGGGACTAATGTGTTTCAAGGAAAAGGAATGATCAGCTTTGTTAAATGCTACTGGTAGTTCAAGATCAGAACAGAGAATTGGTTGTTGTATTTAGCCATGCAGATTTCATTGGTTATCCTGAAAATAACAATTTTAATGGGGTAATAGGAAGAAAAATCTGATTGCAGAGGGTTCAAGAGAGAAACTGGAGACAAGTATTAGATGATTTATCAAGGAAAGCAGAAAATTGGCAAAAGTACTATGGGAAAGGAGATCAAAAGTGATTTTTAGTTGTTTTTTTTTTTTTTTTAATTATAGGAGAAAGTACAGCAACTGGTATGCTGCTGTAAATGGAAAAAGAAAAAATTGAAGATGGCCCAGGGTGAGAAAACATTTGCAGGTTAGTATAATGTTGCTGTGGATTCATTCTGAGAGGAGCTCTCTCTCCCCAAGTCATCAACTGTTGCCTGTGAGGCAGAGGCCTGGAGTGACAGGCTCTTATCACACACAGATTCATTGTGTTTGGTAATCTGTGTGGGTTTCTGAGAGGGGGGTATCTTTCCCATGTTTAAGTGCTTAAGAGCATGCACCATGCCAACTGTAGCCAAAGGAAAGACACACACAGCACTGCTGCCATAACAAAACCAATTCCTAGCACCTCAGCAGCTGATGGCATTCTGCAGGGGGTTCCCTACGTTAGACAAACAGACAGTAGTGTATCAGATCATAAGTATGTCCTGTGCTTAGTGGGGGACTTCCTTGATTCATTAGGTCAAGGCCATGTGCCCACACGGTGTCTCCGGAGCGTCACCTCTCTCGAATGAGGGAAGATGACTTGGTTCTGAATTCTGGGATGATCAGTCCCTTAAGTGAATTCGCCGGGCGAACCGAAAATAAAAGGAGGAGCCGAGAAATGGCGTTACGCTTCTGGGTGGTGTGTGCCTAACCTGGGGTCACTTAGGTCGAGGACAAGGACAAGGAAAGGGGCGTAGGAGGGGGTTCTGTGCTCACCCTCACAGAACTGAACAGCACACAAAACACCGAGGGGCCTACTTGCCGAAATCCAGGGGGGACTTCGCCAAGTCTGACATGCTGTCTCTCTCTGTCACGTTGGGTGCCAGATGTTGCTGTGGATTCGTTCTGAGAGGAGGAGCATGGTGGGGGCAAGAGGCGCGGAGTCACCACACAGAACCAAGAGTTGGGTGAAAGCAGGCCAGGGGCGAGCAGCCCCAGGCTCGTTTATTTCAGTTGGTACAGCAGCTTATGTAGCCAAGGCAGCCAATCCAATCAAGGGGTGGTTTATGCCCTAACCAATCACAGCCTGTTGCCAGGCAGGCTCCTTTGCCAGGTGAGTTCCGAAGCCATTTCCTGAGTAACTGACGCTTGCTTGCCAGCAGCCATCTTGGCATGGCCTTCTCATTCCACCACAGTATAAGAGAGATGGATGGGATCCAAGGCCCAAGTAGAGGGGCTGGGCACAGATAGTTTGCAGACAGTTGATATGTAGTAACAAGAAGGAAGCCAGGGGTAAAGATCTAGGTGCAGGTAGGTATGTACATGAGAAGGTAGGAGGCCTTTTTTCTCAGTGAAATAAGTTCATCAACTGAATACATATTTGGGGGTTGGGAAATTAAAGTAAGTTCTTAAAGTTTGAATCAGTTTTCCCTAATTCACTCCTATTTCATAGAAACATAATAATATGATAGATATCAGTAAGGACCCAATGGAAATTAATGTTCACATGAGGATAAATGAAGTAATCATATACAGTAATTAGAACAGCACCTGGCACATCATAATTCAATTATTGGTAGTCATCTACTTATTTTTCCTGTTATTGTTGTTATAGCAGTCTTCTTTTCAGAAAGTAAAGCAATCTTCAAATGGGGGAGGGGAACTTACTACTGACCTAATATAGCTTCTTACAAGAATATTTCATTACCATTTACCAACATGAGCCTCTGCTTTTAACTTAATCCAATTTGTACACTGCTACACCGACTATGCGGTCTATGTTATGCACAACTCTAGGGGTGCCATTCACAATTTGATGACCCAAGTTGAGCTTTCACAGAACCTGATTTCCTTTGCAACCATAGTCAGTCTTACGGGAGACATGCCATCCAGTCAGATCTTTCCCTCGTATGGCTATAGAATGTTGAGAGTTTTCTTTTTCGTGAGTTGGCTAAGTGGGAGATGTTCCACCCCAATGACCAGTAGATACTTACTTACATCTGATTCAGTTATATTTCCATACCTGAACACATTGAAGGATGCCCACAGCACTTCCTATATTTACCTACTGCTGCTTTTCTTATTTATGTTCCTAATGCTTGAGTTATGCACTTGCCAAGAATTCTGAATATACCCCTAATCTGTTTGTGAGATTTGTTACTGACTATAATTATGTAACATAATGTATGGTATATAAATTAATGATAGATGAGTATCAAAACACAGTCAAGGGGCCAGTGCTGTGGCATGGCGGGTTAACACCTGTCGCTCCCCCTCTTCGTGGAGGAACGACACAGGACCCTGCGCTGTTCTTTCGTCTGCTCGGCCCTCCCCGGGTTTGCTGCTGGTTCTTCCCGGGTTGGCTACTATCCCTTCCACCTCCGTGGAAGGGCAGTTCCCCCTGGCCGCATTCCCCACTTCCGCAGGGGAGCGGCACACCGCCGGCCGGCTCTCTGGGGGGCTGCACGGGTTCCCTTAGATGTTCCCCATAGATGTTCCTGGTGCATGCCGTCTCTCTCCTCCTTTATAGTCCTCCTCCGCCAATCCCAACTCGGCTGAGTACGCTGCTCTCCAATCAGGAGCAAGTCCTACAGTTAATTGGTTGAACTGGAGGCAGCTGTGCGGAAGCTGTTTACTTCTCTCCCAGCGCCATATTGTGGGAGAGCAGATGCATAGAATAAGTCCTAATTCGAGCAACTTAGTCTAGTCCGGATTGCTCCCCACAGATCCCCCTTTCTTTTTATTTTTTGGCGTTGATACGCGCCTGTCTTCGGTGTCCCGCAGCACACACTCTGCTGTACTTGCTAGAGTTGCCACAGGCTCTTACAAGTCCTATCAATCAGGAAAACCGAATCCGGGTCCTCTCTTCGCCATTGTGAGGAGGTTTTTAGGCGCTGATGCGTGCCTGTGTTCGGTGCCCTGCAGCGCATGCTCTGCTCTGCTAGAACTGCCTGCAGGTGTTTACAAAACCTATCAGGCAAACCGAATCCAAGCCTTCTCATTGCCGTATTGTGGGGGAGACTTATTAGTGTTGGTTCGTGCCTATCTTCGGTGACCTGCAGCTCATACTCTGGTCGAGCTTTGCTGGCGCTTACCGCCTTAAATCAGGCAGACCGAATCCAAGCCTCCTAATTGTTGCATTGTGGGGAAGCTTTACTGATGTTAATTCGTGCTTGTCTTCGATGACCTGCGGCTAGCCGCCCAGGTGCTCATCGCCTCACTAATCGGGCAGACCGAATCCAAGCCTTCTAATTGGCATGTTGAGGGGAGGCCTTATTTTTCTCTATTTCTCTATCTCCGGGCATTCCTACCTCTCCCATTTCACTTCTATCTTCCAGCATTCCTATTTCTCTCACTTTACTTCTAAAACTTCTGTTTCTCTTATCCCCGCAGCTTCCCGGCACCTCGCCCTGCCGGCAGCTTCACGGCTCCGCGCAGCTTCCCGGCGCCTCGCCGGCTCTGAGCCGCTTCAGCCCGCGCCTCATCTGCGCGGCTTCCCGGCTTTGCGCGGTCCGCGGTCTCCACGCTTAACCCTTTCGCGTCTGAACCACGGCCTACGCCAGCGTTCCCTATCTATTCACACCCCGTGCTCTCTCTGCACGCGGCGGCTTCCGCGAGTAACACAGCGTAGCTTGCGTCTCCGCCACTAGGATTCAATCTAAGTTCCCCGGGCTAGCCTGGCGAATTCAACCCAGCGTACGTCTCCGCCCCACGATTTGGCTTCCCGTCCTTTGCTCCCCGGGCTAATCAGACGGATCCCAATCTGGCTTGCGTCTCAGCTTCTGGTTTCAACTTTTCGCCCCCTATTCCCGGGCTAACTTGAGAATCCCAAAGTGGCTTTCGTTTCCACCTTGGCCTGCCCCCCGCGGCTTCAATTTCCCTAACACTTTTCTCTACCCGGTATGTTTCCCCAAGCTTTCCCCCAACGATATTCCTCCCTCATTTCTCCTGGCCTCTCCCCACAGTCCGCGTCCGAGTCTGTTTGTTCTAGCTTTCACTTTCGCTTTCGACCTTAGAGATTCCTCCCAGCTTCCCCCCGTAGTCCGTATCCGAGTCTATGCCTAGGCTTTCAATAGCTTCTTCCGGCACCCTTTTCGTCCGGCTTTCCCCTAGGCTCTTCGCTAGTCTCTCTCTCCGGTATTTTCCCTTGGCTGTTTGCTAGTCTCTCTCTCCGATATTTTCCCAGTTCTTCCCGTTTCTTCTCTCCTAAGTTTCCTATCCGTCCTAAGTTTCCTATCCGAGTCACGGCACCATTATGTCGCTCCCCCTCTTCGTGGAGGAGCAACACTAAACCCTGCCTGGGCTTCATATCCGAGTCACGGCACCATTATGTCGCTCCCCCTCTTCGTGGAGGAACGACACAGGACCCTGCGCTGTTCTTTCGTCTGCTCGGCCCTCCCCGGGTTTGCTGCTGGTTCTTCCCGGGTTGGCTACTATCCCTTCCACCTCCGTGGAAGGGCAGTTCCCCCTGGCCGCATTCCCCACTTCCGCAGGGGAGCGGCACACCGCCGGCCGGCTCTCTGGGGGGCTGCACGGGTTCCCTTAGATGTTCCCCATAGATGTTCCTGGTGCATGCCGTCTCTCTCCTCCTTTATAGTCCTCCTCCGCCAATCCCAACTCGGCTGAGTACGCTGCTCTCCAATCAGGAGCAAGTCCTACAGTTAATTGGTTGAACTGGAGGCAGCTGTGCGGAAGCTGTTTACTTCTCTCCCAGCGCCATATTGTGGGAGAGCAGATGCATAGAATAAGTCCTAATTCGAGCAACTTAGTCTAGTCCGGATTGCTCCCCACAACACCCTGGCCTGAAGCGCTGGCATCCCATATGGACACCAGTTCTAGTCCTGGCTGCTCCTCTTCCTATCCAGCTCTCTGCTATGGCCTGGGAAAGCAATAAGATGGTCCAAGTCCTTGGGCCCTTGCATCCACATGGGAGACCTGGAAAAAGCTCCTGGCTTCGGATCAGCACAGCTTCGGCCGTTGTGGCCATCTGGGGAGTGAACCAGCGGATGGGAAGACCTCTCTCTCTGTCTCAACTGCTCTCTGTAGATCTGTGTTTCAAATAAAACACATCTTTTAGAAAAACCAAAACACAGTCAAATGATGTGGAAAGAACTGAAGAAAGTCAAGTATGAGTATTACACAAAGTTGAGATCAAATTAACTTTTAAAGAAAACTTTATAAAAATAAAAAATCATAAAAATTTATATTTAAAAGCATCTCAAGCTCTCCTTCCACCATAAGGAAACTTAAGCTAGAAATTGTAGACAATATACCATTAAATATGTAAAAACAAAGAAAGAAAGATACTATGAGCCAGGGGCCCAACCTGGGAGACCCGGAAGAAGCTCCTGGCTCCATGCTTCTGCCTGGCCCAGCCTCAGCTGATGTGTCCATTTGGGGAATGAGCCAGAAAAAGATCTCTCTCTCCTCCTCTCTAATTCTGCCTTTCAAATAAGTAAATATTTAAAACAAATTTGGTTAAAGCACAACATGTTAAAAAGTATGTATACACATCTTAAGCAACTTATTTTAGCCAAAAGCATTTTAATGTGTATTTATTTACCAATCTGATCACTGTCTGAATTGTTGTTCCTACATAAACCATCTCATATTTATTTATTTTTACATATTTTTAAGAATTATTTATTTGAAAGGCAAAGTTACAGAGAAAAAGAGGGAGAGAGGTCTTCCATCCACTGGTTCATTCCCCAAATGGCCACAACAACCGGGGCTGGGCCAGGCTGAAGCCAGGAGACAGGAGCTGCTTCCTGATCTCCCATGTGAGTGCAAGGGCCCAAGCAGTTGAGCCCTCCTTCACTCCTTTCTCAGGCCATTAAAAGAGCTAAATCAGAAGTGGAGCAACCAGGACTAGAACCAGTCCCCATATGGGATGCTGGTGCTGCAGGCCACAGCTTTAACCCATGTACCATAGTGCTGGCCCCTTATTTTTACATATTTCATACTATGTTGTCTAAAGGGTCTCCCACGTGGGTGCAGGGCCCAAGGACTTGGGCCATTCTTCACTGCTTTCTCAGGTGCATTAGCAGGGAGCTGCATCAGAAGTGAAGCAGCACCCTTATAGGATGCCGATGCTGCAGTCTACGGCTTAACCCACTGCACCCTAGTGCTGGTCCCTCATCAACTTTTTTTAGAAAAAAAGATTTTTTTTTTTTTTACTGGAAAAGTTGAGTGACAGATCTTCCATCCACAGGTGTACTTCCTGAAATATGTTAACAGTCTGGTGTAGGCCAGGCCAAATCCAGGAGCCAAAAACTACATCTGGGCCTCCTACATGGGTGTCAAGGCCCACCACTACCTTGGACCATCATCCACTGCCTTTCTAGGAGTTTTAGAGAGAAGTTGCATTGGGAGCAGAGCAGCCAGGAATGGATACCAGTGTTCTGATGTGGGGTGCTAGTGTCACAAGCAGTGGCTTAATCCACTGTGTCACAACACTGGCCTCTTTAATCAACTTTTTAATTTACCTACCAACTCTCAATCTTTTTAGTTTTAAGATTTATTTATTAATTTGAAAGGCGAGTTACACAGAGACAATTCACTCCCCAGATAGCCTCAATGGCCAGGGCTGGGCCAGGCCAAAGCCTGATCTCCCACATGTGTGCAGGGGCCCAGTCACTTGGGCCATCTTCTGCCTTCCCAGGGCATTAGCAGAGAGCTGGATCAGAAGTAGAGCAGCCAGGACTTGAACCAGCGTCCATGTGGGATGCTAGTGTTGCAGGAAGCATCCTTACCTGCTCTACCACAATAGCAGCCCCCCAACTCTCAATCTTGATCCAATAGAATAAGAATGATTCTACAATATTTCTTAATAGCTGTGTATTTCAAATCCACTAGGAGACAAAATATGGACAATGAAGGAACTGTTACACCATGGCAAGCACCAAGTTGGGAGGTGAGTCTTGGGTCAGTCTGACCAGGAGTCCAGCGTATATTGGTGAAGGAGGGTGTTCCTTGATGCCCCTGTGGATCTAAACTAGAAAGTCTGAAGCAATTTAGCTGGTGTAGGAGGCTAGATGTTTCCAAGGGTGGTAAGTAGACTGGGAGGTGAGAAGGGCCGGGGTTAGGCTTTGCAAGTCACACCAAGAACAGAGAGCAGCAGTGGAAGTGACCATGCATCCTATGAGAGAGGGCTTTTCCCTACCTGCCCATTTTGTGCTCCTAATAGGGTCTGGGTATCTTCGGGCCTCAAGTCACTATCAGGAAGCAGAATGATATAAAAAGCCTTGAGGTATATCTTGACCCAATTTCAGAAAGAGCTAAAGATGCCAAGATTAATTCAAATTGTGAAAGATTTTGATATTAATTTTTAACATGTGGACCTAGCCTTGTTGAACAAAAGTACTCGAAGTAGAAAAGAAATATTTTCTATTTTGGAAAGATTATTCCAGACATTCATGAGAGATTTTTCATACTTAAAGATGCATCCATATGCAGTGCCAGCAGGTTTAGGAAAAAATTTTAATTCCTCTTCAACTGCCACATCAAAAACAAACCTCACACACCCACCTTGTACTTAATCATTGTCTCCAAAGATAAATCACTTTTATAGAAGTCAAAGGCCTTTTATGCAGTTGGAGAATTATGCTATAAAGCCAGATGGATCACTGGTACAACAAAAGTCTAACTTGAGTACTTCGCTATATTCAAAATTAACTCTCCAGAGTTTTACGATGCTTTCTTAGACAATTAGCTACTACTTAGGTATGATTGTACTTGGCAATCAGCTATTACTTTTCTGAAGACGTCCACTTACTGTGCATCAGAATTAAATAGTAATGGTAGAATCCAGATTTATTTTAACAAGCAATTTAGCAATCATGTTCAGTTTGCTTGGACGGCTAGGAACTACCCTGCTGAGCCTCTCCTGTTCTTAATCCCTGCTTGGTGCTGTGGATCATATATGTAAAAGCTCTTTGAAATCAGTTTCTCCATCTGCAGAAGAAAGTGATGGTAGCAAATATATGGAAGCATCTTAGAGGCGTAGCAGACTGTCTTCCCAGTGTATTTGGGTTTCCAGCTCAGTAGAAATGTAACCACCTGGTTTTGAGGACAAGTTCAATTCAAAAGAAGCTTCCTAATAATCTTAAAATTGTAATTGAAGCATTTTGGAATAGTTAAGTTGTAATCTTCCACTGATTCGTTGGTTTCCTTCTTTCGACATCAGACGTATCTGAAAGTTTTATGTGGAAGATGTAAAGAGATTTAATAACATTCTTTATAAAACTAAAGTAGCAATAAAGCAGTCCTTTTCAAATTGCTGGTAGAGAAGGATTGGACAATGAGTGCTGTGAATTAAAAGGAGGAAGTGAAGTAGGCAGGCATACAGGTTAAAATTGATTAGGTATGAGCTGGAAGACCACACCTTTGCCATGCCTCTGTGTGACCTTATCTCCCTACCTGGCCACACCTGGGTGCCCACCAACCAATCAGGTTGATTAACCACTTCCCTTTGGAAGTGGGTTAAAAGCCTGGGACTGTGTGTGTCCCGGCCCCGTCTCTTCTTCCCTGGCCTCTTGCCAGAAGGGAGCTTGTTGGTGCCCTGCGTCTCCAGAGTGCGTGGCCTAGGCTTCCTGGCCTAGATGCTCCTCCATGGGGCTGGTTCCTGGTGCTCAGTATGAACCCAGATTTACCTCTCTCTCTCAATAAAGCTCTCTCTCCTATGCATCTTTTGCACTAAATAAAAGCTTAAAATATACCATGCTGCCTCGTTTATCTGTGCCAGTATTTAGAATTCTTCTCTAAATATTAGGCAAGAACACTCTCGGGCTTATTAATATTGGGGATTTATTAATAAGCATATGGTGAAATCATATGACACCCCAAATTCCGGTATCATATGTGGCACCCCAGATGGCACTTCTGGGGAACTTTAAGGGGCCACATTTTTTATATAAATTTTAGGGGGTCATCTCCGATATCAGGAGGACTGCTCCTGAGTGTCTTCTCGCCCATGTTTTACTCTCCATAAGAAAAGTATTACATCAAAGGGGCTCTTCTGAGAATGCCAGGCCTTCAATATGCTCAACATATGGGAAAAAAAATAATGAACTTGCAAGATTTGTACAGCCAGGTTACTGTCTAGCTTAGTCTTTCCTAAAGAGGCTTACAGCCTGACAATCTGAAATCATGGGCAGTGCTGGGTTCCATCACTCCCAAGACTACAGCTTTCACCCAGTAGAGAACAAAAAGATGCACCAGCTTTGTTCTTATCCTTTCCCGCATTGATTTGCTAGTCCATTGAAAATGCAGGCAGACCTGGCCCATCCTTTTCCCCTGGTCGTTTGTTCCCTGGCTCACTTTGTCCTGCTGTTGTTACAGGAAAACAGCGGCAGAAATTGTTACCTCGGTTCTTTGTCTCACATGGAAGAAGAATTTCCAAGCAGACAGTAGAGAGATTTAAAAAGATTTATTAGCACCAAAGACCTCCAGCCAGAGTGGCATGGAGAGGGGCTTCCAACAGAGGAAAAAACCCAAAGGGACTGGTGGTGGTGGTGGGGTTTTTGAGTACAATTTCGAAAGGGAAAAAACAAACCCTTGAAAATCAGATTGGCATTCAGTTACCAGGTGGGGACAAAACCCGAAGGACCTGATTTACAATCCTTTACCCTATCTGGCTTGCTCCTGATAAAACAAAAAACCTTCCAGAAGGGTGGGGGAGAAATCACCACTCCCTTGCTATTTTCATGGTAAATTTGGAGAGTCCCATGGAAGGAAGACACTTTGCTTTGCTAAAGATAACAGGGAGATTCCTAAGGAATCAGGACACTTTGATCTGCCAGAGATAACCTTTTATGGGGAGCAGGCACCTCACTATTGCAGATTTCTACCAGGGAACCACCCTGACTGCCTGTTACCCATTGGACTCCTCACTGTGATGTCAAAGAGCTAGTGAGATCTGCCTTCAGTTTTATGCTGGTTTCAACTTTTATAGAAATTTATTTCTCATTAAAATATAGCACTTAGGGATCAATGCTGTGGTATAGTAGGCGAAGTCTCTGCCTATGGCACCAGCATCTCATATGGGCAACAGTTATTGTCGTGGCTGCTCCTCTTTCCATCCAGCTCTCTGCTTGTGGCCTGAGAAAGCGGTGGAAGAAGTGCATGGGAGACCCAGAAGAAGCTCCTGGCTCCGGATCGGCTCAGCTTTGGCCATTGTGGCCATTTGGGGAGTGAAACAGTGAATGGAAGATTTCTCTCTCTGTCTCTCCCTGTCTGTAACTCCACCTATCAAATTGAAAAAAAAAAAAAAAAAAAAAAAAAAGAGCTGAGGTAGGCAGGCATACAGGCTAAAATTGATTAGATTTGTGAGCCCCTGTGTGACTTTCACGCCCTACCTGATACCTTCACCACAGCCCTGTGTGACCTCATCCCCCTACCTGGCCTCACCTGGGTGCCCACCAGCCAATCAGGTTTATTAACCACTCCCCTTTGGAAGCCGATTAAAAGCCTGGCCAAGGTGTGGCCCAGCCCTTCTCTTTTGCTTGGCCTCTTGCCAGGAGGGAGGCTTGCTGTAGTCCTGTGTCACGCTCTAGGCTTCCTGGCCTAGATGCTCCTCCATGGGGTTGGTTCCTGGTGCTTGGTAGGAACCCATATTTACCTCTGTCTCTTAAATAAAGCTCTCTGCCTCTGCTTTGCTGCCAGTGATAAGGGGGTGGATAGCAGCTCAAGGCGCTTGCTGCACGTGGCTTTTGGCCTGCTCTCTGAGTGGTATGGGCGCTACCCTAGTTTCCAGACTTTCCCCTCTCTCCAACCTGAACTTAAAGCCCTCACTTTGCTAGATACTTCTCCCATTAAATAAAAGCTTAAATGTACCATGCTGCCTCATTTATCTGTGCTGGTATTTAGAATTCTTCTCTAAATATTAGGCAAGAACCCTTCCGCTGTCATATGTGGCACCCCAGATGGCACTTCTGGGGAACTTTAAGGGGCCACATTTTTGGTGTAAATTGTAGGGGATCATGTCTGATTTCAAACCTAGCAATTGTAGGTGGGTAAGTTTGTGTCCTTTCCTCATTTCTCCCCACTATTCAAAGAGGTGGTCAGCTCTATTTTTTTTTTTTTTTTTTGACAGGCAGAGTGGACAGTGAGAGACAGACAGAGAGAAAGGTCTTCCTTTTCCTGTTGGTTCATCCCCCAATGGCCACTGCAGCCGGCGCACCGCGCCAATCCAAAGCCAGGAGCCAGGTGCTTCTGGTCTCCCATGGGGTGCAGGGCCCAAGCACCTGGGCCATCCTCCACTGCACTCCCGGGCCACAGCAGAGAGCTGGCCTGGAAGAGGAGCAACTGGGACAGAATCCGGTGCTCCGACAGGGACTAGAACCTAGTGTGCCGGCGCCGCAGGCGAAGGACTAGCCTAGTGAGCCGCGGTGCCAGCCAGGTCAGCTCTTTCTTATGGTCACCTCATAGATTGGTATCAGGGCCAGAACAGAAGTAGCGTAGAGGAAGGTCAGCCTTTGTCTTATAGAAGCGATACACCAAGGAAGAGGCTCCTCCTTCCTTCTCTCCCCAGAGCAGAGGAGAAAGTCATGTCCTGCTTGTAGGGAGAAAAAGGCAGTTAAAGAAAATTGAGAATGAGTGATGGGGACAGAGTTGAGGTGTGAGTGAGTGAGGGCTCCAGGCAGGGGGCACCACTGCAGCCCTTCCAGAAGCTCTGGGGACAGTGGCAAAATGGAGCTTCTGGGGAAGGAACTCGGGCTTCTGAGCAAACTTGGCCATGTCCCAGGTGTGACATGGAAACATCAGAGGCCCCCCGGCCTGCAGGCAATTTACAGATGAGAGCGATGGGCATCTCTGCAACAATGGTCATGGGCAACCATGACCCCACCTCTCCTTCTGGAGGTCTTAGAAAGTCAAAAGCGTTGGCAGCTATTCTGGTAGGGTAGGGGAGATCAAAGTCCTCAGGACTACTGCATATGTTTTTTTGTTGTTGTTGTTTTGTTTTGTTTTACAGGCAGAGTGGACAGTGAGAGAGACAGAGAGAAAGGTCTTCTTTTTGCTGTTGGTTCACCCTCCAATGGCCGCCATGGCTGGCACGCTGTGGCCGGCACACCGTGCTGATCCAAAGGCAAGAGCCAGGTGCTTCTCCTGGTCTCCCATGGGGTGCAGGGCCCAAGCACCTGGGCCATCCTCCACTGCACTCCCTGGCCACAGCAGAGAGCTGGCCTGGAAGAGGGGCAACCGGGACAGAATCCAGCGCCCCAACCGGGACTAGAACCCGGTGTGCCGGCGCCGCTAGGTGGAGGATTAGCCTAGTGTGCCGAGGGCTGGCCCTGCATATGGTTTTGTCCCATACAAAAGTGCCTGGGCAAGGGGCCGAGGGGGAAGGGAATGAAATCCAGTGCATTCTTCATGACCCAACTCCTGCACAGGATGAAGCATTTTTGTGTAGTTTGCCCACCCAGGATGTGTTTTGTGAGTCTACTGTTTGGAAGAATTTTTTTTTTTTTTGGACATTATAGACTTCTGGAGCCCTGAAAGTTAACTACTGTTATCAACCTGCATCAGAGACTAATATAAGCTATAAACAAGTTCTATTCTCCCACACTGGAACCATGGATGAGATCCATATCTACTCTATCATGTTTGCCAGGTCTATCTGATGAATTTCTGGGAAGATCGGATCATATATATGAAGTAACTGGAAAAATGTACTCATTTAAGGGGTTATTAACAACAGCTCTAAGCATCTGGGCCAGAACACTTATTTTTGTTGCATGATTCATTTTATCAAAAAGAAGAATAAAATTTCTCTTGATTGTACTTTACTTAGAAGTGAGAAGGGCTGGACCTACAAAATTGCATGTGCACTTTACGTAGGCCATTGCAGCCGACTTAGACTTGTCATTCTCAGCCTTTAGACCATCTATTTGCTTAACACAGACAGTGTATCTTCAATGTAAAATAAACATTGACATTGGTGACACTAAAATAAAAGGTGAAGTACCACAAAGTGCTATTGTTTTCAGAGGACTTGGAAACACCAACTTTCACAATGTCAAAAATAATTTCTTCCTTTGGAATACCAGAACAGGTTTGAAAATGAAAATATTTTATTCAGGTAAAGCCAAATGGCCTTGCCCTATATTGTTGCAGTAAGTCAAGCCACATCCATAACACTGCATCCAGGCATTCTGTTTTTGAAACTGAAACCAATAAAACTTCTATTTGGCTCCATAAAGGCCTTTCTCTCCTTCCCATTCTAGTCTCATTTTATTTTTTAAGCTTTAGCTAAAACCACTTTGTAGAAAAAACTTTTGAGACATGTGAATTCATTTAAAAAGTAGTTCTGTTGAAAAATATCTTTTTGGCATCAATTTTAATGAGCTGACTCCACCCTTACTCTTTTGTTTGAAGATGATGGAAATTGGTAGAAGGAAAAACTCAGAGAGGAAGAGGGAGGTCACTTGGAGCCCTCAAGACGGCCTGTGACCAAGTCTCAAGAGAGCAACCCGCAGTTACAGGAAGTGAGAAGCCTTTCTTCCCATACCCTTCTGCAGCTGTGCAGATCGGGGAGGGCACATTCCTGGAGCAACCTCTAGCTGACGACTCTGACCAACAAGGTCCCAAACTCTGTCCTCAAAGTTGTAAGAGTATTTTCTCATTTTAGAAGATGTTTTGCCGCCTCACCAATGAGACGCAAGATGCTGCCGGGGGCTCCACCCCCTGAGCGCCTCAGAGTCTCCCCTCCTGGAGAAAACCACTTCCTGGGACTGTTCCCACGCACAGGGTGGAAGAGCGTGGTGAAACCAAACAGTGTGAAAAGAAAGCAGCAAACTGAAGACCTGCCAAACTTTACACATTCTTACCACCCGCCCCGTTTTAGTGGAGGCTCACTGTCTCAGGGATTCTAACCAGGTTGGGCAGAAATCTATATTAGTAATAAAACTGTTCACTTGTTAGAGGAAAAAAGATTTAATCCCCTTAGATACTGGGATTAATATATGTTATATATCATATATGAGAGGTCTTCAAATATCCGTAGAAAGTGCACATCGTGAAAACACTGCATGGATTTTTTTGCAGCAATATAAATATCTTTCAATTCTGTTTTCCACAAACTTATTGAAGCAAAATCTTATGTAATTTTATGACATTATGTTTTAATCCCCAGGCAACAATAAAATGTCCCAGCAAGATATGTTTAAGTTTGTCCTTCAGGGAAGAAATGTGACTTCGAACCTTTTTAGTAAGAGACATACTTTGAAACAAAGAAATATGCTACATTGAGAGAGAAGTTTTGTTTCAGAGGTGTGAATGAAATGCTCTCAAAATTATTTTTCTTTTTAGATTTTATTTATTTACTTGAGAGAGTTACAGAGAGAGGGAGAGAGAGAGATCTTCCATCTACTGGTTCACTCCCCAGATGGCCACAAAACGGATGGAGCTGAGTTGATCCAAAGCCAGGACCACCTTCTGGGTCTCCCACATGAGTGCAAGGGCCCAAGGACTTGAGCCATCTTCTGCTTTCCTAGGCCATCAGCAAGGAGCTGAATCAGAAATGGAGCAGCCAGGACTTGAACCAGCACCCATATGGGATACTGGCAACCCAGGTGGATGCCCAACATACTACGCCACAGCAGTGGCCCCAATTACAATTGTTTCTAACATTGCCATGCCCAACCAAACAATTTAAAGGCATGTTAACACTTATAGGTTACTAGGTGTCATTAGGTAAACTACTGGCTCCAAAACATTTTTTAATGATTTATTTATTTGAAAGGCATGGGGCCAGCTCCACGATGCAGTAGGTTAATCCTCCGCCTGCGGCGTCAGCATCTCATATGTGTGCTGGTTCTAGTCCCGGCTGCCCTTCTTACAAACCAGCCCACTGCTATGGCCTGGGAAAGCAGAAGAAGATGGCCCAGTGCTTGGGCCCCTACACCCGCATGGGAGACCAGGAAGAAGCACATGGCTCCTGGCTTTGGATCAGTGCAGCTCAGGCCATTGCAGACATCTGGGGAGTGAACCAACGGAAGGAAGACCTTTCTGTCTCTCCTTCTCACTGTCTGTAACTCTACCTCCCAAATAAATAAAATCTTAAAAAAAAAAAAAAAAAAAGGCAGGCATAGTTACAGAGAGGCAGAGGCAGAAAGAGAGGGAGAGAGGTCTTCCTTCTGCTGGCTCACTCTCCAGATGACTGCAACAGCTGGAGCTGTGCCGATCAGAAGCCAGGAGCTTCTTCCAGGTCTCCCATGTGGGTGCAGGGGCCCAAGGACTTGGGCCATCTTCCACTGCTTTCCCAGGCCATAACAGAGAGCTGGATTGGAAGCAGAGCAGCTGGGACTTGAACTGGCGCCTATATGGGATGCCGGCACTGCAGGTGGCAGCTTTACCCACTATGCTACAGCGCCAGCCCCCTCCAAAACATTTTAAGATGTCTTTGGGGTCTTAAAGAATGCACTCCTTCCCTGAGAAGCACTAGATCATTGGATGGTTAGCTTGCCCTTGTCCCCAGGAAAGCCAAAATCAGTCTATTTTAAACCCCTGTTTAGTTCAAGGAGATTGGTGATATCAGTGCCATGCATGAGCTTTTGCTAAATTGCAGGTATACATTTGTATGGTTCTGATACATCTGACTCTTCACTCTGAAATCTTCCTAACAACAGGCCACTGTTTCTCAACTTTTTGTTGTTGTTGTTCCCAAAAGGAACCTTTTTAGACATTTTCTCCCTAATTGTTGTTATTTTCCCCAGAATATTAAACTGAGGAATATGATTTTGTCAGCTAGGGTTGCACCACGGACTATTGTAGTATTTGAACTACAGTCCCTGGTGAGGACATATGCATTAGTGCACGTCTACCAAGTTTGATGCTGTTGACTTGAGGGACCAGATAATTCTTTGCTGTGGGGGGCTGACCTGCACATAATACAAGGTTAATGGCAGGATGCATAGGGTATTCCTGGCTTCTACACACTGAGTGCCAGTTGCATTCCCCAAGCCCAGCTGTGACAATCCAAAATATCTCTGAACATTGCCAAATGTACCCTGGGAGTCAAAATAGCCTCCATCTGAGAGCCCCTGCATCAGCCACCAAATAAGGAGGGTCTGCATCAGAGCAGACAGAGCGGCATTTTTGACAAATTGTCGGAGAGATCATTTTTAAAATGGGATTCAAGGAAAAGGCTCGGAAAGAAATGCAGAAGGCGATAGTAAAGAGATGGGAGTGGGAAAGGGCACACCGCATGGGTGCCCGCAGGGAGAGGAAGGGCTGGGAGATCAGAGCCATGCCTTGCTGGGGGGCTCTTTCCTCCCCGCTCTGCCCTCTGCTCTCCAGTGCCCAAGCACTGAGGGCCCGATGGCAGTTTGTTCACTTAGGTTTTATTTATAAGTCTGAGGATTGGTTGCTTGACTTCTAATCGTTAGCGCTGCTTCTTTGCGTGGCAGATTCTTGGGGAAATACTGGCAGAGCTTGTCCAGGTTTGGGCTGAGTTGCTAGGCAGCCAGACCTCAGCATAGAGCTGCAGTTATGGAAGTGAATGAAAACTCTGACTTCTGGCCAGTCCCTTTCAGTAATCCCTCGTCTCCTCCTAATTGATTCCCAGCAACTTAAGAGATGGCCAACCACGTGTAAACAGCCCCACCCTACACACACACACACACACACACACACACACGGCATCCATTGTGTTTTAATCTGAGAGGTATGCATCAGATTGTATTTGAAGAAAACTCCTTCAGTTAAAATAAAAACATTGATCTTTCAGGGAGTGGTGGTGACATCCTAGAGTCTCGCTTTCATCCTAGAGTCTCGCTTTGCATGCCGTGCTGAGGAAAGAGCTGAAGGTAACAGAACAAACACAGATGTTATACAGTCATCCCTTGGAATACACAGGAAACCCGCTCCAGGATTTCCTACATGTACCATAGTCCCCAGAGACCCAAATCCCTTCTACAGAATGACCGGTGCTGCATATTACCTAAGCAATCCTCCTGTGCACTTCAAATCTTCAGGTTACTCCTAATACCTAAGATACTGTAAGTTATTTTGTGTTGTTGAGAGAATAAGAGCGAAGTCCATACACGCTCTGTAAAGATGCAGGTTTTTCCCCAATTCTTTCCCTCATCAGTTGAGGAACCTGAGGATATGAAGGGCTGACTGCTCTGTACATCTGCCCTGTTGCATCTTATCTCATGAGCTCCTGTGGCTCTGAGGGATGCCATGTGACAGCCAGCTCTCAAGATGGTTTTGTTGCTAGGGAACCTGCTACTGATGGACCAGCCCACCAAGGCTGGCATCACCTGTACCCCTCCTGCTTTGATTGATTGATGAAACTTCTCTCTACCTGTAACAGGGAAGACTGAGATGATTTAGGAAAGCACAGCAGAAATGAGTAAGAAACCAGAGCCAGAAGAGAAGGACTGAAGAACGTCAGTTTGTTTTCCTGAAAAGGGAAGGCCAAGAGATGATTCAGTGCTGAAGAAGGAAGAAGATAGCTGATAGTTCAAGTGCTTTCTAGATATCATGAATCTAGTAGACATTTAATCTTTCCAGTTAACCAGAGTGGAAAGCTACTGTTTGGCCCCTCATGTTCATTCTTCTATGGTAATAAAACTTTCAACTGGCTGATAGCCACGGAAAATAAACACACATTTTCCAACCACCACTTTTGAGGCCTTTTATCTAAGTTCTGGTTATTGAGTTGCTGTGATAAATGCTTGGGGGTAGACTTTTTTAAACAATTTTTTAAAAAAATTTATTCTGCCTTTCAAATAAATAGACAGAAAGATATTCCATTTACTGGTTCACTCTCCAAATGACTGCATTAGCCAGGTATGGGCCAGGTCAAAGCTAGAAGCCAAAAACTCTATCCTGGTCTCCCATAGGGGTGGCAGGGACCCAAGTACTTGGGTCATCTTATGCTTCCTTTCCAGGCACATTGGCAAAAAGCTGGATTGGAAGTGGAGCAGCCAGGACTCAAACCAGCACTCTTACATGGGCTGCAAGTGGTGGATGAACCCTCTATGCAACTACTTAGGCCCCCTTTTAGGGGATTTTGAGAGCCTATATTCTGTGCTTCTGTTCTCCTTGCTGCTATCTGAACAGCAGACCGAGTAGCTGGACCAAAAGTAACCACAGGAATTTCAGGAGACCTTGGGCATGACGGTTCCTAAGGACAGAATCATAAGAGGAACCTTGGGCCTTATCAACATGGGGTGTCAGCCACTCTGGACCAACCTCCGCACTTACACATGAGAAACTAAAAACTTCTATCGTGTTTGAGTCTCTGTTATTTGGGATTTTTCTGTCACACTCAACTTTACTAATTCTGAACAATTACCTTGGATAACGACCAATATGTTCCTCTCCAGATGAGGAAATTGAAGCTTGGAGTTCTCAAATAACACAAAGCCACGCAGCTAATAATGTTCAGGATGCTTTTTGTCCAATGCCAAAGCACATGTGTACTATACTATGTTTAAACTACCAAGTAAATCCAGAACTGGATGGTGGAATGAAGCTGGTTATGCTGGTCTCCATCTCTGGGACAAAAAGAGACATAGGTTTGGGGCCAGAGTTGCGGCACAGCAGTTTAAACCACTGCCTGTGATGCTGGCATCCAATATGAGCACTGGTTTGAGTCCCTGCTGCTCCACTTCTAATCCAGCACCCTGCTAATGTGCCTGGTAAAGCAGCACAAGAGATCCAAGTATTTGAGGTTCTGCTATCCACATGGGAGACCTGGAAAGAGTTCCAGGCCCCTGTCTTTGGCCTGGCCCAGCCTGGGCCATTGTGGCCACTTGGGGAGAGAAAAAACAGATGGAAGACCTCTCTTTGTCTCTCCCTCTCTCTCTCTCTCTAAATTTACCCTTCAAATATTCTTTATAAAACAAAATATAGATTTATCTTACAGTAAGAGTTTGGTAGACCTATCTTTTCTCCTGCCCCCTAATTAAGAGGCCTCAAGCTCTTTGGTAGAATTTACTAACCTGACAATGAGGGATGATCCAAATTTATTCAGTCTTTCCAGAAATGTCCACTGGTATCTCCTAACCCTTCTGGCAGTGAGGACAAAGCAATAAATAAAATAACAACTCGTGCCCTCATACAGCTTTTTTTTTCCCCAATAGACTTAGGCAGTCAAATAATAAATTGATAATATGCTAGGTAGTGGTAAGAAGAAGACAACAAAGACAAGGGAAAGAGATAAGGAACGCAGGGTGGTAGTGATGGTAGTGGTGGGTGTCTGCCTAGGTGGTGCACTATAAATGGAAGATTCTGGGAAGGCCTCTCTGAGGAGGTGACATTTGAGTCAAGTTCTGAAGCTGGTGCAGTGAACAAGGTGTACATCTGGAAGAAGAGCACTCTGTGCTCCTTTATGAAAGACACACTTTACACAAAGAGCCAGAGAAGCTGAAAGTAAAAGGGTAGGAAAATGTAGACTATGTAACCTGTGAGTATAAGAAAGCTGGAGGGGCGAATGCTATGGTGTAAGAGTGAAACATCCATCTGCAGCACCAGCATCTCATGGGGCAGTGGTTCAAGTCCTGGCTATTCCAATTCCAAGGCAGCTTTCCGATAATGTCCCTGGGAAAGCAGCAAAAGATGGCCCAATATGGGCCCCTGTACCTACTTGGGAGACCAGGGTGAAGCTCCTGGCTTCAGCCTGGCCCAGCCCTGGCTGTTGCAGCCATCTAGGGAGTAAACCAGCAAATGAAGATCGATCGATCGATCGATCTCTCTCTCTCTACCCACCCCCCGTAATTCTGACTTTCAAATCTTGTATTTTCTTTTAAGAAAAAGTTGGAGTAGTTGTATTAGACAAAGACTTCTCGTAATAATAAAACAAAGTGTCCAGGAAGACATAGTCATTAACATCTGTGCACCTAGGGACCAGCGCTGTGCCATTGCGGGTCAAGCTGCCACTGGGACGCCAGACTCCAATATGAGTGCTGGTTCTTGTCCTGGCTACTCCACTTCTGGTCCAGCTCCCTACTAATGGCCTAGGAAAGCAGCAGCAGCAGGTGGCCCAAGTGCTTCGGCCACTGCCACCCATATGGGAGACCTGGATGAAACTACTGGCTCCTAGATTTGGACTGGCCCAGTGCTGACTGTTGTGGCTATTTGGGGAGTGAACCAATGAATGGAAGATATATTCTCTCTCTCTCTCTCTCTATCTCTAACACTCTCTCTCTCTCTCTCTCTCTCTCTCCTCTGTCTCATTGTAACTCTTTCAAAAATAAAAGAATATTTTTAAAAAGTATGAACCTAACAAACTCTGAAGTACATGAAGCAAAAACTCACAGAACTAAAGGAAGAGAAATATTCTTAGAGTTGGGAATTTTACTCCCTTTGCAGCAATTGCAGAGCAGCTAGACCATTAGATGTATTTCACCAGATCACAAGAAGAGCAGCCAGGACTCACTGCTTTCTCAGGCACATTAGCTGGGAGCTGGAGCAGAAGCAGAGCAGCCAGGACTCAACCTGGCTCTCCAGTATGGGATGCTGTGTCGCGTGCCATGACTTAACCCCAGCACCATAGCACTGGCCCTGCTGCGGCAGCACTTATACATGACTGATGCAATGAAAGATGTGCAAAAGCTTGGGAAAAACGGACAGCTTTTTAAAGTTAGACCTATTCCCACCCTAAACTTCCTAGTTATAGAAGAACTTTCTACACTATAGAAGTGATACATGGGGCAGCATGGATGTACTCCACAGCAAAACCAGATACAGAAGATATGTACCTGATGATTCTTTCTCTCTTACTTTGAAACAAGCAAGCTAATTTATGGTCTTGAACTTCAGCACAGTGTGTGCTAATGCAGGAAGGGTGCATTGCCTCGAAGGGCTCATTAGGAACTTTCTGGGTGACAGTGGTATTATAGGTTTTGATTTGGATGATATACACACAGATCAAAACTCATTATGTAATATAGTTAAGACCATTTAATCTTATTGTATATAAATTTTGCCTTCATAAATACCCATGAAATATTATATTCTAGTTAGGAAACAGGCTTATTGTGGGAAAATGAGCTATCAATGCTGAAATTACTCTGAACAAATGAGTATCAATATATATATAGATATATACAATCATATACACACATATATATATGACAATGGGAGTCAGTTTTTTCACCATTGAAGGAACCTGTTTCAAATATTGAAATGGTGAAGACTAGAATGGATCCTAAATTGGAATTGGGAGTATCAGGATGAATTCATGTTTTTATGTATTTTTTTAATTTTTAAAAATTTTAATTAGTTTTTAACAGATTCAATGTCATTTGCAGATACAATTCTAAGAAAGTGATATTTTCTTCCTCCCTTCCCCAGCCCCTCAATTCTTCTTCTTTCTCCCTTTCCTATCTTTTTTTAGTTTTTGAGATAACATTTTAAATTTCAGTTATAGTAAAAAGGCTTAGTACTTCACCGACTAAGAAGTTTAATGAATAAAAAGCAAAAATACCCTTAGTGGAAATATAGACAATGGATATAAACAATAATTGAATGAAAAAATGACTATTTCACCCATACACAGTAAATTTTAAAGTAATAACAGAGCATTAAACTACAGTAGTATAACATTCTTAAACATTGGTTTGACAAAGGTATAAAACAAAGTTTTGTAAAACTATATTTTGAGCAATACTGATAGACACAAACATTTCTTTTGTGTGTGTTTAAATTTTAGCTCCCACATATAAGGAAGAACATGTGGTATTTGTCTTTCTGGGTCTGGCTTATGTTATTCAACATGATGTCCTCCAGTTGTGTCCATTTGGCTGTGAATGGTAGAATTTTATTTTTTTAATATATAGCTGAATAATAGTCTGTTGTGTATGTATACCAATTTTCCTTGTCCGTTCATCTGATGATGAACACCTTGGTTGATTCCAAATTTTGGCTCTTGTGAACAGTGTCTCTATTAACAAATATCTCCTTGATACATTGTGTTCAAGTCTTTTGGGTATATGCCCAGTAGTGGGGTTGCTGGATCATATGGCAAGTCTAGTTCTAGTTATTAAAAAAAAAAAATCTCCATATTGTTTTCCACAGTGGCTGCACCAACAGTGTATAAGTGTTCTAGTTTGTTCACATCCTTGCCAACATTTGTTTTGGATTTTAGCCATTCTGACATGGGTGAGGTGGTGTTGCATTGTGGTTTTAATTTTTATTTCCCTGATGGCTATGATATTAAGCATTTTTGCATATGTATGTTGGCCATTTATATTTCTTCTTCTGAGAACTGTCTATTGAAGTCCTTTGCCCATTACTCAACTGGATTGGTGGTGGTTGTTTTTGAGCTTTTTAAGTTTCTGATATATTTGGGATATTAATCCTTTGTCAGATATGTAATTTAAGATTATGTTTTCCCATCCTGTTAGATGTCTCTTCACTCTATTAATCATTACCTTTGCTGTGCAAAAGTTTCTGAGTTTGATATGGTCCCATTTGTTTAGTTTTGCTTTTGTTGCATGTGCTTTGGGTGTCTTGTCCAAGAAGTCATCCCCTACATCAGTGTCTTGGAATGCTTCCCCTACATTTTCTTCCAGCAACTTCATAGTCTCAGGTCTTAAATTTAGGTTTTGATCCATCTTGAGTTAATTTTTGTATGTGGTGAGAGGTATGAATCTAATTTTATGTTTCTACATGCATATATCCAGTTTTTTGTCAGCACCATTTATTAAATAATCCTTATCCTGTATGATCTGAGTATTGTTTGTGAAAAATCAGTTGGCTGTATGTTTGTGAACTAATTTCTGGGCCGGTGCTGTGGCTCAATAGGCTAATCCTCCACCTTGCAGCGCCGGCACCCTGGGTTCTAGTCCCAGTCGGGGCGCCGGATTCTGTCCCGGTTGCCCCTCTTCCAGACCAGCTCTCTGCTGTGGGCTGGGAGTGCAGTGGAGGATGGCCCAGGTGCTTGGGCCCTGCACCCCATGGGAGACCAGGATAAGCACCTGGCTCCTGCCTTCGGATCTATGCGGTGCGCCGGCCGCAGCACACCGGCCGTGGTGGCCATTGGAGGGTGAACCAACAGCAAAAGGAGGACCTTTCTCTCTGTCTCTCTCTCTCACTGTCCACTCTGCCTGTCAGAAAAAAAAAAAATGAACTAATTTCTGGGCTCTCTATTCTGTTCCATTGATCTAAGTGTCAGATTTTATGCCAGTAACATACTGCTTTAATTACTGTAGCTTTGTAGTATGCTTTGAAGTTAAGTATTGTGCTGCCTCCAGCTTGACTTTTCTTGTTCAGTATCACTTTGGCTATTCTGGCTCTTTTGTGATTCCATATGAATTTTAATAATTCTGTGAACTTTTCTAAATCTGTGAAGAAGGGCATTGGTATTTAAATAGGGATTGTATTGAATCTGTAGATTGCTTTAAGTAGTCTAGACATTTTAATGATATTGATTCTTCTGATACATGACCAAGGAATATCTTTCCACTTTTTTGTGTCCTTGATGATTTCTTTCCTCAATGTTTGGTAATTTTCACTGTAGGGATATTTCACTTCTTTGGTTAAATTTATTCCTAAATATTTGATTTTTTTGTGTGTATAGTTATTGTGAATGAGTTTCTTTCTTGATTTCTCTTTTTGTGAGTTCATCATTTGCATACACAAAAGGTACTATTTTTTGTATGTTTATCTTGTCACCTACAACATTACTGACTTGGTTTATCGATTCTAATAGCTTTTTGGTAGAGTGTTCAGGTTTTGTAATGTTCAACATCATGTCATCTGCAAACATGGATAATTTGCTTCTTTTCCAATTTTGATGCCCTTTATTTCTTTCTCCTTCCTAGTTGCTCTTGCTAAAACTTCTAGTACTATGTTGAATAAGAGGAGCGAAAGTGGACATCCTTGTTTTGTTCCAGATTTGAGGGGAAAATGCTTTCCTGTTTTCTCCATTCCATATGATATAGGCTGTTGGTTTGTGATAAAAAGCCTTTATCATTTTGAGCAATGTTCTTCTATACCTCATTTGTAGAGGGTTTTTATCATGTAGGGGTGCTGAGTCTTATCAAATGCTTTCTCTGCATCTATTGAGATGATCCTATGAGAGAGAGAGAGAGGGAGGGAGGGAGGGAGAGGGAGAGTGGGAGGGGAGGGGAGGGAGGGAGGGAGGGAGGGAGAGTTACACAGAGGCAGAGGCAGAGAGAGAGAGGGAGAGAGGTCTTCCATCTGCTGGCTCACTCCCCAGATGGCTGCAATGGCTGGGGCTGTGCCAATCAGAAGCCAGGAGTCAGGAGCTTCCTCTGGGTCTTCCACGTGGGTGCAGGGCCCCAAGGACTTGAGCCATCTTCTACTGCTTTCCAAGGCCATAGCAGAGAGCTGGATCGGAAGTAGAGCAGCCGGGACTCGAACTGACGCCCATATGGGGTGCCGGCACTGTAGACAGCGGCTTTACCCACCATGCCACAGCGCCGGCCCTGACATTTTTCTTTTTTTAAAGTAAGCATTTAATACTACAAACTTATCTCTTAATACTGCTTTTGCTGTATCTCATAGGTTTTGATATGTTGTTTTCATTTATTTCAATAATTATTTTATTATTTTTTATTTATTTGACAGGTAGAGTTATAGACAGGGTGAGAGAGAGAGAGAAAGGTCTTACTCCCGATGGTTCACTTCCCAAATGGCCACTATGGCCGGCACTGCACCAATCTGAAGCCAGGAGCCAGGTGCTTCTTCCCGGTCTCCCATGCAGATGCAGGGCCCAAGCACTTGGGCCATCCTCCACTGCCTTCCCAGGCCACAGCAGAGAGTTGGACTGGAAGAGGAGCAACCAGACTAGAACCGGTGCCCATATGCAGGTGGAGGATTAACAAAGGAGCCGGTGCTGTGGCTCACGTGAAGAATTTTTTTTTCTTAAAAAGATTTATATATTTATTTGAAAGGCAGAGTTACAGAGAAGTAGAGGCAGAGAGAAAGAGGCCTTCCATCCTCTGCTTCACTCCCCAGATGGCTCCAAATGGCAGAGCTGTGCCAATCCTAAGGCAGGAGACAGGAGCTTCTTCTGGGTCTCCCACATGGGTGCAGAGGCCCAAGGACTTGGGCCATCTTCCACTGCTTTCCAGGCCATATGCAGAGAGCTGGAGCTGAAGAGGAGCAGCCAGGACACGAACCAGCACCCATTAGGGAGACAGGCAGAGGCTTAGCCTACTATGCCACAGTGCTGGCCCCTCTGATATTTGTTTGTTTGTTTGTTTTATTGGTTTGAATGACCTGTCCATTGATGAGAGTGGGGTGTTAAAGTAACCCACTGCTGTTATGTTGGGGTCTGTCTCTCTCCATACATTTAATAGTATTTGCTGTATGTATCTAAGTGATCTTGTATTGGGTACATATACATTTATGACTGTTGTCTTTTTTGCTGAATTGAACCTTTTATCAAAATACAATGTCCTTTGTTATCTCCTTTTTACAATTTTTGTTTAAAGTCTGTTTTACCTGATATCAAGATAGCTACGTCTGCTAGCTTTTGGTTTTCATCTGCCTGGTATATCTTTTTCCAAACCTTCACCTTCAGTCTGTGTGTAATCTTTGTGAAGTGAGTTTCTTGTAGGCAGCATATAGTGGGGGTCATGGTATTTATTTATTTATTTATTTGACAGGTAGAGTTATAGATGGTGAGAGAGAGAGACAAAGAGAAAGGTCTTCCTTCTGTTGGTTCACTCCCCAAATGGCCGCAATGGCCGGCGCTGCGCCGATCCAAAGCCAGGAGCCAGGTGCTTCCTCCTGGTCTCCCATGTGGGTACAGGGGCCCAAGCGCTTGGGCCATCTTCCACTGCCCTCCTGGGCCACAGCAGAGAGCTGGACTGGAAGAGGAGCAACCAGGACTAGAACCCTGCACCCTTATGGGATGCTGGCACCGCAGGTGGAGGATTAACCAAGTGAGCCACGGCGCCGGCCCAGGGATCATGGTGTTTTAATCCACCCAGCCAATTTAAGTGTTTTGGTTGGTAAAAATAATCTATTTGCATTCAAGGTTAGTATTAATAGATAAGAACTAAGACCTGTCATTTTGTTGATTGGATAATGATTCTACCTGCTCTGTTAAGTGAATTTGCTGGTGTTATGTGTTTTCATTTTTATTTCTAATGCAGGATGCCCTTCAGAAATTCTTTTAAGGCTCGTCTGATGGTGGTAAATTCTCTTAGTTTTTGCTTATCTGGAAAATACTTTATTTCTCTTTCACTTTTAAAGGATAGCTCCACTGCATATAATATTCTTGGTTGGAAGTTTTTATCTTTTAAGACCTTGAGTATATCATCCCACCCTCTTCTGGCCTGCAGGGTTTCTGCTAAGAAATCTGATGTTAATCTAATTGGTTTTCCTTTATATGTAACTTGACACTTTTCTCTTTACTGCCTTTGGGATTCTCTCCTTGTTGTTAACTTTTGACAATGTGACAACAATATGCCTTGGAGAAAAACTTTTTTGGTTCAGTCTTCTTGGGGTTCTTTGAGTTCCTTGTATCTGGATGTCCATGTCTCTTTCAAGGCCTGAGAAATTTTCAACTATTATTTCATTTAACGGGTTCTCAATGCCTTTTTCTTTTTTCTTCTCCTTCAGGAATACCTAAAATAGGAATATTCAGTCATTTAATGGTATTCCATATTTTGCATAGACTTTCTTCATTCTTTTTATCTCTTTATTCTTGTCTGAATGGGTTATTTCAAAATTCTTGTCCTTGAGGTCAGAAATTCTTTCCTCTACTTGCTCTATTCTGCTATCAAGGCTTTCACTTGGATGGTCTATTTCCCTGATTGAAGATTTCATCTCTAAAATTTCTATTTTGTTCTTAATGAGTTCTATCTCCTTGGTAATATTTTTAATCACGTCACTCATTGATGTCTTCATTTCTTTATCTGTATTCTCTTGCATCTTGTTGAGTTTCATTACAATCCTTATTTTGAATCCTACACCTGTCGTATAGCTTTCCTTCAGTTCAGAATATAATTCTGGAGTATTGTGTTCTTTTGAAGGCATCATTCTACCTTCTTTATGTCTCCTGTGTCCCTGCAATGATGTCTGTGCATCTGGTATACTCGTTCCTTCTTTATGGAGTAGATTTTATTGTGAAAGAGCTTATGGGTTAGCTGGGATGCAGGGTATCACTTGGTGCTTTGCCTTGGTTCTAACTGAGTCCAGGAGTATAGTCTGAGTGATTTTTTTTTGTCTTAATCAACGTCAGCTGTGACCTAGTGGACTGGTCTGCTGTGGCTCATAGCGATAGAAGTGTGGCTTTGGGATGAATTAGGGTTTCCTTAGGTGTGTATCTTTGGTCCACAGAGATTTTGGTGTAAGTCCCCTGGTGAATATGATAGCCAAAGCCTTGTTCTTGGTGCTGAGGGAGTCATGGGTGGCTGCTCCCTTGTGCTACTGGCAAGCCTGGAGATGCTGGGACTTGGGGCACCAATTACTGTGGACCCTTCCTCAGGTCCTGCCAGGAGAGTCCAGTTGCTAATACCAAAAGCCCTAGTCCTTGTGACCTGAACCCTGTTCCTGTCCTACAGGGTGACTAAAAGACATACAGGAGATTTTACTCTAGAGGATGTGAGTACAGAGAGGTGGAATACAGGTAGGTTCTACCCTATATTCAGTGGGTAGAGTCCAGTGGCATTGAGAAATTTAGAATGAATTGTTAGAGTCCTGGTGTTGCAGGCTATAGTGTGGTCATTACCCAGATCTGCCAGGGTGGGAGCAGGTTTTTTTTAATGGGCTGCTTCTGGTGATAGCCCCCAGAAGCTAAGGTGAATCCCCCTGCATCACGTAGAACATGTGAGTGTGGTTCTGAGGCTAATGCCCCAAAACTCCCCTGATTATAGGATCCAGGAGACCTAGTCTTTGCCCCACACATTGCCCTGACTCTCTGATGCTGATGAAGAACAGAGAGAGGTGCACTGTGTGACTTTTCACCACTGAGAATGGCTCTCTGCACAGGTCGGGGAGGGAAGGGGAGGCAAGTAATGTGGCTTTCCTGCTCCAAGCCCAGCAGTTGCTCAGACCGCAGTCAGCTCCCCAGGCTGCTGTAAAAGTCAGTGGGTGACTGTGCAATTCCCTCTCAGCTAGAACAACGGGCAGCACAGCACGCGGCAGTTTCCTCCTACCCTGATGTGGTAAGATGGCGGCTCGCAGCTGGCTGCACCATGCAGTTGGCTGTTGCATTGTCCCTGTCTTCTCACCTCCTGTCCCACAGAGTTTTTGTTGGTGATTTTTCCTTCACCAATAATTTCCATCAGACTCCTGGAAATGTACTCTTTCCTTTTTTTCTCTTCATATCCCAGAGCAGCTTAAGTTAGTTATATCTTATTCAGCCATCTTGGATCCCTGATTTGAAGGTTTTTGTTGTTGTTTATTTCAAAGGCATAGTGATGGGGAAGGAGAGAGAGAGAGATGTTTCATCTGCTCTGAATTCATGTTTGAAAGACAGAGACACATGCCTAACTCCAAACTTTGGGACCACAGCACTGGGAAGGAAGAAGTAACCATTTATTAGGATGCGAAAAACTTTGCAGATGGCCAAGGTTTGTGCAGATGGAGAGCAGAAATTTGGTTTGGTATGTAAAAAATTTGAAATGGCTGTTAGGGACCCAAGTAGGAATTGCAGCAGGCCATATATATTTTTTCAGAGGACGGATCTGTATGGCAGATAAAATTTGGCAGTCATCAATTTATTTAAAGCCATGGATGATGCAGGGAATTAACATAGAAGACTGAATTCTGGGACATTCCTTCTGCAAACCTATAAACAGTGTGTAAATCCACAGTCTGGATTTGCTATTTACATGCACATGAAGCAGTTCAATATGGTCCTCTGTCTAACATATTCAGTCAAGTTTTATGAAACAAGAATTTATTGAGTATCTTCAGTATGCAGGGCACCATCTCCATGTGGCTACCATGCAAGTGCTAACATGTCCCAGAGATTCCACCTTGGTGATATGAATTAATAGGTGGCATAGGTAAACAATACGGAGTCATGTACCTTAGCGTGGCGCCTAACTGATTCATAGAAATTTATTGCCTTGATAAATTACAAAAATGTTTTAGGTAATATTAAGCAATGCCTTTGCAAGAGAAAACACATAACTCTATTTTCTCACCACTTCTGGGAGGCCAAGGGACAAAGCTTATCACTGTTTTGTTTACTTGTTTTTTAAAAATAAACCTCATGCTCATAAGAGGTTACAATAAATTGGAGGAAACTTAACCCCAAGTCCCCTAGAAGTGAGTTTTCTATGTCAAATGAACCCATGACCTCTGTGAGACATCGCCTTCCCAAATTAAACAGCTGTGGAAAGATTTACTCAAACCTTTGGCTGTTTTGCCTTTTTCTTCTTCATCTTTGCATTTTTATTGTAGAATAAAACACTGTTGCAGAAAAGCACACAAATTAAATGTGTGGCTTATTGAATTACTATAAGGCAAACACCTTCAAGGTCATGAAACAGGACTTCACCAGCCACCCTGAAGCCCCCTCAATGTACCCAGAACCAACCACACCTCTCCCTTCCCCATCAGTAAACCTCTGTCTTAGCTTGTTCCTCCTGTGTCTCGCATTCCTGCAAATTGGAAACTGAATTCACGGACAGGGTCAGACTCCGGTCTCATCCTCTGGGCACATCTATTAATGATGTTTTTGAAGATGAGAGTAGCACATAATATTTGGTTGTCTCTCTGCACTTTTAGACATTGTTGATGTTTAATGCCTGTCACCACTCATTTACACTTTAAAGTGGTGCTATTCTATCGCTTCTTTATAAAGAGACATTTCCTCTTACTCATTATTTAGTTATACAATGATACCGTTCACAGGAGAAACGGAGGATAAATGCTTGATTCTTCTCTACTTACCAATTTTTAAGATAATCATTTGGTTTCCTTTTGTCCTCTGAAACTAATAATAGCTTTTCATTATTATTTCATTATTATGAAATCATGGATTTAAACATATTTGATGTATTTCAACCCAAAGCAGTTATCTCTACTAACTCATATGTTCCATCTTTAGCCAGTGGGAGTCTCGTAAAGATGACTGCTGAGTGCCTTGGGCGTGATCCCAGTCATCTTCGACAGCTTCCTCGGCACCTCATAGGACAAGATTCAAGGGCCTTCTGTTCGTTCCCTGCCTTTTACCTGGAATCACTCATTTCTCCAAAGGGATGTGGTCCTTTGCATTGAGGAACAGCACTGCAAGGTCACAGTCTGGGCAGTATAAAATAAAGTACCTCATGGGCTTGTACTGATACTGCCATTTCAGTTTTGAAACCACAGATCTTTCATTTAATTTCTTTTCTTCTACTTTAGTACCACCTGTCTTCCATATAAGAAACCCTGGTTCTCAAGGACAGAGGAAATGATAGAATTGAATACCACATGACTACTCATTTGTTTTCTCCCATGTTATACACACAACAGTCTCAGCATATCAACATTCAGTCTCATGGCAATATGATCAATGAAATGTTTCTGTCCCCTCCCTTTTAAATAGTTGTATATCTACATTATCAGATAATACATCTTTAAGCATTCTTTCTCCTCCTTCATTTCGTGTTAGCTCTAGGGAACCTAGATACATAATACTGACAATCCTTATGTCAGTCAGTATCTATATAGTTATTTTGTAACCTGAAGCTCATTTACTGGATTTCTCAGGAAGGGCTCCTGGGAACAATATTCCTTTGAATTCTATCTGTGCCTGTCGTAAGTTTTTCTGGGTATAAAATCTTTGGCTCACACTTATTACTTTGAGAATATAAGACATGTTTCTCTTACATAGAGCATTGGTGTCAAAGAACATAATAACTTTTCTATATAAACTAGGCACTATGTTTGTCTAGATACTCACAGGGTATTTTCATTTAGAGTCGAGGGAAGGGTGGGGTTTGGTGCAGTGATTAAGATACTGCTAGGAACAATCACATCCTGTATTGGAGTCCCTGGATTTGAGTCTCAGCTCTGCTCCTGATTGCAGCTTCCTGCTAAAGTACACCTGGGAAGCAGGGGTTGAGGCTCAAGCAATTGGGTTACTGCCACTGATTTAGGAAACCCAGATTGAGTTTCTGGCTTCAGGTTTTGGCCTGACCCAGCCCTGGTTGTTCTGGGCTATCTCTTGTTTCTCTTCTCTGTTTCTTTGCCTTTTCAAATAAATAAAATAAATTAAAAAAAATTTTTTTTAAATATAGCTGATTGAGTTTACTAGAATATATCTTGGTGTTGGTCTTTCTGGGTCAATAGTTTCATAATAGGTAGTGTGTTCTTCCAATATTTGTCTTCAAGCTTTTTTCTTTTAATTGCAGGAAATGTCTCAAATTATCCATATATTCAATATTCTTTGCCTGTCTCGAATATTTACCATGTTCTTTCAAATTTTGTATTTCTTAATTTCATTTTCCTTTTATTTTAAAAATATTTTGCATTTAAAAACTCTCATTTTGAAAAAATTTCAGGCTGGCAAAAAAACTATAAAAAAATACAGAGAATTCCTGGCTATACTGTGTGTTTAGTGCCTGCAAATATTAATGTGTCACACATTCATCACACCGTTATCCAAACCAGGCCATTTGTGCTGATAGAACTCTGTCATCTTAACTACAGATCTCATTCACATTTTGTCGGTTCCATTAAGGTCCTTTTTCTCATCAAGGACTCAGTTCAAACAAACTCCCACAGTGCAGTGAGCTGTTGGTCTCTGGCCTCCTTCAATTTTGAACAGTTCCCATTTTCCTTATTCATCTTTTTGAAAAGTGTTAGCCAGTTATTTCATAGACAGTCAACAACTTGAGTTTATGCAATGATTCCTCATGATTGAGTTTAGCTCAGGTTTCTCCACTTTGGTCCCATGGACATTTGGAGCAAGAGGGTCCTTGGCTGCAGGAAGTTGTCTGCTGCGTTGCGTTCCTAGTGAGTGAAGCTGTTTCCTTGGCCTTTACCCAGTCGGTGCCAATGGCGCTCTTCCACTTCTGAGGATCTAAAACATCTCCAGACCTTTTCCAACGTGTCCTCGGTGTGGGAAGGAATCCTTTCCAGTGAACCACTAAGTTAGGTGTTGTCCTTTCGCAAGGACACTACAAAAGCAACCCATGTCCTTCTGATAGCATCGTATCAGGAGGGGGCAATTTGTTCCATTATTGGGCATTGTAGATCAGGTTGGTTCTGCCAGATTTCTGCACTATACCTGTAATATTTTTCCCTTAAATAACACGTGTCACGTTAGGCCATGCAAGCATTCTGCTTCTCATCATGCATTTACCTGCCAATCTTGGCAATCATTGGTGATTTTTATCTAAAGTCATTATTACTGTAGAGTTGGCAGCATTTCCTTCTACACTTATTGCTTATACCTATTGAAGCATTTTATTTATTTATTTACTTATTTATGAGTATGGACTCATGTATTCTCATTTTATGGATTTTCATATATTACTATCATTCATTTTGTTGCTCCAAATCATCCCAGAAATATGCCTATTGGGAGACCCTTAAAGTTATTTTTTTGTAAATATTTGATAATTTATTAATATGTAAAGTGCACCTGAGTGACAAAAAGCAATTCTCAATCCCATCATCAAATTGCTGCCCCTAGGTCTCCCATGCAGACAGTCTGAAGTTTCCCTACTGCCAGCCTTGGGGTTTGGACTTTGTTCAACAGATGATAATGATGATTTTTTTTTCATTAAAAACCCACAAAAACAATAACCAGGAATTAGTTGATCAGGTCTGCAAATAAAGAAACACGACTCTGAAAGAGCCTGAAGTTTGGAGATGGGCATCGGCACTCTCACAGCACAGTGAGCACAGGAGAGAAGAGAGGCGGGCGCACTGATAGCCCACAAGCCGCAGGGGACAAGCGCCTGGATGGTTCACTCCGTGCCAGGGGCTGTGCCAACCATCACCTCAGCCACTCCTCCCAAGAGACCTGCGAGGTAGGTCCATCAGCAGCCTCGCCAAGCACTGCACTGTGCACTCTGGAAAGCTGTGACAGAGTCAGATCATCTCAGTGGGCTTTCAACCTTGACTCACTCTCCAAAGACCCGAAATTCCAGGAGCATCTGAGTCATTGCGAAGGTCTCATGACTATGATACAGATTCCAAGGAGGAAATAAAGATCTGTCCCATTTCCTCCCATGATGAGTCCTGTCTTAGTACTTTCTCATCCTCCCTCACTAAACAGGAGAGGTGTTTGGAGGCCGGCAACCAAAATGATGAGTGTCTAATCCAACTATTATACATAATGGTGAAAGGAACGGCTCAATGTTTGTCGCTTAGAGAATGTCTAGAATTGCTAGGCCTCATTATGTGTTTATACACCGCTTTCCAAACAGATTGTACCAACTGACACTCAGTGTTTCACAGTGTGGGCTGCTTAACCCAGCTGTAGTTTTCAATTTCTTCGTTTCTGGCAACTTTCTACCATAGACACCTGGGGAGGGGGGAACACTTGATTTTTCCTGCTGCTTTTGTAGTTATAATCTGGAACCCTATGATAGAACATGACGTCAGTAGCAGATTGCAGGAGGAGGGTTTGGACAGTTTTTGAGTTCTTAACATCATCCCAGATACTTCTGATTTTTTTTTTCTGTCTTGAGGACAGATGTGATGTCCAGAGATGTAGCATTCACCTTGCAGTCACGTGGCAGTAAGCAGGAGGGAGAGGCTGGACAACACCGAGACACTGCTGTAACATCAACAGGCAGATGAGCCCAAACCGGTGCCTCCCCATCGCCAGATACCTTCTTCTGTGACAAAAGAAACTATTGAAATTACGATATATATATATATATATATATAAAAATCAAAGTTCTGCAGAGAAAGAGTCAAAGTTCTGCAGAGAAACAAGAGTGTGTATAGAAAGAAATTTAGTTTACAGAATTGTGATTGTGGAGTCTGGAAGTCCGAAATGTGTGGGCTGGGCCATTAGGCTGAAGAGCCAGGGAGGAGCCAATGCTGCCATTCCAGGCTGAAGGCCACCAACGGGCAGAATTCCCTCTCTTGCAGGAAATTGGTCTTTTTTTTTTTTTTTAACTTTTAAAACTGTATTTATTTGAGAGGCAGAGACAGCTTCTATCCATAGGTTCTCTCCCCGAATGGCTGCAATGGGTAGGGTTGGGCAGGGTTAGAGCCAGGGACAGGAGACACCATCCAGTTCTCCCACATGGGTGACAGGAATCCACAGCCTCCCAGGGTCCGCATTAACAGGAAGTTGGGGTCAAGAGCCAGAGTCTGGAATCAAACTCTGATGTGAGACAAAGGTCTCACAACTGCTTGGCTAAACACCTGCCCTGACCATCTTTAGTTCTATTAAGGAATTGAAGTGATTGAGTTAATGAATTGACGTGAACCCAGTCATGTTATGGAGGGTAATGTGCTTTATCAAAATCCACGGATCTGTTAATCCCATACAAAAATCCTCCCACAGAAACATCCAGAGTTGTATTTAACCAAATGTCTGAGCACCATGACTCAGCCGAGTAGACATGTAAAACTCAAGTTGATTTCACTGCAGCCCAAAGCATTCCTGACACATAGAGCTATTCAAAATCTATAAAATTACTGTGATATTCCAAACATTCCTCAGCCTAGTTCGCCTTAGCTACAATTACACAAAGTATTTTTTTAAAGGTTTTATTCATTTTATTTCAGAGTTAGAGTTACAGACAGCGAGAGGGAGAGACAGAGAGAAAGGTCTTCCTTCCATTGGTTGACTCCCCAAATGGCCGCAATGGCCGGAGCCTAGTCTCCCATGCAGGTGCAGGGGCCCAAGCACTTGGCCCTCTTCTACTGCTTTCCCAGGCCACAGCAGAGAGCTGGATTGGAAGAGGAGCAGCCAGGACTAGAACCAGTGCCCATACGGGATGCTGGTGCCACAAGCAGAACATTAACCTACTGTGCCATGGCACCGGCACCACACAAAGTTTTTTTTTTTTTTGCTCTGTCTCTACTTATTCTTCATCTCATACATTCTTTTTTTCTTTTTTTCTTTTTTTGACAGGCAGAGTGGACAGTGTGAGAGAGAGACAGAGAGAAAGGTCTTCCTTTTCCGTTGGTTCACCCCACAATGGCTGCTGTGGCCAGCGTGGTGCGGTCGGTGCACCGTGCTGATCCGAAGCCAGGAGCCATTCTTAACTAAAATTGATGCCTCTGAAAATACTATCTCTCCCTTGTATATCAAAATCCCTAAGAAACACTGATAAATACTCACATTTACATGTTTTAAATAGAGGGTTTTCCTCCTCATTTTTACTCAAATGTTTTTGTGGTATAGATCTGTGATGCCCAATATGATAACCACTAGCCACAAATAAATTAAGCATTTAAAAAATGGATAGTTTCAGTTGAGTTGTGCTGTAGGTATGAAATACACAATTAATTTTGAATCCTTAGACAAGAAAAAAGAATATAAAATATCTTAATATGTTTGTATTGATTTGATGCTGAAATAAGATTTTTGATACATGGGCTAAATAAAATATATTAAACATTAAAATTTCCATTTGATTCTCTTTTCTAGTATTGAGATTAAACAATTTAAAAGTACATCTGTGAATTGTGTTTGTGGCTCACATTAATTCTTTTGGACTGGGCTAATATTTACATAGAAATAATTTTCTGAAAAATTCCCTGCAATTTTTATAATAAATTATGTAAATAGTGTATAAGCATTTTATTTGGATATTGAAATTTTATTTAAACATATAAGTTATGTTTTATTTCATAAAAAAAAATAGGCTAGCTTGAGAATTGTTGGGAGTTCAGAAGAACCAAAATGAAAATGAAAAATCATATGTGTAATGAAAGGGTTATAAGAACAAGGAATCAGCACTTTGTGTCCAAAAAGTTTAACAATTTTCCCAGCTTGCTGAATTGTGGGAACTCAGCTTTTCCAGGGAATAGAGATGCTATTTTTAACATTTTTATTATACAGTTTGTCACAGGCTGTCTCATGGGAGTATCAACAACCAGTTGCAAACAGAATCCAACCAGAAACACTTCTCCACATGTGACTCGGAACATCTGGCCTGCTGTGTTCTCTTTCCGGACAGTGCAGCTGCCTGACGTGGGGTCTCCCTCCCCTGGAACCCTCTGTCAGGTGCCCTCATGGGCACGGGGCAGGGCAGGAGCCGTCGTGGGAGCCGGGCAGGGAAGCCCGGGACGCAGCTTCCCAGGCTGGCATCCCGGGCTTCCCTGCCCTCACTCAGGACTGAGGGATGCCTGTGCTGCATTCCATGGACATCGCCGACTCCAGGATGTCTATGGCATTTTCCCTGATGTGTTGAGATGAAAGCTTTGGTCTAGAAAAAAAAGAATAATAATCAGCCAGCACCTCCAAGCAGAAGAGATCACTGTGCCTGCTCTTAGCAGAATGCTTCAAGCAGGAGGCTCAAATTCTGTTTGTTTGTTTGTTTGTTTGTTTGTTTTTTTTAAAGTTTATTTGAAAGGCAGAGTGACAGAAGGAGAGGAAGAGATAGAGGGAGAGGGAGAGGGAGAGAATGTTTCTTCCAGCTGCTGATTCACTCCCCAGATGCCTGCAACAGCCAGGGTTAGGCCAGGCCCCAGGGCTCCCAGGTGAATGGCAGAGACCCAAGTACCTGAGTCGTCATTTGGTACTTCCCAGGCGCATTAGTAGGGAGCTGGATCAGAAGCAGAGTAGCCGGATTTCCAACCAGCCCTCTGATGTGGGGTGCTGGTGGTGCCTTAACCTGCAGCACCACAAGGCCTGCCCAAGGAGGCTCAGATTCTTAAAAGAGAGCTGGGGCTGTGGTGTTGCCAACATAGGCCAAATGGAAGGAAAGGCTCCTGACTGGAAAAACGATGAAAGCCGAGGGTTCCTCCAGCCAGGGGCACCAAACAACAAAAGCAGGGGTCCGGCGGGACAGCTTCCCTTCTTTCTCAGCAGCCTCGGAGTTCCTGAAAAGGTAGAGCTGCACATTAAAAATTCACTGGTAGTGTTGGCTGCCTTAAAAAGCCCCAGGGTGGGCCAGCGCCGCAGCTCACTAGGCTAATCCTCCGCCTGTGGCGCCGGCACACCGGGTTCTAGTCCCGGTCGGGCCGCCGGATTCTGTCCCGGTTGCCCCTCTTCCAGGCCAGCTCTCTGCTGTGGCCAGGGAGTGCAGTGGAGGATGGTCCAAGTGCTTGGGCCCTGCACCCCATAGGAGACCAGGAGAAGCACCTGGCTCCTGCCTTCAGATAGGTGCGGTGCGCCGGCCGCGGCCGTGGCGGCCATTGGAGGGTGAACCAACGGCAAAAGGAAGACCTTTCTCTCTGTCTCTCTTTCTCACTGTCTACTCTGCCTGTCAAAAAAAAAAAAAAAAAAAAAAAAAAAAAAAAAAAAGCCCCAGGGTAAATTCTTTCCCCAAGAGAAGACATCTTGCATGAAGTGAAAATTATCTCTAAACTATATTTTCCATGTACAAATGTCAGTCAAAGTGAAGGGAAGAGGCACAGGAATCTGGCTCATCTGTGAGGTCAAGTCACTAGAATAGCACCTGTTTGCAGGGTTGTAAGTGCTTGGGTGACACTTTGGGTCAGTCCAGTTCAGTAGGTGGACACACGGCCCCTCTCACCATGCTGTGAGTCACCTGGGTCTGTGTCCTCCTAGGGTCCTGGGCAATGAGAAGAAGACTCACAAGAAAGCATCTGTCTCAGCGGGAAACAGATTTCCTCTTTAAAAGTATTTGAGGGCTGGCGCTGTGGTGCAGTGGGTTAAAGCCCTGGCCTATAGTGCCTGCATCCCATATGGGCGCCGGTTTGAGTCCCAGCTGCTCCACTTCTGATCCAGCACTCTGCTATGTCCTGGGAAAGCAGTGGAAGATGGCCCGGGTCCTTGGGCCCCTGCACTCACATGGGAGGCCTGGAAGAAGCTCCTGGCTCCTAGCTTCAGATAGGCTCAGCTCTGGCCGTTGCGGCCACCTGGGGAGTGAACCAGCAAATGGAAGACCTCTCTCTCTGTCTCTACCTCTCTCTGTAACTCTTTCAAATAATAACAAAAAACTAAAAGTATTTGAAAATCTTTAAGCAGAACTGACATGAATAAAAAACCGACTGATTAAATACATTTAAATGAGTATACGGCATTCCTTAAGATATTTATTTACTTGAAAGAGTTACATAGAGAGAGAGGTCTTCCATCTGCTGGTCCTCTCTCCAGATGGCTGCAATGGCCAGAGCTATGCCGATCCGGAGCCAGGAGCTTCTTCTGGGTCTCCCATGCAGGAGCAGGGGCCCAAGGACTTGGGCCATCTTTCACTGCTTTCCCAGGCCACAGCAGAGAGCTGGATCAGAAGTGGAGCAGCCAGGTCTCGAACCGGTGCCCATATGGGATGCCGGCGCCTCAGGCCAGGGCGTTAACCCACTGTGCCACAGCGCCGGCCCCCCTTCATTATCTTAAATATTAATGTGCTCATTTCTTTTTGCCAAACTCATAATTCTATACAATTAATAACAGAAAATAGTGAAAGTTTCAACTGAAGTTAGAACCAATTCAGAGTTATTGCTCCACTAACCTTTAATTTCAGTCTTTTAACCACATGACCATGTAACGTGGCATATGTACATATTTTGTAAGTAAGCCATAGTTCCAACTTCCAGACTTTTGGGGTAGAGTTATACATGCTTTGTTGTTACGTTGGTTTTGTAATTTCTCTTTCTATGAGTATTTGGATGAGTGAATAAATGAATGAATCAGCAGGAAGCCATCATACAAGGAGAAAAAAAATCAAATTCCAGAAAAGCAACATAGTGTTATTCTTGAGAAGGTAAAATTAAAATACATGTTTTAGTTTTGATACCTATTGAGAACCCAGGTGATTTGCTGACAAAGGCTGCCCACTCTTTCTAGTTGGCCAATAGTCTCCCACAGCCACAGAGGTGAGAGCCCTTTTGTTTGGTTGGGTTTTCCCTTTGAAAAAGGAGTTGCGGGGCAGCCCCCACTCTGGGTGCAGATAGTGCTCACAGCTGCAGAGTCATGAGCTGGTTCTCTCTGGATAATTTGCTATTAGGTAAATGACTGGATGAAATGCATCTTTTTTATCTGTAAGAGTTCGGTTATTAACCCTGTGCAGTGCTTGTTTCAATATTTCCTGGGGGGTTGCCTTATTGAAATCTTTTCTAGCATGTCAACAAACTATATTTCAAAGAGTTAATTTAGTTCATGCTTGGAGACTAGGAATCTCTTTTTCTGTAAAAATTGTTCTAAAAGATGGTTGACTTCCTGTGTTCATCCCTAAAGTCTATTCACAGCATACCGTGCTGAACCATCTCATGTTTGCAATGACACAGAGTTGAAAATAGTATCATTATATTAGTCACTGAGAGAGAAAAACGTTGGAAAGCAAGAAATATCCCCCCTTGCAAATGGCACTTGACAAGTTTTAACTAGGAAAGGATAAGGAAGTAAACTCTTCAGTGTTTTCAAGGATTCTAGATATTGATAACTTAGGCTTTTATGTTATCTATTTTCAGGTAAAATGTGTTTATTTCGATGAGAATAATTTGATCTATTCTAGAAGCTAAGCTCCAGGAGCCCAGGGACTTGTCAATCTCACTTGTTGTTATGTCTGCAGCACTTAGAACAGATCATGACACATAGTACGTGCTCAATAAATATTTATTGCATTCATTCAATAATTCAGCAAATATTGAGTGCTTGACACTATAGGGAGGCTGGGAAGAGAAAAACGAAGTTGGGAAAAGTCTCCATTATTTTTTATCAGGAGAGAGAAACTCATGGAAAAATCTCTTTAATGAATATAAGCACTTAGTTATCTAAGTGCTCTAAGGGGAGAAGTTACTTTGCCATGATTAGCACACATGGCTCAAAAATGTCATGAAGTTGAAGAAGAAACATTTTCTCCTGAGAACTGCCCCGACAGGCTAATGGGCAAGAAGGTAAAAGGTTTCGGGTGCACAAAGAATGAACCTTCCAGGGCAGCAGTGAACCAAGCCGAGGGAGCAGAGAGAGATGCAGTGCCAAGGCCAGTGGCACAAAAGCCCTAGAGGGGGATGGGACGAAAGGAAGGGGAATGGGGAGAAAGGACCTGTTCTGAGGGCACAGTGGGTCTGCGGGGGTGGGGCTGGGGTGGCAGAATACAGCTTCATTCAAATATGCAGGCTGTTTCATGGCTTTGAGAGTTCCCATGTAGAGGTGTTCTAAAACATTAGTTTTATAATTTAGACAAAAACCCATTTGATTTAATAGTTTTCTTAGCTGAGTTCTAGAGAACTCACTGGAGGGGTAAATTTAAAGAGGTGGCTGAGCACTTTATTAAATAGCAGGTTCAGGCATCCAGCTTGAGAGCCCCTTTGCCTTTGCAGAATTTTCCTCCCATGTGTGTTCTCTAGCCTGAACCTCATCCTTGGCTCTGCCTTGCCCTCTGCTCTGTTCACCCAGCTTGGCTGCATCCCTGTCTCCATGACATTATCATTGGTTCTCCCATGTCACTCATCCCACTGCCAGTCCATCTGTCAGAATGGCCTAGAGCCACATAAGACAACAACCGGTCCATCCAATGCAAAGCAATGGAGCATTTTCCCCATAAGATGAAAGGAAGCTCAATTTTTTTCAGTAGTGCGGCAGGGATAGTGACTCTTAGGGGCCTGGCATCTGGGACCTCACTTGGTAAAATATGGTGGCCACAAATCCCAGCTGGCATCATGATAATTTTAGTTTCTTCTTTTGTTTCCTAAAATTTGTACCCCAAATGTTAGAGTATTTGAGGTACAGGACATACTGTTTTTAAGGAAGGCAGCATGATGTTGCAAAATACTTACAAAAACATCTCTAGGACTTCCTGATTACAGGCACCGCAGATGAGATCTGCCTGTTTGCAGGATAAGGTTAAAGTCCAAGGAAATGTGCGCATAACGAGGCTTTTTTCCCCCTTCTTTTTAAATGTATACACATGTGGATATGCACATGTGTGTGCACACATGCAAATATGCCATCTTCAGAGTTAAGGATTCTGCACACTTCATTCTTGGGAAAACAAATTCCCCCAGAGAGACTGAAGCCTATGGTTTCAAACAATACACCTGATAGTTCTAAATATCCAAATGTCACAGCACGTGGAACTGGTATGAACACTACTGCTAAGAGAGGCATTGATTCTAACATTTAAATGCAAATAAGGTTTCCCATGTCAAATAAGTGCCCAAAATAGAAGGAATACGAGTCTATATGGTTAGCTTCTGTAATAACTGAGCCGCCAAGATTTTAAAGGGGGAATAGTGTAAACTATCCCCTTACAAATCTTAAATGAAGCATAGATGGAACTCTACAGATGGAATTATTTCTCCTTGCAGTCCACAGTGCCAGCTGCATGGGTTAGAGGCATGTAGTGCTCTGGCAGCAATTTGCTGGCCTGTCGTGTGTCTTAGCTGTCATTCACACCAAGTGCTGAAGGACACATTTAAGATGCTAAAGCCACTGCCCTCTTACTCCAAACTCTGGTTTTTGAAAAAAAAGTTTGAAAGCTGTAGGCATTTTTGTTTGGAGAGAACATATCTGATCATTAATGTTCACCTATAACAGAATTATTTTATTAGAGAGTCTAGAAAATAAGAGGAAAGTAAAAGAAAAAGTAATGTCTGACTTTAAGAAAAAAGTGCTGTACAGAATCCATGAGAGTACTTGAGAAATTCATGGAAAATTGAATCAAGTTTATTTTTGGTGCAAAACATTTTTGAAATCCATACAAGTGTTTTCATGATATGCATTTTCTATGAGCTTTTTGAAGACCTTGTGTATTCATGGATTTAATTATTTTTCATCAAATTAAACCTATGCTTTAATTTGCTTTTCTACAAAGTTTTAGAAGACTCATTTTACTTACTGCCTACAAAGCTATACCCAATGCTGGGCATGTTCCAAAAAGTTCAGCATTTTTGTAAATTTTATTTCTCCTCATCACCCCCCAACCCAATAGCTTGTTTTGGTTCTTGATTTTTCTCTAATTTGAAGTAACATTAGACATGGCAGCTCTTCCAGAAGTGAGAGGAGCACAAGGCCATCACATTGTCATTTACTGTTGTCAGTTCTGGAGGCTGCATTGTAGGGTCAACGCTAAATACACTGAGTACAGGCTAGCACAGCCGGGATCCTTTCATGAGCATAGAAACACGACACCAACGCTACACTTTTTGAAGGACGTGACACTCTTGTCATGTTGAAGAGTATAAGCTGCTTCAGAAGACAACCAAGGTGAAGCTATAGTTTCCATACAGAGCTCCAACAAAATTTTCACCTGTAACATTCTACTATGTGCCATTTTCTTTAAGTTATACAAGTTTCAAACAAGTTATAAAACTTTTCATACATACAGATTTAGGAATATAGTGATACTACCTACCCTACCCTCTCTTCTACCCATGTTCCAACCTTTCTTCCTCCTCCCTCTCCTATTCTCACTCTTAATTTTTACGAAGATCTATTTTCAGTTTACTTAATGATCATAAGGTTAACCCTACACTAAGTAGAGTTCAACAAATAGTATGAAGAAAAAAAAAAAAAAACAAACACTGTTCCTTAAAGAAGAGACAGGGCTGTTAGCAGTCATCGAATCTTAAAATGTCCATTTCACTCCTATACATTACATGTTAGATACTCTGTTAGTTAGCCCAGATCAGGGAAAACATGTGATATCTGTCTTTTGGGGACTGGCTTATTTCACTAAGTATAATGGTTTCCAGTTGCATCCATTTTGTTGCAAAAGATAGGATTTTTTTTTTTTTTTGCAGCTGAGGAATACTGCATAATGTATATATACCATAATTTCTTTATTCAGTAAACAGTTGATGACATCTGGGTTGATTCCATATCTTAGCTTTATTAATTGAGCTGCATTTAACATGCAATCACAGATCACTCTTTCATATGCTGATTTACTTTGGTTTGGGTAAATTCCTAGGAGTGGGATGGCAGGATTTATAGTAGGTCTGTATTTAGATTTCTGAGGTATTTTCGTATTGTCTTCAACAGTGACCAACCTTTTCCTCCACATCCTCAGCAGCGTTTGCTGTTTGTTGATTTCTGTGTGAGAACCATTCTAACTGTGGTGAAATGAAGCCTCATTGTGGTTTTGATTTGCATTTCCCAGATGGTTAGTGATCCTGAGCATTTTTTTCAGGTGTCTGTTGGCCACTTGAGTATCCTCTCTTGAAAAATGCCTGTTCAAGTCCTTTACTCATTTCTTAACTGCATTGTTTTGTTAAGTTTCTTGAGCTCTTTATAGATTCTTGGATAGTAACCCCGTAACAGTTGCATAGATTGCAAATAATTTCTTCCATTCTGTTGGTTGCCTCTTCACTTTGCTGAGTGTTTCTTTTGCAGTACAGAGCTTCTCAGCCTGATGTAATCCCATTTGTCAATTTTGGTTTTGATTGCCTGTGCTTCTGAGGACTTTTTTTTAAAGAAGTCTTTGTCTGTACCAATGTCTTACTGAGTTTCCCTGATATTCTCTGGTAATTTGATGATATCGGGTCATAGATTTAGGTCTTTGATCCATTTTGAATGGATTTTTTTGTAAGCTGTAAGGTAGGGGTCTAGTTTCATGCTTCTGATGCAGAGATCCAATTTTCCCAGCACCAATTGATGAAGAGACTGTTTTTGCCCTAGGGATTGATTTTAGCTCCTTTGTCAAAGATTAATTGGTTGTAGATGTGTGGGTGGGTTTCTCAAGTTTGTATTCGATTTCATTGGTCTACATATCTGTCTTTGTGCCAATATCAGGCTGTTTTGTTTATAACTGTCCTGTAGTATGCCTTGAAATCTGGTAATGTGATGCCTCCAGCTTTGTTTTTGTTGTTTAAGATTGCTTTAGCTATTCAGGGTATCTTATGTTTTCATATGTATTTTAGCATCATTTTTTCTAGATGTGAGAAGAATGTCACTGATATTTTGATTGGGATTGCACTGAATCTGTAAATTGCATTTGGCAGTATGGACACTTTGATGATATTGATTCTTTGAATCCATTAACATGGAATATTTTCCATTTTTTATGTTTTCTATTTCTTTAGTGTTTTGTGATTTTTATCATAAACATCTTTGACATTCTTTGTTAAATTTATTCCAAGGTATTTAATTTTTTTGTAGCTTTTGTGAATGGGATTGATCTTAGAAGTTCTTTCTCAGAACTTGTCTGTGTATACAAAAGCTATTGATTTTTGTGTGTTAATTTTATATCCTGCTACTTTACCAAACTATTTTATGAGTTCCAGTAGTCTCTCAATGGAGTCTTGTGGATCGCCTATATATAGAATCATGTCATCTGCAAATAGGGATAGTTTGACTTTCTCCTTTTTGACTTGTATCCCTTTGATTTCTTTTTCTTGTCTAATGGTTCTAGCTAAAACTTCCAGGGCTACATTGAATAGCAATGGTGAGAGTGGGCATCCTTATCTGATTCCAGATCTTAATGGAAATGCATTGAACTTTCCCCCTTTCAATAGGATACTGGTTGTGGGCTTGTCATGTATTGCCTTGATTGTGTTGATGAATGTTCCTTCTATACCCAATTTGATTAAGGTTTTCATCATGAAAGGATGTTGTGTTTTATCAAATGCTTTCTCTGCATCTATTGAGATAATCATATGGTTTTTGTTCTTCAATTTGTTAATGTGATTTACTGATTTGCGAATGATGAACCATACCTACATACCAGGGATAAATCCCACTTTGTTCAGGTGAATAATCTTTCTGATGTGTTCTTGGCTTTGATTAGCTAATATTTTATTGAGGATTTTTACATCTATGTTCATCAGGGATATTGGTCTATATTTCTCTTTCTTTGTTGTATTTTTTTCAAGTTTAAGAATTAAAGTGATGCTGACTTCATGAAGGAATTGAGAGGATTCTCTCCCTTTCAATTGTTTTGAATAGTTTGAGAAGAATTGGAATTAGATCTGGTAGAATTCAGCAGTGAAGCCATCTGGTCATGGGCTTTTGATTTTTGGGAAGGTCTTTATTACTGATTTAATCTCTATCTTGGCTATTGATCTGATTAGGTTTTCTATGTCTTCCTGATTCAATTTTACTAGATTGCATGTGTCCAGGAATCTACCCCTTTCTTCTAGGTTTCCCAATTTGTTGGCATATAGCTCTTTGTAGTAATTCCTGATGATTCTTTTAACTTATGTGGTATCTCTGGTTACATTTTCTTTCATCTCTGATTTTATTGATTGGGTCTTCTCCCTCTTTTTCTTTTCTTGTTAGTTGGGCCAATGGTGTGTCAGTTTTGTGTATTTTTTCAAAAAATCAGCTCTTCATTTCATTGATCTTTTGTATTTTTTTGTTTCAATATTGTTTTCTAATTTTAATTATTTCTTTCCTCCTACTAATTTGGAGTTTGATTTGCTGTTTTTCTAGGTCTGTGAGATGAACTGATAGCTCACTTATTTGGTACCTTCCAGTTTCTTCATGTTGCCACCTATTGCTATAAGCTTCCTTCATAACACTGCTTTTGCTGTATCCTATAAATTTCGATATGATATATTGTTGTCTTCATTCATTTCCAGAAATTTTTTTATTTCTCTTTTGATTTCTTCTATGATCCACTGTTCATTCAGGAGCATGTTGAGTCTCCATGTGTGTGCATATGATCTAGAGATTCTTGAGTTGTTGATTTCCATCTTCATTTCATTGTGGTCTGAGAAAATACATGGTATGATTTTGATTTTTTTGAATTCATTGAGACTTGCTTTGTGGCCTAGCTGATGATCTATCCTAGAGAAAATTCCATGCACTAATGAGAAGAATGTGTATTCTGCAATTGTGGGGTGAAAAGTTCTGTAAATAGCAGTTAGGTCCATTTGGTCCATAGTATCAATTACCTCTGTTGCTTCTTTGTTGATTTTCTGTCTAGTTGATTTGTCCATTTATAATAGTGGGAAATGGAAGTCCTTTATTATTACTGTATCATAGAGTATGTCTCCCTTTAGATCTAATAACATTCTTTTAAATATCCAGGCAGCCTGTAATTGGGTGAGTACACATTTGTTATAGTCACATCTTCCTGTTGAATTGATCCCTTAATCATTATATAGTGCCCTTCTTCATCTATTTTAACAGTTTTTGTGTTAAAGTCTATTTTGTCTGATATTAGCAGGGCTACATCTGTCCTTTTTGATTTTTGTTAGCATGGAATATCTTTTTCTGTCCTTTCACTTTGTGTTTATCTTTGTTGTAGTTGTAGTTGTAGTTGGCAAATAGATGGGTCTGTTTTTTAATCCATTCAGCCAGTCTGTATCTTTTAACTAGAGAGTTGAGGCCATTTACATTCAAGGTGACTATTGATTTAGTAATGACTTGGCCTGCCATTTTTCCATACTTATTCCTATTCTTTACTTTGGATTTTGTTTGTACTTTTACTGGGATATTTTCTGTCTTCACCTTCTTTCATAGTGATGACCATGTTTCTGTTTCTGTACAGTATTCTGTATAGTGTACAGTATTCTGGGTTGACAGTTTTAAGACATGGACTATGTCTCTCCATTCTCTTCTGGCCTGTACAGTTTCTGATGAGTCAGCTCTGAGTCTACTTGGAAATCCTCTGAAAGTAATCTGGCATTTCTTTCATGCACATTTTAGAATCTTTTCTATATGTTCTACTGTTGAAAGTTTGACTAAAATGTGTTGTGGTGAAGACCTTTCCTGGTCATGTCTATTAGGAGTTCTATGTGCTTCCTGTACTTGGACATCCCTTTCTCTATCCAAGTTGGAGAAGTTTTCTGTAATTATTTCACTAAATAGGCCTTCTAATCCATTCTCTTACCAAACCTCCAGGAACTCCTAAGACCCATATGTTGGGTTGTTTGATAGTATCCCATAGATCTGCAACACTGTTTTTAATTTTTCTACTTTCTTCTTATTTTTGTTGATCTGACTGAAAGATTTGCAAAGATTTTCTTTCTTCTGCCTCACTAAGTCATTTGTTAAGGCTTTATATCACATTTTTTATTTGATCTATTGAATTCTTCATTTCTAATATTTCTTATTGATTTCTCTTTAAAAATCTCAATTTCATGGGAAAAATTTTCATTCATCTCATATATAGATTTCTTTAATTCATGGATTTTTTTTATAGGTTTTGAGTAATCCTATGATTAATCTTGAATTCTGTTTCATGGCATTTCATCAATCTCTTCATCTTCACATTCTAGTATTGGAATGTTATTGTGTTCCTTTTGGGGGCTCGTGTTATCTTTCTTATTCCTGTTTGTTGAATTTCTGCACTTATTTTTAGGCATCTGTGGAGATACTTGTTTTTTTTTTTTTTTTTTTTTTTCCTCTGATGGCTTTTATCTTTGAACTATGCCCCTGTGGGTTAGTGGAATGTCTGCACTTTCAGAGAATACCCAGAGGTGTATGCTGAGTGAGGCCAGTGCTGTGGTCAGTGCTCCAGGGTGGGGTGAGCATCCAGGGTCCACCCAAGTTGTCGTGTGGTAGATACCTTGTTAACAGGAGATGGGGAATGGTCACCTCTGTTGGTGTGCTCACATCCTTACCTCCTCTATTCCATGTTGATCAGCACCCAGGTGTTAGCACCCACTGGGTTCAATACTCATCTGTACAGCCATGTGAACCACGTGAATGATCTGCTCTGTCCTCACTTGAAGCATGATCCCATGGCAGTGACCTCCCCCTGGCAAACCTGGGAGCCCTGAGCATGTGTAATTGCACATGGTGGTTGCACAGAGACCCAGATACACTGTACCCTCTCATGCCACCAGAGTCCACAGACTCAGCACACAAGGCTCCCACAGCTGCTGAGTGCAGTGGGTCTGCTCCACCATGCCAGCCTGTCCAGTCCACAGAGGGGCAGACATTCCCTGAGCCAGCTGTCTGTGGGTGCTCTGCCTAGGCAGCTTGAACCCTGGAGCCTGTTGGGAGACTGGGGTGCCTCCCACTTAATGTGGGTGCCAAGCTCCTTGTCAATCCTCCCAGCCAGGCTCAAAGTCAGTGGGGACTGCAGATTTTTCACTCTGTTAGAATCTCTGGATTACACAGGTACACAAGAGCCACTGGCAAATGTTTCTCCCCACCACTGCTGCTAGTTCTGCTGAGATAATAGCATCCTGTTTCAGCTCATTTCTGTGCACATGCACGAGGGCTTCTGCAGCTGCTGCTTTTGCCCAAAATGGCACATGCCCTCTCTCGGCCGGGTGCTGGGGCACTGTTGTGGGGAGGATGGGGTGAGAGAAATGTGTGCTTTTTACTTCCACTGGGACTGAGGGTACCCTCTCACTCCTAGGGCTCCATACCAGATTTACGCCATGTTCCCTCTGCAGCTGTATCACCACAGGTTCCTGCAGTCTGACCTCACCTTGTCTCCAAGCTGGCGTCCTCTTTGGCTCTTGGTTGCTGGAGCCGTGTGTTGTGTCCGTGTTTGTGCTGTGCCTCTGCACCTTCTACACAGGTCCATGGCCTTCCTCTTCCTTCTGTAGAATTTCCACTGTGGTTTCCCAATTCTCCCTAGCCGAGCAAAGGATGATTCATGAACCAGGCAACACTCAGAACCACAAGAAGTTTGGCCAGCTCCAACCAGCAGTATGAGCAGCAAGCATTGAAGGCTGGCAAGAAGCTAATAGAGAAACCATATGATTGGGTACTAGGCATCTACCTTATTTGGGCACATGTGATGAGCTGGCTGCCTGTGGTTGACTAAAATTCAGTTCTTTGTTATGCTTCTAAGGTTAGGACTTAAGTTAGTTTAGTACTGGGTTAGCTTGGCAGGAACTCAAAAGTACAGACAGCCTCAGGCTAATGGCTTGCTGCTTATTTAACACCTGTGGAAGAAAGTATGTCAGGCAAGCCAGGCTTTATTTCAGATGGCTCTTTCCTGGATTTAGCATTCTTTCAGGCAACCAGGGGTTATACTCTTCTGACCACTTAAAAGGATGCACAGAAGACCAAGAAAGACCTCTAGCTGCCTGAAAAGACAGGGCACTGAGATACCTTAGCTCTTAGGGGAAATTGTTATTTTCAATTGGTAGTGCCCATGCAACAGTATTTAAGTATACCAAGCAAAGGTATTTTAAGTATGAGTACTAAGCCCTTCATGATGTTTTGCTTTGTTTGTAGAACAAGTGTGACTGCTTGCAACATATGCCATTTATTTAATAAGAAGGCTAAAAAAAAAAAGAAACTCATGAGGCTGGTGCAAACAGATGCTAGTCACCTCTGATGAGCCAGACCATGATGGGTATTTGTACTGCTAAGTCTTGAGGGTGCTCACATCTTTTTTCTTGTAGGCACAGCATTTTAAAGTAGGTGGGAAATTCCTTCTGGGTTGGCTGCTTTATCTAGTTGACTTTATCCTACTTTATGGACACACACATACCACGGCTTTTGTAGCATACACTCATGTGGATCATTTTTTGTTCTTCAAACCGTAACTAACACTCACTTTACCCTGTTGTTCTCTCTCTTGTCTCAACCTCCTTAATCCTTCATGTTTCTCCATCCCAACCACCTCAGGACAAACGTGAATCGTTGGTGTTTGGCTGTGACGCAATCAGATATGTTGGGTTGGGGTAGAGGGAATCACATGCAACAAGTTTCATTCTGTTTCATTCTCTGTTGGCTCTTTAACAAAAAGTCCTAGGGACTCAATGATACTTCCGTGGAGGTAGAGAAGACACAGAATGTTTCTGAAATGGAAGTTCATGATGCAAAAGGATTTGTATGTATGATATATGCACTGTGTTAATTAGGTCACAGATAACTCCTGTTGTGCCAGCAAGAATGAAGGAATGCTGGGAAAAATCTGTTTGATCCTATCAGTGTTACAAGTAAGAAAGAGAATTTCTTTCTGAAACGTTTGAGCTTTGAGAACGGAGAACAAGCAATCTGTTTGTTCTCACTTCGTGCCAGAGGCATAGTCCACAGGAATAGAAGGGAAGTCTCATAAACAGGTATTATAAACAGAGAGTAGGGAAGGTAGAGGCAAGTGGGACCTGGATGACTATAAATACCATCTCTGGAAAAAGTAGGCTTGAACATTCAGTTGGGTAAATGAGTGAACAAGGACGATGAAACTTGCATGTTTAAGTGAACAGGAATTCTCAGGAAAGGCAGAGTTTGGTATAGAAAGAAGTCATGTTTCTGTCTATTTATTGGACAACTACTTTGTGCCAAGCACTGCATTTTTATCTTTCACCCCAGAGTCCCAATCTTCCTATACCTTTTTATTATTGGGGCCATTCCATTGATACCCATCACTGTAAAATCATAAATGAAAAAGTTCGGTCATCTTTTCCCAATCTAGGAGTCTGTAGGAATGGGAAAGCCAGAAAACATGGATTGTAATCTAGTTCTACTAAGAATCATAGAATTTTGGACCAATCATTGAAACTCTGGTTCATAATATTTCTTATGTGTAAAGTGGAAGAATGGGAGGGTAGAGATAGACAATTTTCCAATTGGGGGTTTTTGCAAGGGACCCATGAGTTCATATGAACCAAATTCTGTTAGCTGGATTAAATAAGACTTACAAGCAATATATGCCATTTTCCAAACACAATTAGACGTTATGATTAAGAAAATGCAAATTTACTGTATTGAGCTTGCAAAAATTATGTATGAAGGGTCTTCAGAAAGTGCATGAAAAGCTATGCATGGATTTCAAGATTTATTGCAACAAAATAAACTTCTCAGTTCCACTTTCCCATGAACTTTTTGAAGTACCTTCATTTGTGATCCAATCAAAAGATGCTTAACAGCATAATTACCATTATAAAGGTGTTCTTGAAATTTAAAATCGGTCTTCATACTAGAATATGTTGAAAACTGCCCAACTGCATGATGCAGATGTCTCATTTCACTGCTATTCCTGAAATGCCATGTGTAAAGCGGAGATTTTTTTACTTCTTTTAGATAGTTCACAGTGCTTTCTTTCTCTAGCACAAGCAAACGTATCTGTATTCTCATTTGAGACACTCTTAGTATACCTTCCTTTGAATGGCAGGATAGTTTCTGCCAAGCCATCGCCTGACTTCTAGCTTATGACCCACTTGGTGAGACTGATTGAGGTATAGTTTAAGGTAGAGAAAAATAGCTCATTCAGGGGTCTGTTTTCAGCCTTAAAGTGCTTTATTAACTCCATGAAAAGAATAAATGGTGATACAGTTATTGGAAAATTAGTGACTTGGTAACATCAAAGACTTAATGGCAAAATTGGAAGAATTTAAATCTGTACCCTCAACACAAAGCAATTCTGATTAGTAGCATGTGCCATGTACTATGTCTCAGTGGAAAATAGAATGAAACCTCAGAGTGGTTGCCCCAAAGATGATGCATTCAGCAATGGTTTGTTTTGGGAGGTAAGTGGCACCGAATGACTAACAGTGACTTCACCAGCAAACCAGGACGAGTGAAGCAGATCTTAGTTTTCTTAAGGAGCCATGGGTGCTCATCAGAAATGGGGTCTTCAGACAGGGATATGAATGGTGTGTTTGCCTCTGTACGTATACAACTACACTGCTGAAATCTCTGAACCTTTGCCTGTGTCTGGTGCGGTTTGGGGACAGTTCAAGACACTACACATGGCATCTTCATCTGCGGGTTTTTTTTCCTAGTGGAGAGAACAAATTGGTGGGTGGATTTCCTTTCTCTTTAATGAAGTTGCAGCAGCAGCTCCCAAATGCTTCTCCCTTAATGTTACGAGATCACATTTCTCTTTGAGAGCCAAGCCCAGTTTGTGCTAAGAAGTAAAGACAGCTGTTACCAGACTGAGATGATCAGAAAAACTAGATTCCAATTATTTCCATTTTCACGATTTCTACTTTTTTCTGTCCCTAACAATCCTAAGACACAGGAGCTTTTTGGCATTTATATTCAACACTGTATTAAACCAAAGGTGTTTTCCAATGGAAACAAACACCCAGGTACCTTTTTATTTTTCTGTGTAGTCTTCCAAATGCTACGACATGCTCAAGCTGGGAATAAGTTTTCTCGCCTTCTGTGTGCATGGCATGTTTGACAGCACTACATTTGTAAAAGCCCTTTGAACTTGACTTTCATAATGCCAGGTTGACCATTTGGATAGAAACTTGATTCCCCTTCATCAGAAAGTACTAGGTAGTTTTATTTGAAAAGCAATAACAAACAGTGCTGAGCCTCATTTCATAGAATAGAAATTCTTAGAGGAAAGGACTATATCTAAGTCACTGTTTCCAAACCTAAAGAAATACATTTTCAGATCATTTTAGGGAATACATCATTTAGGGAATACAAGGAGAACGAGTCTTGATTGCTTTGCTTAAATATGACCATCTCATTCCAGACAACCAAATGACCTTATCACTACATCAGTTATGCTGCTGAATAACTAAAGATGAGTTTGTCATATTTCAGCGAAGGACTACATTCAGGTTTCTAAAGAATCAAGGAAAAAATTTCTTTATGCAGCGTCTCAACCATTGCCTACTTCCTTCAGTGTATGAGTTTACACTGGTAGAAACTTATTTCCTATTTGACTTATACTTACCCTTCCAGGCAAAACTGATTCTTATTGGTATGTATAAAATTTGTAAGTTAAACATGTTTTCTTTTGATTATAATTTGCACTTCGTTTTAAAAATTACATGTAGGCCTTTAGTGCTATAAAAACCAGCTTTAGATATTGCGCCTCTGTCAATTAAAGCCTCAACTTCAGGAAAGCTGAGCTTGCAGAGATGGTTTTGCAAAAGGCAATTCTGGACTTAACTATCTCAGAACTGCACACACAAGGATGGATTGGCGATGACTGGGAAATGATTTAGAGACATCACTTTCATTTTATCTTTTTTAAAAAGCGTGAAAGTACTTCAGAAGCCAAGGATGTGGATTTCCCTTCTGGCACCATCTGGCTTCATCTATAAGCTATGATCACTGCAGAAGATAATCATTTGTAATAATGAAAGAATGAGGAAAAGCTCAGAGAGGTCTCTCATTTACTGCCGGAGGAATCAAACCTGAGAGGGAAACAGGCAATCTTATCTAAAAACATTCACATGGACTTATATAAGGCAGTAATTTCAGAGAGACTTTATGGGAAATTTAAAATGGGGATGATTGGTAAGGTGGATAGAAAGTGCTGAGTCAATGGAAACCCAAAATATCAGTTAAGATGAGGAGCTATTCACTTACCTCTGGGAAACATCTTAACATTTCCCTCAAATGATTCCATTAAGATCTCTTACACTCATCTGTGGCTAACAGGTTTACTTTATGTACATATTTTTAGAACTGTGTCAAACTTTCACTATCCAAATATCTGAAATCATATTGAGTTTTTAATAACTTTAATTAGCATATTTATTAGTTTTAATGCTTTCTCCCCAATCACAAAGGCTAAGAATTATAGATTTTGCTTTTAAAAGAACTAGGCCAACATATTACAAAGCTGTGATAATGAACAGTTTTGTGTTGACAGAAAGATAATCAGATAACAAAAGCATATAGAAACATTGCAATGAGGCAAGACTGGCTTTTTCAATAAAAGGTGCCAGGTCCCCTGAATAACCTCATAGCAGAAAATATGAATCTTGACTCCCTACACTGTTTAAAAAAATCAATTCTAGAGGGACAGAAGATTTAAATGTAAAAGGCAAAATGATAAACTTCCTTTAAGAAAACACAGGGAAGTATCTTCATAAACTTATGTAAGCAAATATTTAAGTAGGAAACAAAAAGTACTAACCAAAAACAAAGAATTGATAAACTGTACTAGGCAAAAACTGGGTTTCTGTTCATCAAGACACTGGTAAGATTTCTTAAGCAAAGCAAAACCAAAACAAATAAATAAACTACAGGAAAATTAGCAAAATACTTGAACAAGCACTTCACAATTGACGACACACAAATGGCCAATACTGAACAGGTGATTTAGCTCATTAGCTTTGGTTTGCCTTTTTTTTGTTCACTAAGGTCCATTGCAGGGACCAAAACTAAAAGGATTGATAAAACCAGGTGTGCCAAGGATGTAGACTAACTGCAGTCCAGGATACTGCAGGTGGGAGAAGAAACTGGTACAGCTCCATCGAAAGTCTGTGTGCCATCTACTAAAGCTGAACATAAGCTTCCTCTGTGATCCAGCAGGTGTACTCCTAAGTATACACCCAACAGAAATGTGTGCATGTAGTCACCAAAATGCAGGTATAGTATGCCTGCAGCAGCACTATGTATAATAACCAAAGGGCTATCAACAGAAAACTGAATTTCAAACTTGTGGTCTACGACGACAGCCAGCAGGATGAACAAACGTAGCTGTGAGCCGCGACATGAATGAATTTCCCAAGTATAATGTTGAATGAAAGGAGCCAGCTGGAAGACTATGTATTGGGAGATTCCACTTAGTTTTAAATGTACAAGATTGATATATGGCACGAGAAAATGAGATAAAGGTTACATTTGTGGGGGATTTTTGACTTGATGGAGACAGATGCTTCTTTTGGGTGCCAGTTAAATAGATGTGTTCATTTTAACTTGCACATTTCTGATGTGTCAATGAAAAGTATCTTTTAAAAGAATATGCCAGATCTATTCACTGGCGAGGCTGTACAATACTGAAATAAGCTGGCTAGTTATTTCTTTCCCTCATTACTGCCAGGCTTTTGGGTGAACATAGAATTAAATTCTGTCTCCCGCTCCCTCCTTTAGACACTGAGGAGCTGAAATTATTTCCCCAGATCATAAAGCTAGATTTTTGTTGAATTTCATGGAACTGAGGAGATCTGACCACCGTGCCAGCCAAAAAAAAGTTAATGAGGAAAAGATTGTGGCTTCTGCTGTACTGTGATTAACTCCAGATTTTGAAAATGATCTTTAAACCAAAAAGAATGAGGCAAAACATTCCAAGATTTGGAGGAAACCGACTCAAAACAATTAATTTTCTCCTGTGTGGCTATTGAAATAGAAGCTGGTGAGACCAAAATGGGAATGCCAGCTCATCAGACCACGGCTTCCCGGGGCTTAGTTAACGAAAACCTGAGAATGAAAGCGTGTATGATACAATTATTAAAGTGAGATGCAAAGAAAGAGCTTCTCCAATGATAATAAATAAACCAACGGAAAGAAAATCTTTCAAATGGATGATGAAAATTTACAGCTGTTTTTCTCACCAGAAGCAAAATTACTGTTCTTCGCTCTGCTCCTTTCCATTTCCTGCATCTGTGTTTCTGTGAATCTGAGCACAGCAGTATCCACGAAAAACAAAGTCTAGCTGAAAAACAAAGGACTCTTCATATGGTTCCTTCTGGTCAAAACTCAGTGCAAGAATACAATAGAAATGTGAAGGAATTTACTAAATCTCTCCCCAGCAACATACACCAATTTAAAGAAATTACCTGCTATTTGGAGATTCCAAGGAGCCTAAGAACTACCTATTATATGAAAAATAACACCTAAGAAAAATGTTAAAAGCTTTTTATATTTGGCCTAAAAGAATTTTAACCCATGCTCTAATTGTCATAATTATTCTCAATGACATAATCGTAAGCGGTCTCAGCATGTCAACAGGAGCGGTGTCATGATCAAAGCGTCCGCCCTCTTAGATTTCGGTCAGGGCCTCAGTGCCGAGACACCCTGGTGAGGCTCAGAACTCTCGGCCTGGCTCCATCACTCCTGGGGCATGGGCAACAGTATTTAAACTTGAGCTGAAGGCCTTGCATCCGAATTCTGGGTCTAAGTTATAAATCCAAGAGTGTGAAAGAGAGATCTATAACCCGTCTTTTAGAGAGTAACTATTCCCATGTTCCTCTCTTGCCCTGTAGCGGCTGGAAATCAGTTAAGAGTAACTGCATCAACCCAAATGCCTACCTTGGCAGCAATCATGGTCTGACCGTTGCACACATCTGTTTACTTTTTCTTCAAGCACATCTGTTAGTCCAGGGGCTGCGTAACTCCTAGTCACTCCTAGACTCTGGGGTGAGGCAACTTTCTGAGTGATGAGTGGGAACAAGTTTGCACTGTGTGGCCAGGCCAAGACACAGGAATTCTGCACTGCTGGACAGGAATAAACTCTAAGGCATGCCCACAGGTAACAATGGTGACCTCTAGTTGGGCATGGGGCTGGGGGTTTGGTCCTGCCATCAAGGCCCTGTACAGAGAGAGGCTCCAGACTATGGCCCTCAATCCTGGGCATGTATCAGAACCATCGTGGCTGTGCACAGCTACAGCTAAGCTCTGGTATTTCTCTTAGTGGTTCTCAACCTTTCATGTGTGTGGATTCTCTGTGGAGATTTTGATTCAGCTGGTATGGGATAAGGCCCATGAATCTGACCTCTGAGGCTTTTTTTAGAAACAGGCTTCCCTTGGGATTTTGGCTCCGGCCGACAGCTGGCGACATTGTGGGACGCACTGCAAGACTGTGGTGGTTCTCTCCTTGCTTCCAGTGTGGTCCAGTTACCACGGTCGGCCTTAGCGGAGGTGGTGCAGGACTTCCAAAAGCAAACAGCTTAGGCTCCTCCGAGCGGCCATCAACTCTATCCTCAGAAGATGAAGCCTTGTTCTCTTTCCTAAGCTGAAGATCTCACAATTGCTCGGGGCAGTGACATTTTCCTTTACAGAAAAGAATGGGGAGCATCACTACATGCAGTAAAAACACTAAAGAGTTCTCACTTCCAATGGCATTGCTCACGGGTGCTCAGCTGGGTGGTGACTTGAAGAGAACTCATAGGAAGCTTTCTGGCTGAGTGCAGCACCCTTCCCACCAAATAGTTAGAACTCGCCCAGAATGACTTCCGTGACTAACCGTTATGTAAAACTGCAGTGGCAAAACTAAGTGATGCAAGTTGTACCTCCTGAAAGGACATGGAAAATGTCCACTACCATTTTCTTTATGTATTTGAAAGAGTTACAGAGAGAGAGAGGGAGAGACCGACAGAGAGGTTTCATCTTCTGATTCACTACCTGGACAACCACAAAAGCCAGGGCTGAGCCAGGAGCTTCATCTGTGTCTCCCATGTGGTTGGCAGGACTCAAATGACTGCGGCCATGTTCTGTTGCTTTCCCTAGGCCAGGGAGCCTAGGGAGCTGGATAGGAAGTGGAGTGGTGGGGATACCAGCTACTCCATGTGGGGAAGCAGCTTTACCCACTGTGCCACAGCACCTGCTCCCTGTCCATTGCCTTTGAACTCCACTTTTCCATGAACTTTCTGAAGCATCCTTGTATTCTCATTTAAAATTATTTTGTGGAGTTTTTTTTTTTTTTTAAATCCTTGCATAACACTAACAATGAAATTTAAATGAGATTGCTCTATTGGAAAGAAATTTTGGAAACTCATTGCTAACCATTGCCATGAACAATTTTCAAATAAAATATTTGGTTTTCTCCTCTCTACCCTGGCCTTCCATGTAGGAAACACCTCAATGATGACAAGTTAGGGACTGGATAAATACATCACAGCACATCCACACATGGGAAAACCACACCACTGTAAAAGGAACCAGCAGCTCTTCATGCTAGTCTGCAAGTGAAAAAGGCAAGGTAGAGAAAAATGTCTAATATACTTCCTAGCTTTTGTCTGTTAAAGCAGGTGGAGACAAGAACCAATGTTTTGTTTCGTCTTGTGTGCACACACATACAATAATGCAAAAGCAAATAAGAATAATGGCTAGCTTTTTCTTGGTTAATGGAGGGACTGGTAGGGCCTGATGGGATGGGGAATTTGTGCTGTATATCTTTATGTTGGAAAACATGAATGCATTCTATATTTTAAAAAATATTCCAAAACTCCTTCAGTACAAAATTTCTACTCACCTATACCAGGAACTATCCCTCTACCATGCTAGGCATTTGGGTGGAAAAGAATGAAATTATATCTTCTACTTGTACCAATAAGCACAAAGACTGCTAAGAATTTCTTTATGAGAACAATATTTTTAGGTACAAAATCAAAATTCCCAGAATATTTTCAATGAATGTTTCTGGTTTATAAAAGATAAGTGAAATTCAATTACACAGAGAACATATGTTTTGAATGTGAAACCCAGCAGACAAATGCAATGACACAGCTTTAAATATAAAAATACAGTTTTGATCCAGCAAATGGCACCAAATTAGAACGATTTTATTATTTAACATCATGTCAACGTATGTACATTATCTTCCCAAATAAGAAACAATTTGATCCCAAAGTTTAAAATGTAGTTTCCAAAATGAATCCTTATTAGAAATTTGAAGGAAAAAAAGTCCTGCAAATTAACACAAACTTAATTTTAATCCTTGACTAAAGAATGCACCCTGTACCAATCACCTCTCTCATACAAAAATGTATATTATAAATAAAATTTTCAAAAAGATCTTGGATGTTTTATTGCACATCATACAGAATGCTTGCCATTATCTGAACGGCTTTTAGCCATTCACTGTGTTAGCTGTTTAAAGCCTATACTCAAATTTGGAGAACACTGCAGGTACTATCACATCTAGGATCACAGATCTTTTCCATACACGGGAATATATAATCTTACTGAGTCCAGCTTCTGTCACTTTTTCTAAAATAAGGAGGACTTCTATTTTCTACTGTTACAGGTAAAAAGTCCTGTTCAAATGTCAGTTTTCTTTTTTGCAAAGAGAAAACACGTAGAGTGGTTTCACACCTAGTCACATATTCCTCCTCCTCCCTAGACCCAGTCCTCTCTAAGCATGTATTGTTAAAGATCCGGCCACAGGGTTCCTAAGGATGCTGCCCACCCATAACAGTTATTGTTTTGGTCTCAACATTTTCAAACCTTAGCCATCATTAAACCAGCACAAACCAGTCCCAATGCGATGGCCCTAAAAATAAAGATTCTCAAAGTTTTCATACCATCTAGCACAGTGCCTAGCACGCCGCAGGCATTCAATAAATATTGGATGAAAGAATACACTGTTTTTAAGACCACTTCCTATACTTATACGTATTAATGATGTATGGGTAATATGTTGATTTTAGGTACACAGACCTAACATGGTAACTAAACAAGGAACACATAGGACATGGAAATACATTGTTAGTTTCTATGATCTTGTCCCAGGACAGAACGTATACTTGAAGGGTTAAAACTATTTCAATAATAAAAATTGATTAGTCAAATATTTTTATTTTGCCAAAGGACTCTAACAGTTGGCCTTTGGCGACTCAAACATACAATGAACCCCAAACAAAAACAAAACCAAATTGCACTATTACAAAGACACAAGTCCGTAAAACCACAGAGGCGGCACCAGTTAGGGGACAGCGACTTCAAGGAGACGGTTGTTTTTTCGCTTGCACGTAGGGACACTCCCATTCTTCTGGCTACCCTGAATAAACTTCACACATACTTTGTCTTGTCTGAATTGTACAAGGAACCTAGGGGAAAAAGAATGAAACAAATTGAAAAGTACACACAAAAACAGCTGATGATTACAGAAACACCAGCTTTTGTAGATGAATGGATACTGATCCTGACAAGTGCTAATGCGAAGGAGTAACACTTACACAGAAATATTCCTTGGCTTCACCTCTAGCAGTCACCATTCAGCCCCGAGTAAGCGGAAGTCCATTAACTCATCATATTCCCTTAAGGGAGGCTGAGACCAAGTATTTTCATGTTTCAAATGGAAAGGCCAACATATATGGCTCCATTTTTGTCCTCTTTTGCATGGCGAAAACAAATTGAGGGAGGAGTGCTATTATCCATACACTAAGAAAATGAAATGAATTTCAAAGAAGGAAGAAGTCTAGAGATCCTTTGCAAACACCAGGTACTTACATGCTCCCTACACAATTTTTATCACTCTTGCACACTCGGATAATAGTTCTATCTTAAATTATTTCAGAATAGGAGCTGGCATTGTGGTGTAGTAGGTAAAGCTGCCACTTGCAATGCCAGCATCCCATGTGGACACCGGTTTGTGTCCTGGCTGCTCCACTTCCAATCCAGCTCTCTGCTATGGTCTGGGAAAGCAGTAGGAGATGGTCCAAGTCCTTGAGCCCCTGCACCCAAATGAGACCTGGAAGAAGCTCCTGGCTTCAGCCTGAGTCAGTGTTGGACCAATGTAGCCATCTAGGGAGTGAACCAGCAGACAGAAGATCTAACTCTGCCTTCAAATAAATAAATCTTAAAATTATTTCAGAATAACCGTACCCTAGAGAATACTACTCATAATGATAAAATCGTGTTTGAGTTTATTTTTAATATTCATTACAAATAATTTTTTTTTTGGACAGGCAGAGTTAGAGACAGACAGAAAGGTCTACTTTTTTCCGTTGGTTCATCCCCCAAGTGGCCGCTATGGCCGGGTGTTGCCGCCGGCGTGCTGTGCCAATCCGAAGCCAGGAGCCAGGTGCTTCTTCCTGGTGTCTCATGCGGGTGCAGGGCCCAAGCACTTGGGCCATCCTCCACTGCACTCCGGGGCCGCAGCAGAGAGCTGGGCTGGAAGAGGGGCAACCAGGACAGAATCCGGTGCCCCGACCAGGACTAGAACCCAGTGTGCCAGCACTGTAGGAGGAGGATTAGCCTAGTGAGCCGCAGCGCCGGCCACAAATAGTTAAAAAGGATAAAAAGTTTTAAAAACCTACCAGAGTACATCTACAAAAGCATCTCCTAGCTCATCAGCAGTGCACAGTGCATTGTTAGGTATTTTCCATGTTTCTCAGGGAATGGTTTCCTGAGTCAGGGGCACATTATTATGTGAGTCAAACCTACCAAGCATGAGACTGATCACTCACTCGCCGACCCCCACAGCCATGGCAAGGGTCTAAGCAGCTCTGCTCCCTACACTTCCACTCAGTTTCAAGAAGCCAGGCTTTGCAACCATTATTTACTGGAGTGACACAGAAGGCTCTAATTCATCTGTTGTTTTGAAAAGATAGTATTAAGACCTTTTAAATTGGTTGCTTCTTTTCAACTTGAAAACACTGGAAAAAAAGCCAGCTATAGTTCCAAATTCATCTATCTGAGATATATTTCCAGCACAGATACTGGTATCTGTGTGCCACAAAATAAAAAATATATAAAAATTTAAAAATGCAATCTTAATGTAAATTAAAACTTTAAGAATCCAACACTTTGCGACAGGCAGTGTGGCACAGCAGGTTAAGCCGCCTCTGACGACATCCCATATTTGCTCTAGTTCAAGTCCCAGCTGCTTCACTTCCGATCCAGCTCCCTGCTAATGTGCCTGGGAAAGCAGAAGATGCTCCAACTGCTTAGACCCCAGGCACCCACACTGGACACTAGATAAAGTGCCTGGCTCCTGCAACCACTGTGGCCACTTGGGGAGTGAACCAGTGGATTCAAGATCTCGCTGTCTCTCCCTCTCCCTGTAACTCTGCCTTTCAAATAACTAAATATACCTTTTTTAAAAAATAAAAGTTTGTATTTTAATTTCCAAAGTGTAGCCTATGAAATGTATAGGAACTTCTTTTCCCCCAATAACTTTGACAGACATTCTCTTCATGTTCGTAACTCCCAATCAAGATTCACACTAGAAATAACAGTAGCTAAAATGCACGGAGCGTCTGCCAGGTACATGCTATTCGTGGTCATTTACACAGATGAACTCAGTCTTAATTCTAAAGAGAGAACCACTATTTATCTCCATTTCATGAAAAACTGAAAATCATTCTCCAGCAAACAATAAATGCAACGTATTTTTTTCATAGCATTAATATCAGAATTTTAAGGTAAAATATGGGTCAGTTCTTTAGACTTAAAATATACACAGAAATTATGAAAATTAATTAATGATACATATATCAGGGATCTTCAGAAAGTTCCTAGAAAGGGCATATTATGACAAAAACATGCATGGGTTTCCAAGGTTTTATGTTAAACTTCTGTTTTCCATGAACCTTCTGAAGTAGCTTGTACATGCAGTGTTTGCATAATATTCATTTCTCATGAACTTTTTGAAGACCCAACATATGCAAGGATTTCAAATTGTATCAAGATTTTAACTTTTTCCACAGTTTTTGAAGTACTGTGGTATATTTAAAATGTCTAATAGAACAAATTCACTTTAACTTTGATTGTTATCAGGGACTTCATCTGGAGAAACAATACCCATCTTGCAGACCGTTCTTAAAGTGCAGTCCATTGATAGACGGAATAGTTCAGGAAGGTAAGGACCGGCAGGTCCAAGGCAGTTGTGTCTGTCAATGAATTCAATTCTCACATCTACACTAAGAAGCAAACAGGACTTGAACTCTCTTCCTAAAAACTGACAGCCAGTTTACCCGTAATGACTAGAGAAACGGGGCTTGCTACCCACCTACTTCTGAAAAGGATGCAGTCACAGAACTACAGGGGGTTGACCACATTGGTTCTACACAGCTGCCAAGCAAGGGGAGCAAAGGCACTGGGAACTCAACTACCAGCACAGACAGCCCGGCTCGTGCCTTCTGACAGCTCTACTGCACTTACAACACTTCCTAAGGAGGTTTACAATGCCCGACGCTGAGTTCCTGGGGCTACACAGCAGCGGCTGCACTGGAAACTCACTCTCCACACTCCCTGGGCTGCAAAAGGGGACCCATGGGTGCCAGGAAGTGTCCTCAATTTATTTTATTTTATAGACCAACCAATAATTAGGAACTGGAGGAGGAAAGGTGCGATCCTGGTATCAGATATATGTTTTCCTTACATGGCCACACTGTAAATCTACACTGAGACAACTATGCTTACCGAAAGCTTAGCATCTGTAATGCCACATGCCGCTCTGGGAGGGCATGGGGTCCCTGCCGTCCGGAGGCAGAATAATCCCAAGCTATTTCTTGACTCATGTGCCTCCAGACACAGGCTGTGGGAGCCACTGCATGGGTTCTGCAGCGGACCACAATTGGGTGACACGGCCCACGCTACCCACCACAACCCCTCAGGAGAGTCTAATTCCCAAGGCTCTGATAAGGGCTGTGGGAAAGACAGACGCAGTCCCCATAGCACAGGGTCACCAACATCCTGCCAGGCAATATTCTCAGCACAACACCCCGTGAAATGCTTAAAAGTGGCCCTCCTTTGGGATCTGCATTTAAATGCGATTGCTTTGTCTAAAAAGACGACCCTGTTAACGCAGGGAACCTCCTGTGAGCGAGTGCTGCCTCATCCACGTGCCAAAGGGTGCCGCCACCTGCGACACAGGTGATCTTCCCCTGAAGCCCCGCATCCCAAATCATGACAAACTTCCAGCAAAGGCAGATTAAAGCTCCCAGCCCCGACAGGGTCAACCTTAATGAACTGGAACACAGCTCGCCATTATTCTTTTTCCTGTTATTTTTTATAAGAAAGTAGTAACTTGGTCCAAAGAGTAACTCTCAAAGTATACATACAGCCCAGTCTCCCACCCAATCTCAACAGCATCCTGAGCGTTCAACAAGAAGTGAGGAAGCCCCTTGGGCACCAGAAACCCTACCACAGCCAAGAGACCTTGACAGAGAGGGGGACAGAAATGGGTACAAATGTACTTTTAAAAGACTTGGAGGGGGCCAGCGCTGTGGTGCAGCGGGTTAACGCCCTGGCCTGAAGCGCCGGCATCCCACATGGGCACTGGTTCTAGTCCCGGCTGCTCCTCTTCCGATCCAGCTCTCTGCTATGGCCTGGGAAAGCAGTAGAGGATGGCCCAAGTCCTTGGGCTCCTGCACCCACATTGGAGACCTGGAAGAAGCTCCTGTCTTCTGGCTTTGGATTGGTGCAGCTCCAGCCACTGTGGCCATCTGGGGAGTGAACCATCAGATGGAAGACTTCTCTCTCTCTCTGCCTCTCCTCTCTCTGTAACTCTGACTTTCAAAATAAATAAATCTTAAAAAAAAAAAAAAAAGAATTGGAGGAGGAGTTGAGATAGAAGCACCTGGAAAATGCTTAATGAGAAAATAATTTCTTGAGCATTCTGGCTATGCCAAATTTTCACTACAGATGTAAGAAAGTACAGAGGTCAGTGCTGAACTGTCCATTGAAGAGTCATCTATTAAATACCAGTCAATACAAGCCCTCAAATTCATTCAAGCCACTTGTAGCAATAGATTTAAGAGATACAATGTTACCTTCTATAGTTAGAACCTAGTGTGAAATAAGAAAAAGCAAATTTCTAGCTTATATTAGTCTTAGCATCCTAATGAACTCTTGTCAACATGCAATGCTTAGTCTGTAACTCCAGTTGATTGTATGTGGGGGAAAAAAAGGTCAGCTCAACGCTAACCTTAACAGAACTCTCAACCTCATCCACAAGCCCCCTTCCTTAAGTTGGAACCACTGCAGTTTGGGCTCAGGCCCCTAAACGAACACGCAATCTGTTTAATAAGTCCTCTTACTTTCTTTCAAATCTAACCTCTTCTCACTACCTGCCACTCGCACTGCAGCTTCAGCTGCGTCGTCCCTACCGCAGACAGTCAGACCTCCTAACATTCTTAAGAATTTAAGAACAGAAATCGGATCACGTTCAAAATCCGTAATGGCTTTCCATCATTCTCAACAAAACTTCAACCCCTCGGTTCAGTTGCCAAGCGCACAAGCCCAGGACCCGCCTCTCTCTCCAGGGTCTTCTACAGAACATCCCTCTCTGCCACAAAGTTCGCTTCTGTCTCGGGGCTGCTGCACCTGCTGTCTCTCTGGAAGGTGTCTTCCTGGATAGCTACACCTGCCTTGCTCCACTGTTTGATTCCAGTCTCTCGCTGCCTGAAAAACAACTCCCCACCTCCCTAACAAAAACAGCAATTTTTGACCCTGAATTTGCTGTTTTTCTCTGCAAACACTTGGTTCCCAGCCCAAATCACGTCACCTATTAACTGTCTCGTTTGTGCACATCGATCTCAGGTACTTGGTCAGCGTCATCCCTGCCCATCCCCCCTCTAGAACAGACTCACACTGGGTATTTAACAAGTATGAATGAATGAGATCAGAGAGCTGAGCTCGAACAACAAAGCCAGAAGTGAAAAGGAGCATTCAGACAACATGAACGTACTCATCGGAGATTTCAATATTGAGCTTCTGTTTGGTTTGGCTGAGAGTCGTACGGTAGAGCTTGGTGGCCATTTCAATCAGGTGATCGCTGCTGAAGAGGAAGTCCCCTTTACTGGCTGCCTCTGAGCCCTGCAAGGACAAACAAGGGGTCAGAGTGCCTGAAGTAAAGACCGTGGGCGGGAGGTGTTCACGGGCTCTGCTGAAAATGCATTACAGTCTCCTTAAACACTGCATCCAAGTAAACCGTCAGGACAGAAGTGAAATGTCCTCCAACTTGCTCAGGGCACTTCAGCAAGTCACCTGTCATCCACCTGCCACCTAGAGCAGGCCTGTGGACTGGCAGCACCATCCGTGTGGCCGGGGAGCCTGTTAGGAAAGCAGACATGAGGGTATACCACAGGCCCCTGGACACGAGTCCACAGTGAGGTCCCTGGGGGACGGGGCTGACCTATAACTCATTCTGGAAAAAGCTGCCGAAAACACTCCTCAGTGATTTGGCTGAAATATATGTAACAACATTCCCAACAAGTATTCTAGAGCAGTCGCTGTCAACCCTGGCTACACAAGGGAACCATCTAGGGAAGCTTTCAAAAAATACGACACTGCGCCCCACTCCACGCAATTCTAATTTCACTGGCCTGTGAATATGGCCTGAACATCAGCACCTTGCAAAGTGTAATGGGTAACTGAGGGTAAGAAACACAGTCCTACTACTTAATATGCCTGCCCCCTTTAGTTAAGATTCACAGCGGGGGAGGGGGACAGTGTTATGGCATAGTGGGTGAAGCTGCTGCCTGTGATGCCAGCATCCCATATGGTCACTGGTTCAAGTCCATGCTGCTCCACTTCTGATCTAGCTCCCTCCTAATGGTCTGGGAAAAACAGGAGAAGGTGGCCCAAGCACTTAGGCCCCTGCCACCCATAGTGGAGACCTGGAAGAAGCTCCTGGTGCCTGGCTTTGGCCTGGCCCAGCACTGGCTGTTGCAGCCATCTGGGGAGTGAACCAGAGGAAAGATTTTTTCTCTCTGTAATCTTAAAAAATGGAAAAATAAAAAGATTCACAGTGGGGAAAACACGCTGAGTAAGCTTGTGGGAGTTTTGTGCTCTGGCTAGATGCATGTCCCTAAATTTAATATTTGCTAACATTTGTTTATTCAGTGGCTATGTTATGCAACAGGCACTGTGCTAAGCATTTTATGTACAGTGTCTCATTTAATCCTGACCAACAAATGCTTTAAAGTAGGTCTAATTCCCATTTGAAGGATGGGAAAAACTCAGTAGGTACAAGAAAGAGGACTCTACCACAGTCCTGGAAAAGTTAATAACTACATTTAAACTCTTCCTTCAAGCCAGGAGGTCCTGGTTCAGCTAAAAACATAGATCTTTAAAAAAAAAAAAAAAAAAAGAGGAAAGAGAGAGAAGGAAGAAAAAGAAGAAAAGGAAAGAAAAGAAAAAAACAAAACGAAAGAAAAGAGAAAAGAAAGAAAATCTCAGGTTGACATCATTAGGTAGATGTTCTAGTTGTATCCTTAATAACCACTTCCCCCACCCACAGTAAGAAGAACCGGAAGACACTTGCTAAGTTGGCATACAGAGGAAACAGAGGGAAGCACAGTTTAGAACACGTTGCTATTTGAAATGAAAAGTACAGAAGTGATTATCCTGCTCTGTCACTGAGGAGCCAAGCTTGAGATTTTCACATAGGGGTGGATATGGCCACACTCCGCAGAGCAGCGAGGGAGACTACAGGCAATAGGATTAGTCAGACGTGGACATTTTTACACCAATGGCCAAGAGACTGCACAAATGCAGAAATCTTTCAGTGACGTCATTAGTCTTTACCTCTTTGAGGTGGACGGCGAAGAAGCCATCGTTTTGTGAGCTCATGGATACCTTGGTCACATCCACCAGGGGAACCTCTGACTTGATTTGTCCAGACTTTTGATCAGCAAGCAGGAGATTATTATTCGTTAAGAGGAAAATCCGGGATGTGCTCTAAAGAGAAACAAAAATGGATGATTAAAAAAAATAAATAAATAAAAACCCAAATGGTCCATGAGTTGAAAGCATTAGTTATCTGCAGAAGAGTACATTTTATTCTGGTATCTTTCAGCAAGTATATCTATGTAAGGTGAGAACATAGATAGTTTATTTTAATTCAAAAACACTTCCGCCAACATGCAGAATTCCACCTATGCTTAACGGTAGAGGGGCGCCGTCCCCTTCGCAGTGAACGCCACTGAGAACATGAAATGGAAATTTCAACATTCAGAAACCTAAGGATGACTGTTCCAACGGATAAAGACTTGTCAGTCTTCAGGCCTAGCATTTTTACCTTCCCATTAGCACGATTGATTTTGTTCACAACTTCAGCAATGATGATCTTTTCTTCAATGGCATCCTTGAGTTTCTTATACTTGGGGTTCTTGTTGATTTCTAGGTAAGCCCCTTGGAATGGTTGCCCAACACTAAAGGGAAAAAAAAATCCCTGCCCATTAGAAACGGTTTCAAATGGAAATAACTAGAAAAAGGAACAAGACAGTTGGTTCTAAGGAGTAGCAGACAACTTCAAAAAAGTTCTCAAATTATTTTATATATTTCACCTGCACGTCTCAAAATTTAAGTTTGAAATGAAACCTTAAAACTTTCAGGTATGCTTCTGATGTGATCACAGCATTAGGTAGGTAGGAGACTGACAGCCATCGTCTCACAGGGAATAATTCAGATGGAATGGACTCTAAGAAAGACTGCAAGATCTAGTGAGCGGTCTCCCGGGAAGGCAAGGGTCATTTCTTCTAATCTGTTAGTATGAAGTTAGCAGCTTCCCACGAAGGACTTCCTGATGCCTTTAAGGAATATTTGGCAATGAAAAAAAAGAGCTGAGATCATCACCATCATACACACCAAAGAAAAGCCTCATTTTCTGACAGGGAATAAGGTAATCAACAGCTTTTGTGGAAGACTAAACCCAGGACAATCACTTTAGAAGCAAACTAGAGAGCAGTTAAAATGACATGTGCGTCCACAAGCAGCAGCAGGCCTCTCCCCCTGGGAGATGCTTCAGGGGCGTGGGTGGCCAAGGCAAATATTCAGACCCACGGCAGATTGCTTTCAAGTAGAGCACTGTTCCCTAGAGGCATAACCCTGCACATGTGTGTACGGTGCCGATTTTCCTAAACACTTACAGGGCGACTCTCCCAGGGCAGCTTCTCAGACACCCAAACCAAACACAGCACCACCTTTTGTCCCCCAACACACATACACACACGTGCTACCCTCTGTCCCCCAGCACGTGCACACACACACACACACACACATGACCCTCTACCCCCAACACACATGCTACCCTCTGTCCCCCAGCATGTGCGCACACACACACACACACACACACAAACACGACCCTCTATCCCCCAACACACACACACTATCCTCTGTCCCCCAGCATGTGCATACACACATACACAAACACTACCCTCTATCCCCCAACACACATGCTACTTTCTGTCCCCCAGCATGTGCACACACACAAACATGACCCTCTATCCCCCAACACACACACACACACACACACAAACACGACCCTCTTTTCCCCAACACACACACACTACCCTCTGTCCCCCAGCATGTGCATACACACATACACAAACACTACCTTCTGTCCAACACACATACACACATGCACGCTACCCTCTGTCCCCCAGCACGTGCACACACACAAACACGACCCTCTATCCCCCAACACACACACACACACACACCACCCTCTGTCCCCCAGCATGTGCATACACACAAACACTACCCTCTGTCCAACACACACACACACACAACCCCCTGTGCCCCAACACATGCATGCACACAAACACTATCCTCTATCCAACATACACACACTGCCCTCTGCCCCCAACACACACACTACCCTCTGAAATTCAGCAGGGGTGAGCGTACACGCGTGCGCACGCACATACACACACACACACTGCTGCTTCATTTTAAGCTATTTGGTTCTGGCAACTGCCAAAGACAACTTTAAATGCTGATGTTGTGGGCAGAGAACTGGGGAAGAAAAATCCATGTAGGTGGTCAGCGTTTCACAGTTCCCAGGATATAAAAGGCTGACTCCCATAAGGGCTGCCATTTCGGAGTGGTGGGAGGGCAATTATTCCCCTGCTGTCACTGCTGTGGGGCGAGCGTGCCACCACGCCTAAGAACCGATCAAACTACCCAAAAAGGACTTGGCTTCAAGTGAATTTTTGTTGTTGTTGTTGCTCATATTCAAATGTGTTTTTAATAATAAAAAGTGCTAAGAGCCTGCTTCAAAAATGTATCTTGCAGACTAGCTTCTGAAGGCATTTACAGAGAAGATTCATTAAGGTTACTCTTGAGTTTAAAGATATATAAAGAAAAGCTGAATAAAACTAGCTGCTGAAGAAAGCACACAGACAGTTTTCCTGTATTAGTAGCAGGCACTTTGGACAGTTTTGGATTTAGTCTTGTACCTGACTTAAGGGAGTATATACCACCTCCAGTTGCCAAACCAGCTACCAAGAAAGCAGTGTAATTTAAAATATTTAAACCCAATGCGCCTGGCCACTCAGGTACATTTAATCTTTTTAAAAAAGGAAGAGGGCTTGGGCAGGTGCTATGGTGTAGTGGGTTAAGCCTCTGCCTGTGGTGCCAGCATCCTACATGGGCGCTGGCTGCACCTCTTCTGATCCAGCTCTCTGCTATGGCCTGGGGAGACTCTGGTAGATGGCCCAAGTGCTTGGGCCCCTGTACCCACATGGGAGACCTGAAGGAAGCTCCTGGCTCCTGGCTTCAAGTTGGCTCAGCTCCAGCCATTGCAGCCATCTGGGGAATGAACCTGCAGATGGGAAATCTTCCCATCTCTCTCTCTCCCTAACTCTTTCAAAATAAATGAATCTTTAAGAATATTCAGGTTAGAAGTCATTAGCAAGGACTTCACTGGTTAAGCCTGCCAATGGTGTTCCTTCTTTTTCAGGGTAGCTGGTGTCTGTAACAGACACTGAGCTTGCTGCTCGGGCACTGGAATCAGCCCTGGAGCGTCAGTAGACTAGAGGACACCATGGATCGGTGCTGGAGCAACCATCACCAAGTACCACGCTGGCCTTACAAGTGAGTTTCTGACCTGGCTGTTAAAGTAGGCAAAATGGAAAAATTTGAAAACTACAAACAAATTTACAATGCAAATGTACTTCATTAGCCTATACACTTTTTTTTTTTTAAGATTTATTTATTCAAAAGGCAAAGTGACAGAGTGTGCATATGAGATCTTCTATCTGCTAAGTCACAGCTCAAATGGCTGCAATGGCTGGGCTGGTCCAGGCCGAAGCCAGAAGTAACTCCATGTGGGTGGTTGCCCATGTTGGTGGCAGGGGCCCAAGCACTTGGGCCACCTCCTGCTGCTTTCCCAGGAGGATTAGCAGGGAGCTGGATCAGAGGTGGAGCAGCTGGGACTTTAACTGGAACAGACATGGGATGCTGGCATTGCAGGAGTTGTCTTCACCCTCTGTGCCAAGATGATGGGTGCCACAATTTTCTTTCTTTTTTTAAAAAAAATTTTTTTTGAGAGGCAGAGTGGACAGTGAGAGAGAGAGAGAGAGACAATTTTCATTTTTGAAGTCTTAGTAAAGTGTTGATGCTAATGCTGATGAAGTATATGTTGTAACATCCATCGTCTCATCACGTTAAAGAACACTGTGGAAAGCAACTGCTCAAGTTGTATTGTGTGCTCCCGAGTATTTATATCCAGCTGACTATAAAATGATTCACAAAATTACAAATTGCTCATCTAATGCTGAAATCAAACTCTACCAGGAAAGACCTACACATATATTTGAACAAAACTTAAAAACTGATTTTTATGGGAAAAGCAGTCACAGTACCTGGATGGGTATAAAGCCTTCTTGTCTTTGAAGAGTTCACTGGCTTCTAGTTTCTCTTCATAAATAAGTTTCTGCTGGTCTGTGAATTGGTCCCTGTACTTTTTACACTGTGAGGTAGGAGAAGACAAAAGCAGAACATTACTGATATGAATGAAGCACTACTTGTACTTCCATATGCCAAGCCAATATAACAGCAAGAAGAATAAGAGAGAAAGCGTCCAGGACACTCGTTTAAAAGGCCAAAGACATTTTTTCCTTTGTGGGTTTTTGAAAGCTGGTCTTGGAAAGTGCCGCAAAAACCATTATTTGTAGCACAGAACCGTAGATGCTTCCTCCACACATAGCAGGGCCTCGCTGGCCTGGGCCCTGGCAGGAGTATGTTTCCTCCCAGCTACAGTGTCGTTACCCTTCCGTAGAGACTCACAACAGAAACACTGCACTTCACAACCCAGGGCATTCACGGACACAGTCACAAAACCTTCACAAGGTAATACTTACCCTTTCTACTTGTGCCCTCTGCTACTTTCTGTTCTATTGTAGTTCATTAAAAAAAAAATGCTAGTAGGAATCCACTAAGCCAGTTCTGTGACCCACAACTATTCTATGACTACAGTAAGAGAAGCATGGCTCCACACCCCCCGGTGCCCTTTTACAATATGGAAATCCTTACTCCAGCTCTGGGACAGCAATGAAGGGGGTGGGATGGCCCAGAGGACCAGGACAGGGACAGATGAGTCTCCCAAGAAATTGGTTGAGAATCACCCCAGTAACTGCCTGCAGAAATGCCATCGTGGCTGCCTTCCAGAAGAACCAGCTTTCTCATCTCCTACCCCCACGGCAGGTAAGGGTGGAGTTCTGGAGCCAAAGTGGAGCCGAGGCAGGGCACATCCTGCAGCTGTTTCTGAAAACCGCTTCTATGCCAGACTCGACGAGGAGGGTGCACGACTCGGGTGCCGGTGAATCTTGTCAAGCTGGTTACGGACCAAGACTCGGCACCTGCTGCCTCCACTCATCACACTACCCAGTGATACTGTCACTGCACACACGTGTGACTGTCACACCCACAGAACAAATCCCCACTGCCAGCCAGGAAGGAGCTGCCCAGAAGAGGTATCCATGGATCATTGCTTTCCCAAGTACAGGCCCTTCCACGGCAGGATTTTATTACATTTGACCCTTGTATTTATTTAGCGTTCGACAGAGAAACTAAAGTATTGAAATACAGACAGCACGTACACAGGTACTCATGTGCCCCACACTGGGCATTATCTAAATTACACACTCTGTGTGCATACAAGATCAAGAGAGCTAAACTACCAGGCAAGATGAAATTATTTCAGACAGCAACGAAAAATTATGCCTTTTGGGAACTGCAGAGTCTTTTTTTTCCATGTCTCAGAAGGTGCGTGCTCACATCTTTGCATGTATTAAAAAAAAAATCAGATAAGCTTGCAAGATTTAAACTACATCATCTGAAGATGCTCAAACTTCTATCTCTTGAAGTTCCCCTTTAGAAAAACAAACTCATAACCAAAGCATGTGAAAGCAACCGGAACAGGAAATGAAAAGACACGGAAGCCGGCTGCGTGCTCCCCTCCCCAGCCGCGCCGACAGGCGACAGCACGGGTTCTCCTCGGCTGCTGCAGGCTCCCTAACAGAAAGTCTAGAACAGCGTTTGGCTCAAAAAGACCAAAGTCCTAAGTCATTCTCTTTCAGGCAAGGGAGGAACGTGTTTTAAAAAAATGTGATTTTTTACATAACAGTTCTCAAACACTCAAAACATAGGATAAGAAGTCTCTGGAGAAAAATAAACAACACATGACATTTTTTACCCTCCACAAGTGGAAAATCCTTTTGAGCTCCTTGTGAGTAGAATCTAAGAAGAGGTAAGGTCTTGATGGCCAGTTCTTGTCTATCGGAGATAAGGAAGGCATCTTGCTTTTCATTTCCAAAAAGTATTTTTGCACCTGTGTGGGGTTTGACAGAAAATACTGTGTAAGGAAAACACACCAGAGAAGACTTGGTTTTACATAAACTAGGATCAAACAAACCAGTCTTTAACTGGCATGTCTCAAGTCCTAGGCCTGTCACACTCCTCTGGGAAGTCCCTATTCTACTTTCCCACCTGGGAAAACCTGAGCTCCACCAAGTAGTGAAGGAATAGAAGAATACAAACACTGATACTCATGAACGCTCGCTAACCGTACAGGGCTTTACTGTCCACCAGGCAGTCACTAGTCCCATGTGGCTATTGACATTTAAATTTGGAGTGATGAACAGGAAATAAAATTAAACTCCAGTTTCTTAGTCACATTTCAAGCGTTCAGTAACCCCGTATGTGGCCAGGGGCTGTGATTGTCCCTTAAAGTCACAGAACACTTTCATCACTGTGGAAAGTTCCAGTGCACAGCGCCACTCTAGAGCACTTCCAGGTGTGACAGGCACCGTAAGACACGGAGACACGCTTCCTCCACGTTAATCCTCACAACGACCCTACGAGGTTAGTGCCGCCAGCGCCCCATTTCACAGGTGGGGCAATGAGACTCACAGACGCTAAGGAACAACTCTCTAGGTGGCAGCGCAGGTTGGTCCAGGAGTGGCGCTCTGTATACATGTCTGCAGAGAGGCGACTCCAGTACCCATCCTCACAAGCTGTCAGACTCCTCCTCCTTCACTCCTCCACCCGCTCACTTGCGGGCCAGCCCTGCCTTGCTACAGCTCAGATCAGTGTAATAGCGCAGGACCTAAACCGGGTTCACGTTCCCTAAAGTTCTCTCTGCCAAGTAAGACGAACATTTCAGTCATTGCCAACAGCTCGTTCTGACACAGTTCTACCTGGAGTTGCAGGGGGTTGACAAAAAAAGGTCTCTAACTCTCGGTGCTATGATGCAATCGTTATCAGTCACAATTTTTAAGAAGTCACACTTCATGGAATTCGCGCTAAGCAGTTAGTGCAATGATGCGCATCAGCGTATACACGAAGCATCCACTTACAATTCTCTGAAGCGTAAACTCATAGATTTTCTTTCCAGCATTGGCTCTGAAGAATTTCCGGTACTCCCTGCGTACCTTGGAAAAGAAGCAGATTACAGAGGTTGTCATGGGGCTGGCAGGTGACCACATGGTACACCTCCCTTAAAAATAAAAATACGTGAAGTAAATGTATGAGTGTCTTTTGTGAACTAGGCAAGAATGGGGCACGTTCAGACACTGAACCTTAAGTCAATGAAAAAGAAACTGCATTAAGCCAGAATGCAATGTTGCCTTGAATCCTCTTAGTTTTAAAGACCCGATGATTTGACAAGAAGCATTTTATACAGGCACAGGTGCAAACTCAACACAAATTAAAACACATTTAGGAAAATATTATATAAAGTGATTTTCCTTTGGATTTTTTTCAAGCACAGAACAAATGTCTGAAGAACTCTGGTGCAGATTCCAAAAGCCTTGCTTGTTATGAAGAATGTGCCTAAAAATAAGGATCTAAAAAGAAGCTTTTAAACCATTATCTTCCATCCAATTGCATTAATTTTTCTCTTCTCTCCACTCCCACTGAACTTTATACTAATGCTATCATAGCACTTAAAACAAATTACAGTTTTAGTTCCCATTTTTTCCTTGCGACACTGTCATATTTACTTCACACTAACGTCTAACAAATAACAGAAACTAAATGAGGTATCTGCTAAATGAATGAATGACACAGATTTTGAGACTGAGACTGTATTTAAAAGATGTATCATCCAGATGTAAAATAGGAGAGTCGGAAGTGAGCAAACTATTAGCCTGCTTGAATAATTCAGACATTGTATGTCATTTCCTTCCATCTCCAGTTTTCTGGGTTTAACTGCACATGTTCAAAATAGTTCTACATCAGAGGTTCTAAGTTAGCAACTTGCTTACCAAATTCAGTTTGTATGTAGATGAATGTTTTATATGCATGCATTTTAAAATCTCACATAATGATGCAGTCAGCAGGTTTCTCTTAAAAATTTCCTAAGATCTAGCAACAGCAAGCCCGACTTCTACACTCAAGGACCAGGTGGCAGCAGAGTAACTGTGTTTGTCTTCAGACTACAAGGGCCCTCACTGCTCGGAATGCACCTCACCCCCTGCTGCTTCCCGCGTCTGAAATGGCAGGCGTCTGCGCCCCAAATCTGGCATCTGCAGGATTAAAGGTATTTCCCTCCACCTCATAGGCAGTATTTCTTTTTTACTCATAGCCTTGTTAAAATTATCATTTCTGTCTTAGCCATGGAGTTGTGGGGTTCACATTATGAATCTCAAACACATAGGGTGAAGATGGACAAGGAGAAGAAAAGTGGTATCTACTGACTCTCAAAATGAGAATGGCATAGAAAAACAGCTACTTTAGTGAGGTTATATGAGAACATGTCCTTATAAATATACTAGAAGTCCTATGTATTTAGTTGAATTTCATTATAACTGAAATAATACAATTGCAACAAGTTTTTTTATATTCCACAGGATAGGTCATTTTTCCTGGAAAATATACATACATATACATATACACACACACACACACATATATATATATGTATAAAAGCCTTTGACAACACGTTGGCACATATAATCGGGGGCCCTTAGGGCGCCAGAAGTCCCCAAATGGTCCAGTAAACATTTCCACCAGGAAATCAAATCATTTAAAAGGGAAAAACTGGCTCCTATTAGCATAATTCTCCTTTAGAAGAAATTACAAAATTATTACATTCTTGGACTTCAAAGAAGTTTAGTCTTATTTAATAACAAAGATAATGGTAACATATTAAAATACTTTTGTTTGTTGGAAAGTGGGGAAAAGTTATGTTTAGAATAAGCCCAGTTAACTTCTGCTAAAATAACATTCATTTACGAACTGAATTTGCTTTGTCAGTTGCTAACATACATTTCAAATGCAAAAACATTTTTGAATCACATGTTACAAAACCCAGAAAACTGAAGATAAACACATTAATGATACAAATCACTATGGAAAATAAAAATTTTCATAATGCTGTTCTCTCCTTCCTTCTATAAAAGTTGTGGTGCAGCAGGTTAAGCCACCATCTGCAGTACCAGTATCCCATATGGACACCTGTTCAAGTCCTAGCTGTTTCACTTCTGATCCAGCTCCCTGCTAATGTGCCTGGGAAAGCAGCAGAGGATGGTCCAAGCCATTGTGCCCCTGTACCCATGTGGGAGACCTGGAAGAAGCTCCTAGCTCCTGGCTTTGGCCTGGCCCAATCCTAGTTGTTGAGGTCATCTGGAAAGTGAACAGTGGATGGAAAATCAATTTCTCTCTAACTCTTTCAATAAATATATACATAAATATTTTTAAAGCATTGTAATGCAAATTGGAAGATAAAGTGAGAAAATGTTTAGTTTCATTTGACTCCTCTAAAAAAAGAAGTTATATAACTTAACCAGAACTCATAATGTGTCAATTTAATATTTGTTATTTCATTAGTTCAAAAATTATTTGATGAACAAACAGGATAATTTAAAAACTGAAAATGTATAATCAAAGAAGGTAATTTACTAAAAATTTATAGGCTCAGCTTCCGGGGAAAAACAATGCAGATTGTTCAAGCAGAACTCAGGGATACTTCCAATTGTTGTTCAGATTCCTAGTCAATGATTTCTCAGTGTTAAAATATTTAGAATAAGATTAAATGTTATAGAAGTAAAAATAATGAATAATGCCAAAAAGGGGCCTAATTACCCCAAAAAGGCACTATGAATGGCAATTAATTATTGTATATTAGGAAGACCAAATGCGTCCATTGCCTCAGGGGTCTTTATCAAGGTGTTCAGAGTTCAGAGTCATATTTACTAGGGTATCCCTTATTCTACTGCAGTAAGCACCACTTTGAAACAAACCCTGCCTAATCACAAAGCATCTGCATTTGAAGTTCTCTTTACTCTGAATGACCCACTGGCCCCTGATTGTCACCTCACTGATTTCCACGCTGAACAATGAGAATGATGCCAGGCAACCATTATCGGAGCAGAATAGGCAGATCAATGGAACAAAAGCCTGCCATCCCCAGGCTGGGTACTGTGCATAGCAGGTCAGCATTTGGCCAGCTAGGACAGCTCTGTCTCATGGGTTAAAAAAAAACAAACACTTTTTATTCAGAGAGAAAACAAAGATAGAACTTGGCTAACAAAGTATCTTGGATAAAATATGCCACATTGCTATTATTTTGAGCCTATTTAGATTATCCCTGGCTGAAATCTTAAATGTTTCTAACCAAAATGTTTTTGAACGACTACATGCACTCAGAGAGTACATTTTGGGGCATTTCAGAGTTTTGCTATTTAGAGTAAGGATATTCAACTGACAAAAATCTATGCAGGCATTTCAAAACAAAACAAAACACAATCTAGAATCTGAAATACTTCTGATAGCAAGCATTTCAGATAAGGGATGTTCAACCTGTATTGAAAGAAATAAGAATCACAATTAAAAGCAGGGGGGAAAAATGCATGTACAGGTTTCTTCTTAAATACAATCAGGCCAGGTGACATTCTACGAGACTGCAGACCACCAGCAAGCATGATCAACAGTTTTCTCAGGGTTAGTAGGTGCTAGGCTTCCCGGAGTTCGCCCTGGGCAGAAAGAAGTGGTTGAGGAAGTACCTTCAGTCCAAGCCAGTAAGCCCAAATGACAGCAACGGCATGCTTACGCCTAGCCTCCTCCTTCAAGCGTTTCAATTCCCTTCGAGCCTAGAATGTTTTAGACAGTAAATAACAGAGACAGCCCAATGCAGGCAGCACAAATGACCAGAAAAAAAGACACCCCACCCAACAGAGGAGCCAACTTCTGGATAAGGATTTCAGCATGATAGAGCAACAGTGCACAATCAAACCCAAAGAACCGAGGTCAGGCTGGGGCAGGCACTTGAATTTGCAGTGCGCAGAGTTTGCTCCAAGAGGGCAACGTGTGCTGTAAGCCAGGTGATCGGGCCCCGCCCCCTGGCTTCCATTCTTTCCATCTTTCCTCCCCTGTTCTTTCTCCCTCTTGCTTCCATTGCCCCACTCTCTCACCGCCTTATCAAGCCCTGGAACTGTGAGTGGCCCCCCTACCACTCCCTTTGGTGACCGGCTGGGAACTCCTGCTGGACAGTGTTCACTTGTACACACACAAAGACAACTCTTGGGAGTTGCCCCCTCTGGAAATGGAGGGATAAGGGTTGCTCTTCTGCAGTGTAAACAAAACACAAAGCTTCTAAAACTCCAACATTTTTTCCCATTAAAAATATTAGAAGTAGCATGTGTACGACTGATTTTAGCTGGGGCCCCAGACTGAGAAATAAACTGAATACTGAAGCAAGGCAAAAAGCGACACACCTTACAGGTTTAAAAATGACTCGCAGGGAGAGACGCACTTTGGGCATGCTGTTTGTTGTATGTACACATATGTATGTACTGCTTATTGTTTTCTTGGGCAAGCTATTTTTAAAGACAGCTGTTGGCATTAATGTTTCAAGACATTACAGTACTGAGCCTGGGGAATGAGCTTACCCTGTGGCAACAGCCTAGCAGGAACCGGCTAACAGTCCTGCTTTTGCTGCAACTCCCTCCCTCATCTGACTAGAGGAACCGGTTTGTTTTTCACAGATTATCAGGAAAAACACAACCAACCGAGCGACCAAAACCTGCAAATGATGCTCTTTACAGAGGCCAATGTTGACTTTTCCCATTTTTCTCACAAGATGGACTTCATGTTGACAAGGTAGGCTTAAAAAGCCAGGACTCCGCTGATACTGGGTTTCTAACTGGAATACACATTTTTAGCAAAGATGACCTTAGATGTTTTTTGTTGCTGAGAAAAAGCAAACAGTCTTCTCCCTTGGGGTATGGGAAATGTCCACAGAGCCCACGACTCTGCCTGGGGATTAGGGAGAGTATTTCAGGAGGCCTTTGTTTCTGAAAACAGACAGCTGATGCTGACATTCCTAGGATTCTTCGGTGGCAATTATAGCTAGCTCTGCAGCAACATCTTTCCCTGTGCGAGCACAGATGATCTTTCTTTGCACATGGAATATTTTGCTTATGATAATCAATAGCTGCCACAGTGTGCCTACAAACAATTTCATTCATGGATTAATTATTTTTAAGGCATGCATTAATGGCAACTCTACTGCCAACTGCAGAAGACTGACTACAGCCCAAATCTTAACATTGCCCAACATGCTCCGCCTCCCTCCACAAAAAATACTTCTAAGAATCTACCCACATACATAAGTGTGGGGGGGGGGAACTAAACATGCACATTACTTGAGTGTTTTTTTTTTTAAAGAGCAAATGTACCCATGCCTTATTAGCAAGCAATTATTGTTTTCTGTCTACACATGCTAAGAACTCCTACGCTTACTTCTGATACTAGTATCTGGTGTATTAATTCTAGCTGCTAGGACATGCACCAGTGTGAGTCACATTAATTGTGGTCATTCATCTCTTCATAGGCTAGAGATAGGGACAGATGACTGCAGCATTGCAGGGTGGAGTGATGGGAGGTGCGCATCAAGTACCTTAGATCCAAGCCAGCAAGCCCAAATAACTGCAATAGCATGTTTATTCCTAGCCTCCTCCTTCAGCCGCCTCAGTTCCCTTCGCGCCTGTGAGGCATGTGAAAAGGAGTTACAGAACAGTTTAAGGCAAGGAAGGTTACTGCTGCTTCCCAAAGGAGAAAGAAAAAGAAAGATCCCAGTCACCATCGAAATGGTAAACGCCAAAGCGTGTGCCACCACCCCACACCAAAATGCTGGCAAGCGCGAGAGCCCAGTGCGTGCTCAGTAGCTTAAGCCAGCGAAACGCGGCATGTCCCCGAATCCGAGTCCGAGGTAGTCGGCTCCACGCGTCACCTGCCTCTGGGTCTCGGGCCTACCTGGGTGCCGTGCCAGTAGGCAGCGATGGTCGTGGCTGCCTCCTGACAGCGCTTCTGATGCTTCAGCTCCCGCAGGATTTTCCGAGCCTAAGGCACCGAATCGCCAAAAAATAAAAAATAAAGAATATGAAAAACAACAATGGAGTTGACAGGGATCTGAAAAACACCTAAAAGAGATGGCAGTGCTCCAGTGAGACATCCAGCTGAAAGAATGGAAAGATGGGGTCGTCAAGGCCAAGTTCAAGGCCGACATTACCAAGCAGGGCCGGGGAGCTCCCACTCCAGATTGGGACAGAGTCCTGCCATGAAGCGCGACAGGAAACACCTGACCACAGCAACACAAACTGGTGCAGGCCAGAATGCAGCTGCAAGCTCTCCAGGGAGCCCCGGAAGTCTGTGCGCCTCTCTTACTGTTACTGCCTGGAACACTAACTGTAGCTGTCCTTTGTAGTCAAGAGATTTTTTTTTTTTTAACTGCCGAAACAAAATGATCTAATTGAAAACCAGTGACTTCTTTCTCTAGGAGCTGCAGGGATGGAGGTGCATGGACATGGTACGAAGGTGGATGGAGCTGGTATGGAGCTGGGGTCCTGCATCTGGAGCATCCACCCTGCAGACCAGGCACCAGGCTCCAGTAAGGTGGTCAGGGAGGAAAGAGCAGGCAGCAGTTTCACTCGCCTGCAGGCTTGACTTCTGGGGTTTTCTGTGGGACAACTACCAAGCCCTTGGGTTGTCCTGGGCCTACACAAAGGTCAGGCAGTGCTGCCAGACCCCTAGCCCAGGATCTACCCTCCAAAGGGGTTCTGGCCTGGGCACTACCCTGAAGCATCTCTTCTGGATCTAGAGCATTCCATCAACTCTCCTCACAGGAAAGCAGTTAGAGCAGGCCCAGCACAGGTCGGTAAGCTTCTCCATACAGGGCCAGCCGAGAAACACAGGTTACCTGGCTACTGTCACAACCCCCCGTTTCTGCTTACAATTAGTGCCAGACACTCTGTAATCTAGCAGTAGGCTAGTTTCCTCCATGGATCACTGTTTGCTGATCCCCTGACGCAAGCCTCGGCAGCAAGGACCCCAAACCACTTAACCCACTGCTACCATCCCCATCCCATCCCCACTGGATCTGGCCAGAGCTCTGGATCTCTCAGGCATTACAGGGAAGTACACGTCACTGCAGAGGCCAAGGTCTGGGAGGGTTCACAGTCAGAGATAATGGCCACAAGACTGCATTCTGGACTACAGATTCCCTTGAATAGGTGGCAAAGGGATACTGAAATCCTGTACAGTATGAATTCAAGGACTTCCTGCTTAGAGAACAAAGCTCTTTAAAAAAAAAGTTGGTTAGACGGAAGCAGCCAAGACATGGTCACCAGGACACCTACTTGGCCCGTGGTGTTTATTTTCCCATCTGATTGTTGACAGGGTCTGGTGTTTATTTCCCCATCTGACTGTTGATGGGTCTGGGCAGGAGATGGAGGAGCCTTCCCCTGCTGGGTGAGCCCCAAGACATCATCCTTTGTGAAGAACCCAACAGCCTCAAACAAACAAAGCACATTCTTTTAGACTCACCTTCCAGCCCCGGATGTAAGACTGAATCACCAAGGCTGAGCTCTTGATCTGCTGATATCTCTTTTGTTGCTGCGGGACAAAAGAGGAGGTATTAGCAGCTGCAGGTACGGTCTGCAAGGTGCACCCCGCCAGGACTGGAAAGGGTACCTGCTCCCCGAGCACAAACAACTCTTGGTCATCCATACTGCTTCTAGAAACCAAAATACCAAACAGTCCAAAACAATGACAGTTACTCCACAGTACGCTTCGAGGATGCTGAATATAGTAATTTCTAATGACGTAGCACCCACCACTACCATTATCTCTTCTTTGTGCCATGCTGTGGTAATGCAAGGTCCCACTCACTGCCCATACTCAGAAAGCACACGGCAATGGACACGCTCTGAGCCCTGCATCTGCTATGGGGTGCTCTCACTTTTTGAGGTCATTTCTCACACCTCTAACTGACCCCGTTCCTTTTAGGTCTGCTCTTTTCCCTCGGTTCCAAGCTAGGAAATCAGCTAAACATTCAAGGAAAGGCATATCGGTGGACTGAACTTTGTAGAAGGAGCTCCTACTCTGCACAAGCATTTGAATAGAACCCTGAGGATATAAACATGAATCCAACTCCTCCATTTCTACCGTCAAGGCCTTGCAGATGAGAGTCAACAGTGGAAAGGACAAACAGCACCCAGGAAAGACGGAGAGCGATGGGCACAACAGGCAGCCTCCGCGGCAGCACAGGCTACTACAGGGTGGAACAGGTGGAAGCCCCGTGGAGGCTCCACGCTCCGGCTCAACATGCCCAGTGCCCAGCGGCCTTTCTCACTTCTCGGGCTGATGCCTCAGCCAGCTGAGGCTGTAGGAGCGCTCCAGCTAGAAAGGTGAACTCCTGCAGGATTTAGTGTGAGATGTACCCCAAACCACGGGCAACTCGGATGAAAATCCACAGCATTTCAAAGTACCAAAGTCATGCTGTGACCTTCCCACTCTGCAAGGGTGAGATTGCCTGGCTCTGGTCTCTGCGGGGAAACCGATGCCCTCATTTGGAAGAGCAGAGGCAACGGAGGGAGGGGCCGTCAAAAGATGAGCCACTCGACCAAAGGAGATGTCAGGGAGAAAGCCAGGAGGGCACGGGACCTGGAGCACAGGTCACCCTCTCTGGAGCCCAGTTTCCTTAGCTGTCAAACGGGGTGCCGAGAAATCACCAAGATGCCTTACAGAATAATATTCCACACATGTCTGAACAAGCTGCATCTGTAATATCTGACCGCCGTTTCTGACATCCACTGGTACCTCTCCGTTTTCCATCTAAAGCTCTCAAAAATAACTGTATCTCACTTTACAACTCATGTCAAAGGAGCCATGAGCTATCACAGGATACAGAATAATTTTAAATCATCAGGAACCAAAAAGCAGCATTCAGGAAATCTTTTGGCTGTTTGGTGAGTTTTAACACTGACTTGAGCAACACAGAGTTAACTAATTCAAGTATTCAAATTTTGACACAGATACAACATGAGAGCAAAGCTAATGCATCCTCTAAAAATGGGGCTATTATTTGTTTCCCTCCTATAAATTATACCGCTCATGACTCCTACCACTGTGAATTCATGGTATGCAGTGACCCTTTGTTCACCTGGCGACACAAAAGCTCTATCTCAGGCAGGAGGGGACAGATGGTGTTTGCAGCCCCTGGTCCTTTGTATTGCCTGTGCCTGCTCACCATGCTGATCAAAGAGCCTCTTCCAGACAGTTTCCCGGGACCATCCTATCTATAGTTATATCCCACGTCCCCACTATGCTTTAAAAAAAATTATCTATTTATTTGAAAGGCATAGAGAGAAGGAGATCTTCCATCTATTTGTTCACTCCCCAAATGCCTGCAACAACCCAGGCTCAAATTCAATTTGAGTCTCCCACGCATGTAGCAGGGGACTCTACTTTTTTTTTTTTTTTTTTTTTTTTTTAAGAATTTCTTTATTTGAAAGTGAAGAGTTACAGAAAGAGAGATGGAGAGACAGCGAAGACACAGAGATAGAGAATGAATCGTCCATTCACTGGCCACAGTGGCCAGGGCTGTGCTAGGTGGAAGCCAAGAGCCAGGAACTTCATTCAGGTCTCCCATGTGGGTAGCAGGGGCCTGAGCACTTGGGCCATTTTCCATTGCTTCTCCCAAGCCATAAAGATGGGAATTAGTAGTTGGTTCCCAAGCTATTAGCAGGGAATTAGACTGGAAGGGAAACAGCTGGGACCTGAACTGGTGCCCATACAGGATGCCAGCATCACAGGCGTTACCTGCTATGCCACAATGCCAGCCTCCTTCTTCCTTTTTAAGATTTATTCATTCATTTGAAAGGCAGAGCAATAGAGAGAGAGGGAAGGACTGAGACAGACAGACAGACAGACAGAGGGAGATCTTCAATCTATTGGTTCACTCTCCAAAAGGCCACACAGCCAGGGCTGGGCCAGGCCAGGCCAAAGCCAGGAGTCAAGAACTCTATTCAGGTCTCCCATGTGGCAGACACCCATGTACTGAGCTGGATTGCAAGTGGAGCACCCGCAACTCAAACCAGCACTCTGATATGGGATACTGGTGTCGCAGATGAAGGCTTAACGCACACAACACTGGCACCAAGGGACCCAATGACTTGAGTCATCCCCTGCTGCCTCCCAGGTTAAGCATTAGCAGGAAGCTAGAATTGGGGAGAGGAGCTGGGACTTGAAAGTAGGCACACCAGTATGGGAGGTGGGCATCCTAAGCTGCAGCCTAACTACTACACCAGATGCTTACCCTGCAATTCACTTATGTTTTTTTAAAGGTTTATTTATTTATTAGAAAGTCAGAATTACAGAGATTGACTGATTGATCTCCCTCCACTGGTTCACGCCCGTCACAATGGCTGGGGCTGGATCAGGCCAAAGCCAAGAGCCAAGAGCTTCTTCTAGGTCTCCTACATGTGTGCAGGAGCCCAGGGACTTAAACCATCTGCTGCTGCTGTCCCACGAGCAGCCAGGACTTGAACTGGCACCCAGATGGGAGGCAGGCATTGCAGACAGCAGCTCAACCCACTGTGCCACAGAGCTGGCCCATCCCTCAACACACTTTAAACTTGAATTTTCTGAATGGCCTCAAAAGAAAAAGTGCTAAGAAGGGCTCGTGGAGGACAGCTGTTTGCTGGCCCTTCCTTTCTTGGGCAAACAGAAAGCAGAGCACTCTGAATCCCGCACAAAGAGTTAAGCAGCCCTGCTGTGCACACAGAGAATCCGCCACCAGCATGCTGGTCACTCCCATACTTCAAGACTTGTGCTGTACTTGCACTCTTAACTACAGCAAGCAATTTTAAAGATTCTTTAAGGGCCGGCACTGTGGCTCAGCGAGTTAAGCTGCAGCCCCTGACTCTAGAGTCCCATATGGGCGCCTGTTCCAGCCCCGGCTGCTCCGCTTCCCATCCAGCTCCCTGCTAACGCACCTAGGGAAGCAGTGGAAGATGGCCCAAGTGCTTGGGCCCCTGCACCCATGTAAGAGACTTGGATGGAGTTCCTGGCTCCTGGCCTCAGCCTTGGCCATAGCAGCCATTTGGGGAGTGAACCAATAAATCTTTAAAAAAAAAATATTCTTAAGGATTAAGCTTACTCATTAGGTAAATTTTATTAACTAAAACTTGAAATAAAATGCTACAATATATTATGTGAGACTAAGTCAGCGTAAATTATGTCTTGACTGCATATTGCCTTGTAGCAAAAGCTCTCAGAGCCGAAAAAGAGAATTCACCAAAGGCGATTTGAGTGCAAATTTAATTAATTTTCCAAGTCACTCTATAGTAAAAAAGCATAGGATGAAAAAGCATTTGGAAGTAGTGTTCTTATCACTAAAACTCATACTGTGAGAACACAACCCAAGTTCCAGCTACCAAGAGACAAACTTTCACGCTTCTTGAAAACCTGTGGCTCACCTCCAACAAAACGTCTACAATCAAGGGAGAAAGAGCTTTAAAAAGAAATCCCATATTAATTAAGTCAACATAATTCAATCCTTTCTCCGAAGCCAGAATTCTGAAATACTGAAATACGGCCTTAGCTTCCGGGAATTAAAGCCGTTTTTAATGCTGCTATAATGGAAAACAGCTAATTATTTGGAAAATTAACCCAACTACAGTTGAAGGATTAGATGACATTGTCACTTCCTCTCGGATGACCAAATTAAGGATGTACTTTGACCACTCCCTACATCTAGATCTGTGGAAGGCAGTGTGGCACACACGCTAAACCTAAGCTCAGAAGTTGTCTCGGATTCAAATCCAAGCTCTGCCCCTCAAAGCTGTGCAGGCATGGGCTGTAAGCTCAGAGCCTGGGTTTATTAAAATAAATAAATAAATCAGTCCTAAGTGCATTCATCTCATGAGGTTGCTGGGAGAATTAACCACATACAAATTACACACAGAGTTAGAACACAATAAAGGTTGGCAACTTAGCCCCGTCAATTCAGGTTACAAATGCCTGCGCATCTCACCGCGTATCTCCTGTACCAGGCTGCAATCACAATTTGGCTTCTCTTCATGAGCAGGAAGTGGGTACGGCACTTCCACCCCCGATAAATCTTCTGAATCAGAGTGGCCAGGTCCTCGAGCCGTTGCTTCCTCAGGTCTTCTAATTTGAATAACTAGTAAGAAAACAGGGAGGGACTTACCAAAAGTCCTCCGAGACCTCACGGTACACGTGCAAGGGATCTTCAGGAGGGAAAACCACCACGATATCGGGCTCAACCACATTGAGGGGAAAAGCCGTCACGGTAACTACAGGTGATGTGGATGGACGTTCTGATGAACTGAGGGACGTGCCACACTCTTTACTCCAGTGATCCACAATTCATGACAAATCAGAGAAGGACTGACCGGAGCTTAAGACCATTTTTCACGTTGTCCATGAGGATGAAAATACGTACAGAGAATCCCTCATCTGAAATCTGCAGGTCTCAGATTTTTGGATTAGGGATGCTCAATCTGTAAATTCTATGTGAATATTCCAAAATCTAAAAAACTCTGGAATCTGAAACACTTCTGGTTTGGAGCAGTCTGCAGAAGGAATACTCAGTCTGTAGCGGAAAGCAGATGCTGGTGGATTTTCTCAAATTTCAACACTTTACAAATTCTGTAAATCTCAAATCACCAAATAAACTGCTATAGTAATGATGCTCTATAATCCATCTATCATTTATAAAATGGCTCCCTTGGAGTTCTATGCAGTGGAATTTGTAAAATGCTTTTTTAAGTTTAAAAATATTTTCAACTGTGTGCCTTCATATTATCTAAAAATAGTACTGCTGTAGTTTCTAAATTATGTATAATTCACATATTATGGACTGAATTTACCTCCAGTTGCCATGAATTAGGGAGGTTTTATTGTTTCATGATAGCTTAGGATTTCTTAAATGTCATCCAACTCAGCAGATGAAATACTTGGACTTTTCACAGCAAACGCAAGTCCCATTATCTCGGATGTTTGCAGATCACCACAAGAGGTGACATTTTGTGGCAGCATCTCAGGAAACGTCACAGACTTTAACCCAAGTTCAAAGTGTGAGGGTTCTGGTTACTTACTGTTCTCGGGTTTCGGATGAATATCTTTGATCGACCAAAGGAATATTCTTCCACCGGAATCTCCAACTCATTAAACAGAACCTCCACACCAGACCTATAAAAAAGCCAAAGTGAAAACAGTTTTCTGAGTTACAAAAACATCTTTATCCCGTTTCATATCATGATATCAGGTTCTCAGTAGCTTCATTTCCAGGGATAACTGCTTAACTGCTCTTTCAATAATCATCCTTCCAGAGATTTTCAAGATTGGATTCTACAAATTGAATTCAATCCAGTAAATACACACAAAAAAATGTGGGTTCAAAACTGTGTATTCTAAGAAAATGTGATATTAGAGCCAATTTCTGGATTTCTTTAACAGAGGCAATTTATACACACACACACAGATAATGATGTACCATAATGATGTTGGGTGTGTCTGTGTATGTGTGAGCATATGCTTGCACACGAAAAAACTTAGATATTTCTGGAGAGCATTTTAAACACTGTTCCTGCCCGCAGAGTGTGGGCACAGGGTAAGAGAGGGTGCTGAGAGCCTAACCAGTGTGATGCGAATGCACGTGAACCTTTCATGGCTGCAGCAAGGCCTGGACTCGGCTCTGACCTCTCCATCCTGGACCCCGGTTGCAGAATCAGTTTCTAAACCAAACCTTGCTCTGCCACCTGTGGCCGAGGTGCCAGGCAGGGAGTGCAAATACGTTCTGTAGTTCCGTGCACATTTATCGTAATCCCCTACAAGTTCAGCAGTGAGAGCTGAACAGTACCCAGATCCTGCGTTATCTGGGCACTGACTTAGGTATCAGGGACCACACCGTGCCTGTGCGGAGTTTCCATCTTCCTCTTACGCAGGGTGAGTATCTAAGACTGCTGACATTCCTGTGAAAGGCGGGGTCCACTGAGAACGTGCAGGCAACACCAGGAGACTGAAACGAACATGGCCAAGTTCCCGCAGGAGCCCATGACTCAGGTGTGTTGGCCCTCCCGCATCACTCAGGAGAGAGCCTCACAGCCCGCAGAGGAGGGCCACCTGCCTGAGGCCAAGAGTACAAGTAAGGTCACCGCACAGGCAAACTGGGTAGCTTGTGCCACCAGCACACGGGGTCTCTCTGCACGGGGAGAAGGCAGGATGGGCCTGCAGTGTCTAGCACTTTTTAGGGACTGGGTGACTTAAGAGCAATTCAGGGCTGACCAGCTAAAAGCGATGGGGCCTGGACCCACGCCTCATTCTCCAATTCAACTTTACTAGAAGGAACACTGACTGGGAATGCTATCTGCTATCTGCTTCTCAGCTGCCGCAGACCTAGGCAAAGAGTGGGACCTTTCCCGCAACACACGGACTCTCTCCAGGGGCCGGTTCCCCAAGTGAAAAGCAAAACAGCTGAAGGGGGTGATCCATGTGCGTCTAACTCTACCCTTCTGAGATTCTGCACAAATGTATGTTGTCAATTACAAATAACCTATTTCCAAAAAAATCTATGGATCAACAAGTTCCATATGTGGACTTAATAAGTCCCGTTTTGACCTTAAAGAAAATGAAGATGTGGGTCAGCGCAAAATGGTATTGCAATGGAAGAGGGTCTAAGGCGGATTTATACCCAATTTTTCATAGGGTTCCGCTTTGCCCAATAGCACGTAAGAAACCCCGTCTTATCTGTATGCTTGAAAAATTCATCATGTAACTCATCAACAAACTCCTTACCTTGCTGGGCCTTTCCAGTGAGGCCAGGTTTCCTTACACAGCATTTTGTATCTTTCCAGGCAGGGCTCGTAGGCCTGCCTGAAGGCGTAGCCCGCCCTCCGCACCCGGACGTTCTCCAGGAGACCCAGGTACCTGATCTGGTGACACACCAGACCCTCGCTGAAGATGTGCGCAGCCTTCTTGTCATTCGGTTTGATACACCTAAAAGGTTGCAGAGTTAGATTTTACACTTGGGTTCTTAGGAATGTAATGCTCATGTTTTATAAAGTATTTATAAAATGTTTCCTATTAAAAATAGTTATTCTTGAAAAACCTAGTTGTTTCTTTGGAAAATTATAGCAAATAATTTTATACCCTAAAAGTTAATAACATTCAGCCCACATAGAAGTTTTTAAAAAGAACAAACTGCACCCAGTGCTGCGGCACAGCAGGGTAAGCCTGCCACTTGCAGTGCTGGCATCCCATGTGGGCGCCAGTTTGAGTTCTAGCTGCTCCATTTCCAATCCAGCTTCCTGCTAATGCACTTGGGAAAGCAGGGGCAGATGGCCCAGTCCCTGGGCCCCTGCACTCAGGTGAGAGATCTGGATGAAGCTCCTGGCTCCTGGCTTTGGCCTTGCCCAGCCCCGGTCGTTGAGGCCATTTGGGGAGTGAACTAGCAGATCGAAGATCTCTTTCTGTCTTTCCTACTTTCTCCGTAACTCTTTCAAATAAATGAATCTTAAAGAACAAATAGTACAGACAACACCATGGATGAGGGCCACTGACGTTTTACTGAGGGAAAGATTTCTGGAAAAAGAGTACATTTTGTTCAGTTCCACTTACATGGTGGCTCTTCAAAAAGTTTGTGGAAAATGGAATTAAAAGACAGGTTTATTTTGGTGGGAAAATTTTGAAATGCAGGCATGGTTTTCCATAATATGCATTTTTCATCAACTTTTTGCAGACCTCTCCTCTTAGGTTCAAGCAAAACTAATCCACAGTTAGAAGCCAACACTGCTGTTACCTCAGGGGAGGTGGTGGACAGGATCAACATGGACGGGGCAGAGGGGAACCTTCCGGAATGATGGAAATGGTTCCTATCTTGTCTGGATGAGGTAACCCTAGTTTAGACATATGGAAAAATCCAACAAGCCATACTGAAGACATATACACTTTACTGCACTGATATGTACTCCTTTTTAATGGAGTACCTTGCTGTGCAGGAAAGACTACATTTCCCAGACCCCTTTGCAAGAAGGGTGGCCATGGGCCCCAGACCTGACTACTGGAATGAGAACAGAAGTAATGTCTGCTGGTCTGAGGCTGTGTCCTTAAAGAAGGGGCTGTCCAGCCCTGGATCTTCTCCCGCTTCCTGCTGGCAGCCAGTGTGGACATGGCGGACAGCCCTCTGAAAATGGCAGAGCCCCGGGAGTCCAGGAGTCCTTACACTTGGAAGTTATGTCCCAAACAAACATCAGTCTTTTTTAAGCCACTGGTAGTTTTGGATGATAGAGCAGCCATCTCTGTGTCCTAATAGGATTTTTAAACATTCACAACTATGCTACAACCGTCCAATAAATCACACACGTGCAGTGTGAACAATTAAATCTCAATTGGTTTGGCTGTGGTGCTATTGCACTCTTTTCCATTTATAAAGATAATGTCCAGTCTCTGGCTTCCATAAGGACAAACAGATCAATGTTTCAGCCTGTTAATATATGTATAGGGGTTTAGGACTGAACTTATCAATAAAGGCACCAAGACAACTGCATGGAAAAAAGAGCTTTTTCTTTCCAATTTGTGGAAAACAGGCCTAAATACAAAAGCTGAAACCAACATGATTCCAGGAAAAACATATGACATATTTACAATTTGGGATTTATTAAGATTTCTGAAAGGGACAAGAATAAAGGAATCTTCTAGGGTGATGGAAATGTTTCACATCTTGATCAGGGTGATGTTAGCAACATGTACATAATTGCTAAAAAAAACAATCAAACTGTTCACCCAAGATGTGTGCACATCCCTTCATGCAAATGGCACCTCAATAAAATACAGGTAAAATGAAATAAATATATACTCAATCAAGAATAACAAAAGCAACTGATCACAGAAAGTTTCCTGGTTACTTTTCTGTAAATGGGATCTAACCAAGATACAGTCTAACTTGATTACAATCAAACCAAGGGCTTTGCCTTTATAATTCTACTAATATAAGTATCAGGTAAACAAGGCAAACATAAAAATGTTTTTCATTTTCGTTTCCTCATAACTGAATTATGAGGTAGCCGTGGGTGTGGGTGTGCTATAGGAAACCTGACCCAGACACACACCTTCCATTACCTACTTCACCCAGGACACACATGGCAAAGGCTAATCCTAGTTGGCCTTTACCAAATCTTGGAATAGTTTTATCTTAATGCCCCCAAAGCAGGGGAAAATAAGAGGCCAGAGGCTTTTTAAGGAGATCTTTCTATTGCCTTGAAACATTTCAGGTTGTTTTCAAAATCATTGCTTTTTCCAGGCCTGCAGCTCTCACAGGAGAAAAAGAAGTGCATATCCCTTTAACATCAGAATCGTTAAGTAAAGCAAAGCTCCACTCACTGCTGTGCCGCTCTGCTCTAATGTCACAAAAATCCAAAATGAAGCCAACAAAAGTTTTCTGCAACACTGACAAGAACAACAACAAACCCTGCAGCCTCACAATGTCATTAAACAACAAAAGATTAAACACACAAAAAGTGGACGACCCCTATGTGCCAAACACCCAGCTTCAAGATCCGTGGTCACCCCACCACTTCTTACTTACACGATGGTTTTGCGTCACTATATGGGGAGGAAGAACACTGGAGTGTTTCTTAGGCCAACTCCAGTGTTGTACTATTTGATCTATAAGTACTCTGCCTGAGCTACACGAAGATTTAAGCAAACAGGAAATCGATATTCCTTGAGCGCACTGTCACATGTGCACTGTCAAGAGGATTTTGTGCACCCGCAGTACCTGATATAGTTTGGGTTCTTGGTCTGTAGGTTTTTCATCAGGGTGGCGACGGATGCCTTGAACTGTGAGCCAGCTGTAGGCGGCCTCTTGAGGTTGATCTTGGCGGGATTCCCTTCCGGGAACAAAGACTTGATGAGGGCGTGACCGGCCTTCCACATGGCTTGGGACAGGTCTCGGTAGAGAAGGTCATTGTTCTTGTCAACAAATCCTTCCACCTGGTAGAGCACCTACGAGGAGCACACGGGACTCAATGGCTGGGGCACTGCACGCCACTATGGCAAATGACCGTTAGAACATCCTGGGTTTATCTCCATCACAGTCTCATCCTTAGCATCCAGCCTCCCTGGCACATTAGTCACGCTTGAATGCCAAATGCTCCAAGTTTAAATTTCATCTGTCTCCATCACAGAAGAGACCCAAATAAATGCTATTACCCTTCAGGACTTGCTAGAATAAACTCCCCAAATGTCATCATAAATGTTCAAAGGGTTTAGATTTTTCTGGTGCTTGAGAATTATTTTGAGGACTTACTTTTACTTTTTAGTTTACCTGTGCCAATTCGAACTTGTTTAAAAGTAGATGGGAAAATAAAGTCGCGAGTACACTAACATTTTCATAGACATCTTAGAGCAGCAGATACATTGATCAGAGATGTATCTTTTAATAATACAGGCTAATAAAATAAATAAGCACCAAGTTCTAATATTTTCAAGTTAATAGTAATTCGGATACTATATATTTACTCTTTATTACATACAGAACTAAGAAATATTTTTCCTTTGAGGTTTGCAATCTTTTATTAGAAATGAGGTATTCATTCTAACTTATTATCATTTAGGTTCTAAAAATTAATCTACTGTCAAAATTGTTTTTAATAGAATATTTAGATGTATTAAAAATTAAATTCCCCTAAATAGTAACCTTTTTTTTTTTTTTAAGTAAAGTAGGTATTTTCCTGTGTTGTTTCAAAGTCTCAGAGTTAAAGAGTTTTGTCTGCTGGCTCATGCCCCAAATGCCTGCAACAGCAGGGGCTAGGCCAGGCTAGAGCCAGGAGCCTGGAACTCAATCTGGGTCTTCTTTCTGGGGGGCAGGGCCCCAAGCACTTGAGCCAGGACTTGAAATCACTGGCGTGCATGGGCAGGGAGCTGGGGTTGGGAGCAGAGCCAGACTTGAAATCAGGCATGCCATTATGGGATGTGGATGTACCACAGTGGCATCCTAAGAGCTGCGCTCAGTGCCCACCCCATAAAATTGGTTTTTAAAATACACTTGAACTCTAAGTTCTACTGGCTTTGCTTTAGTCGACTGTATCACAGAGATTTTGTTCTCCGCAGTCCAGATTCTGTTTGCACTGAACATTCTTCTGACTCGAGTGGCCAGAGCCCCCGTCTCCGGGGCACTCCGGGCACAGCCTGCCTCGGTGCCCCAGCACCGCCATACCTTGCCAGCGTAATGCTGGATCCGGAAGCAGCTGTGCGGCAGAGACGTGTCGTTGAGGAACCGAGAGCACTTGCTCATCCGGCTCTCAAAGTGCTGGTGGGTGGCGCAGACCTGGTTCAGCTTCTCCAAGAAGGTCTCGTCGGTGACGGTGCCTGGCCTCAGGCACTCCTCATCCAGCATGGCCAGGATTCCGTTTGTGTTCTGGAAGAAAGGAAATAAAAAAGTTCCCTTCCTCCCGCGCTGTACTGTTTTAATAATTACTCCTAATTCCGCCATCAAACACAATCAGCTTAGTCACCGGACAATTCTGCACAGCTACAAGGAAGAGGGGAGACTCGAACAATTAACAAAAGCCACAGCACGCAGCCTGTTCCCCCCAAGGGTCCCAGGTGTGCGTGGGGTGGAAGTGCACCTGTAGCAGCAGCACCTCGCCTGCCCCAACAGGGCCTGGGGGTCATCTCAGCCACCTCGGCTGGCTGAGCGCTGAGATTTTACGGTCAGGGAAACACCAAGTTAGACCTGCGAGGTTCAAGAACAAATCTGAAAACTGGAAACAAGAGTGACAATATTGTCTCTATCACATCACAAGGCACAGACTCTTAGGGCACTATTTTGATTCAATCCTTAAGAAGGAAACTGGTTTCATGTTTCCGAACTGGACATGTGTTCAACAAAAAGTTTATTTTCTAAGGAAAAGAAAAACAGATTGTGATTAAGAATGCTGCTTTTAACAACCGCTTCCATCAAGCTGTTTTTAGGAATATCTGTTTATAATCCAACTGGTGCTATGTATAAAGTTTCTAAATGGATGTTAAAATGGTGGAAATTCATTTGTTCAGACTCTGTGATACTTCAAGAGCGGTCAGCCCTACATGGAATCAGAAATGAATCAGGAATCTTCTATCTGCTAAATAAAGACTGTGCTCCTTGGATTGCCCTTACACGCCCATCAGTCTTAATTCCAAAAACAATCCACTCCAGCAACCGCCACCCCGCCCACTTCCACCAAGGCCAAGGCCCCAGTTCCTCTCCCCTTCTCTTCGGGGCTGTGACATCCTCTGGGCAGCCTCCACGCGTCCCACACAACACCCTGGGGAAGCGTGGACTCTCAGGAACTGAGTGTGGTGCTAACATCCTGCAAATAAACATCATTGTTTAATGGTGCTGGAAGGAAACATATCCTCCACGTACCCAGGATCCTATGTGAACACGCGTTTCTTCCACCATATAGGCAAGGGGATTTTTAGGTGGAATGATCTAATCACAGAAAATACATTCCCATTGTTCTTTTTTCCCCCTTATTTTCTTAAAGGAAAGTAATTAAGCGCAACATTATGTTTATGAAGGAAAACACGCTAGCCAGAAATTCTTAAAGCTACAGTTCCCCTGCTTTACCAGGAAATTTTCTCAGGAAGTCCACCGATTTTTCAGGGTTTAAATTAGCGAATTGCTTACATGGAATACTAGTGTGCCCATTCTAATGTCGTTCAGGTTTTTCAAGATAAGCCTTATTTTTTATTGAAAAGTAGCAATGCTCCAGAACACCACTGGCAACATTTAATTTAATCAAAGGTGCAGCTTTGAGGGAGATCTTGACTACTGAGGGGGAAACTGGCTAATTACGTCATTTCCGAAAGGGCTTATGAAAAATGAACAGAAAATGATTTGCTGTGCATTCGGGGCCTGCGATGGTTGCCCTGAAACACGGCATTCACCACCACGGATGCAGAGGCCGCTGCAGGGCACCACGCTTCTCACGGGACCTCAGGGGTATGCAGGGGTCTTAAGCATGAACGGCAGAGTCCTCTGGTTTTCACACACACCTCAGTCTTCCTACAATTCATTCATTTACAATAAGCAATAGGGTAAGATCTGAAAATAAAAATTTTAGACCCAAAAAGCATACCAAAAGTTATCCAGTCATTTTCAACACTTAAAGGTTTTTTTCCACATACACCTACTAAACTGGGTCCTCCATCATCTACGGTTACACAAGCCACACCCTCTGCACACATTCTCTGAATCCATGCTGGGTCTCTCCTAGCCACTTGGTGGGAGGAGATCTGCTTAATTCAGCTCAAGAGGCTGTCCCTTTATTCCCCTTTGTCTGAACTTGAGCTGCATGCTAAGGAGTCACTCCAGTTTTAAAAATTAAATGGATTTTCTATTTTGGCAACAAACTGGTCAGCTGCTCTGAGCCTACTCTGACCCAGGAGCCATGGGTTGGACCTGGGCTCCAGGCACACAAGACAGGCTTGACGGGGCCCAGGGTTGAGTGGTCACAAAAGGTCATAGCAGGCTCTGTGCTGTGGCAACAGGATTACCATGGGGGATCCAGGCTAAGTATCAAAGCATCCACATGGCAAGAACCACGGATGATGTCTTAAGTCCAAAATCCAGTCTCCAACTCTGCAGTTCCTTCAGGAAAACTGTAAGACGCTGAAGGTATTAATGCTCAACACTGAAGGTGGTGAGCTCATTCAGAAGTAGCGAATCATATTACTAAAACATTCTTTAGCACACTATACCTAAGTACTCACATTTTCTATAAGGTCACAAATGATAGCATTATTGAAGTAGTCGATGTGAGTCCACTCTATGTCCTGAGAAACAAAACAGAACAAAATCAAATTCCATGATGATGACGACACAATGCTACCCAATAAAAAAGCTTGTCTGTCTTAGCCTGTTTCACTTGTGCTCTATGTGTTTCCTTTATAAAACTGGTGCAGAAAATGTCATCTTTTAGTTCCCCAGATTTTCCTAAGACAGTAGTCCACCACCACCACAATCTGATTGAAGCACATTCTCTTGACCTCTTCCAAGACTGCCTCCCATTGCACTCTCCCATCGGTGGCAATTTCCCATGCACTTCACTGGCCCTGTGCCAAGTATTTACTCAACAGGCCCTTGGGTCAATATTACTTTGTGTATATTTACAATGTTTATAAGGAAGTAAGGCAGAACTTGACCCCAGGAATCCAAGGCCTAGAGTTTTCTGTTCTTCATTTGTAATCACAAAGAAAAAAGTTAATTTTAGAGTCAATCCTATGTTGTAGGGCAATTAACGATTTCAAGTGTTAAAAAAAAAAAAAAAGCCTAGTGCCAAAACAAAGTATTTTCATCAAGGGAAGACATGAAAATCCAGCCAGTGGTTCTACTGCTAATTGCAAAGCCAAATCAGTGGAGCCAATTGCAATGGTTCCATGTCTACTTACACTCTGTCCCCATGTGTAAACACCGATTCTTCTTCTAAGGGGAATAAATGTAATTCATACAGCAAGCTAGGGATATTCCTATATATTCTTAGAAGTGTTTTTACACAATCTAGACATGCTGTTTTAAGTTGCAAAACAAAGTTTGGGCCTTCTCTTTATGATGAGAAGACAGGAAGAGGCTGATTCTTGCTTTTAGGATGTTTATGTTTCCAAGAGGTGCTACACAAGTATAGACATTTTTAAGGCATCAGGATCATCTTAAAATAAGGAGGAAATGCGTGTGACTCAGCTTCAGGGTAAATGGGACTTTACTAAGTCACTGAACATAAAAATCACATTAGAAAGATCTACACTGAGAGACACAAAAACGATTCAGTGCCCTTAATGGCTCAAAAAGACACTATAGAAAATGAAGAAAAAGACACTAAGATATTAAAGCAAATAAATGAAAAGGAAATAAAAATGCAGCCAAATTAAGATATTTCCTCCATTGTTTGAAATATATAATTGTGCACTTGGAAAGAAAGGCTACTAAAAAACAAAAATGGAAAGTATACATATATATTATATATTCTGAATTATAGATGAAGAAACTTAGCAAATTGTACTTCTGACTACTTTGAAATTACATTCAACAATTGATCATAATGAAAGGACTAAGAGTCAAAGGGAGCACATAAACAAGTCTAGTACCTGCTAACACTAACCGATGGAATAAATAAAGGGGAGAGTGATCCAACATGGGAAGTGAGATACTCAGCAGACTCATAGAATGGCAGATGTCCTAAATAGCACTCTGGCCTCAGAATCAGCCCTAAAGGCATTCGGATCTGGCTGAAAAGCCCATGAGAGTATTTCAGGCATGGAAAGCCAAGACACTCTGGCAAAAGATCTCTGCGAGTGAGATCCCAGTGGAAAGAACAGGTCTTCAAAGAAGGAGGTACCTTTCTCTGAAGGGAGGAGAGAACCTCCACTGTGACTATGACCTTGTCTAAACAAGATAAGAGTCGGAGAACTCAGAGGGCTTCCATAGCCTTGGAAACTCATGACTGGAGCATAGGGAGACTACTGATGCCATAGACAGGAGTGTCAATTGGTAAAGTCAACAACAGGAGTCACTGTGCACTTACTCCTCATGTAGGATCTCTGTCCTTAATGTGCTGTGTATTGAGATTTAATGCTATAACGAGTATTCAAACAATATATTTCACTTTGTGTTTCTATGGGGGTGCAAACTGTTGAAATCTTTACTTAATGTATACTAAACTGATCCTCTGTTAAAAAAAAAAAAAAAAAGAAATTATCAACTCCCAACTTGACTCTCACTGGGATTAAACATGACAATAGGTCTGATCTGATTTCATCATCATTTAAAAAAAATCATCTATTATTTTTCACTTTATGTTTCTGTGTGGGAGCAAACTGTTGAAATCCTTACTTAATGTATACTAAGCTGATCTTCTGTATATTAAGATAATCGAAAATGAATCTTGATGTGAATAGAAGGGGAGAGGGAGTGGGAAAGGGGAGGGTAGTGGGTGGGAGGGACGGTATGTGGGGGAAGCCATTGTAATCCATAAATCGTACTTTGGAAATTTATATTCATTAAATAAAAGTTAAAAAAAAAAAGAAATTACATTCAACAAGATAATCCATCCCTAGCACTTAATGTAACTCCTGTTATGTAAGCCCTCAACAAATGTTACCTAATTTAACATAAATTTTGAAAATCAATACTTGTTCAGATTGAGCAAAGTCTCAAAGTATTTTAAAATTTATCTACAGCGATCATGACCTGCTTCTGGAACACAGTTCCCTAAGTTTTGGCAGATGCGCCGTGACACGTAACCACCACCATCATCAGTCGCCGCAACACCTGGGCAGTGCCTTTGTGGTCACGCCCACCCACGACCTCTGACCCCTGGCTATAACGGATGCCACAGCTCTCCACAGGCCACCTCGGTCTCTGCACCTTTCCCTTTCTAGGATGACACGGAGACAGAATCACACAGCATGAGGCTTCTGAATCTGGTTTCTTTCACTGAGCACAATGCATTGGAGAGTCATTCCCACTACTGCTTGTATCAACCATTCATTCCTTTTCATGGCTGGATAATACCGCCCTGTGGATGTGCCACAATTATCTGCTCATATCAGACTGTTTCTTAACCCACTATTATTTTATATGATTCTACTGAAACCCTAGGAGACCAGATAGAGGTGTCTGTTTATTGAGCATCTTCTATGTGTCAAGCACTGGTCTGGGCACCAGCAGCAAAGAGCCTAGAAAATCCCCGTTGGCATGAGATCACTAAACCTGACACCACGGTCATGTTTAGACAGTCTTCTGAATCCACACTTTGAGTCGAAAAGGAAGATATTTTTCAAAAGCATTTCAACATTACCTCCCGGATGTACTCCTCCTGTTCTTCTTTCAGAGTAAGTTCGATGAAGATTTGTTGCAGCTTCTCGTTACAATAATTGATAATGAACTGCTCAAAGCTGTTGTCCTGTGTGGAGAAGATGAAAAAAAGCCTTAACACCCACGCCACCAGCTCCCCGTCACAAGGACACGGAGACATCTCAACCCGTGAAAATGGACACACTGTCTTTCAGACACAACCGTGGCCCAGCACACAGCCACTGGGACACACTCTGCCCCTTGCAGGCACCCAAGGAAGAGAGTGCATGAGGAAGTGAACGAATGAAGTATACACAAACCACGCAGCCTTTGAAGGATGGAGAATTTTTAGTCGACAGAGAAACACCCCACGTGGTTTAAAAAAAAAAAAAAAGCCTACTGCTGAAAGATCTGTGTTATCAAATTCTCCACCGTCCACTTTCAGGTGAAACTTAAAACTCAAGAAGTCCTGGCTTGCTTTCTTGTGCCCACCTGGAGTCAGACCCCTGAAGCCGGCTCTCGTGGCCCAGCACTTTTTCAGTATCACGCTACGTGACAGAGGGTGTGCACGTACAGACACAGGCACTGAGCAGTTTCATGCTCATCTGTCCCACCCTCTGGTGCAGCCCCTCCACTGTATTCTCAGGCCTCGCTCTGCACCCTGCATGTAGCAAGCACTCAGCGTGCACTGGGTGGGTACCCAGTGAATGAAGTTCTTATCAAGGGACTTAACACATGAAAAGCTGGAAACCCCTGCTTCTCAGAAGGCCCAGATCCTGGACCACTCTTCCCAGCCCCAGCAGCACCCCTTCGTAGGGAGGGTCACTGGTTGGGAATTCTTGGATGAAGCTCCATGCCTGAAGCACAGCTGAACCATCCTTGGGAGTCAGGCACCTGTCTGTGGAGTGAGCACATGGCACCAAGAACCACACCTTCCAGAATACAGAGATCTGACTCTACAACTTGTATTTTTACCTCTACCTCTCTTCTCTGCTAAGAGATGGTGGCAGCAGGAACAAGGACAGAATGAGCACTCCACGAGTAAGCCTGGCTATCATCCAAGGAGGGGGCTGACCCCTCTCTAAGGAGCAAGCATGGCCCTCAGGGGATGGTGGAACCAAAGCTCAGCTCCAAGCTCACTGCTTCTCCTTAACACACAAAGCAACTGCCTGTCATCCCTTGGTCAAACTTGACCTCAGTGCTGGGAAAGTTGATCTTTCACAGTCAACTCCGGTTCCACCCAAGACAAATGTAAAATGATACTTATGAAACAGCCTCTGACCATGTGCTTTCCTGGAGGCTGGAGAAGACTTCTAATCACCAGCCACGAACGCATCACAGGACACTTGGAACTTTCCGTGACACACGGGAATACACTATCGCGGACTGATGCTGTCCATGCTAAATTTAGTCAAGGATGAAAGTTTGTTTTTTCTAAATCCTACAGATTCTTGCTCGAGGGCAAACATTTATTTTCAGTACTTTCAACAAATACCATCTTGGGCACAGAGGGCACTCCCCAGAACTCATTTTCACACAATCTTTCAAAAACCCTGTGTGCTGATCCTTAGTGCTAACAGTTTTGATGGAAAAAAACATAGGGAATATGGTATAGATGCCTTATTATTATTGTAACTGGTTTTTATGTAGGAGAACATCTAGCTTTCTCGGTTTTGGTTTGGTAACATTTGTCCTCATATATTGCTACTACCACAAATGAAAAAGTCACAAAATTAAAACAACAATAGCTTAGATGAGCAGATCTTTGATTTGTCTTAGAGAACAAACTTAGAAAGCAAATTCTGTTATTTGGCAAGACTGTGCCCATGGAACCACTTCAACACCAATATACCAAGTCTTCAAATGGCAATTAACGAGGTGACAGGAGAGGAAGGCAACTAGTGTCCTTAGACAAATTATGCAGCTATGAATAGCTTGAAGTACACTTCTACAACAGGACTATGAAATACACACAAGCAGATTAGAAACCAGAGGCAAAGCTTCACGGTTACAACACAGCTTCAAGATTAAGTTAGAGCTAGATTCAATTTGCCATCAACCTTGAAAAGCTCGCTGCATTTCATACCCACACAGTTAATCAACAACCACTTACTGCAAAAACTCACACGGCTGCAGAAGCTATTAACACGGGAGCATGCAACAGACTGGCACTGCACACGGTTCATACTTACTGCATTCTGGTGCGAAAAGGGACAGATTACACAAAATGCAGTCAGTTCTTAATTAGCAATAGATTTCTAAAAGGAAATACTTATTGATAGTTATTCAGTGTTGCAAAAGGCAGCCTTCTGCTTAAAACTACAGTTTTGATTTGTGTAGAACTTTAAATGAAGACGGGACCACAATACCTCTATGTGGTGCCTGAACTGTGGTTCTCTCAGGAGAGAGCTATTCAGGATATAAAAAAAATGATAATTTGATGAAAATCATATAACTTGTCTGGGACACTAAGGTTTCAGAATCTCATGCCTCTCATTCTAAATAGTTGATAAGAGAAATTGTGCGTTGCATGTGTCCAAGGCCCACAGCCACCCAAAGATGGAATCAGGGGTAGCTCAGCTGAGATCCAGGAATGCCTCCCTTCCCACCCTTGTGATCTACCCAGTGGTGCAGGACTGTGCTGGGCCTCCCCTTTAAAAACAAAGTATCAAAGACAGAGCCTTCTACATGAGATGGCCTCAGGGTAGAAAAATGCAACTCTCCAACCTTTTGCTGCTGCTAAAAAAAACAACCCCCCCAAATTCCCAAATAAAAATAGCATGGCACAATTATCATGTAGAAATGAGCTCACTTTCCCATAGAAATCGGCAGCTACTGCGAACAGACCTGCGCAGCCTCCAAAGCATCGGGAAATCGCCAGGGCAATGATTACTGCCAAGAAGGCTAGGAGACAGGAGCTTCTTGCGATCAAAGTTAGTAGACGGTGCTCAAAACCGAGGGTAAATGGGAACTCCATACGTGATGAAAAATAACTTGCAAACGTTTTAGGAGCAAACGAGTTACTCTCAAAGCCTCAGAAATAGCATGGGAATGGCTTAAAGAATTCCAGGTTGTACAGTTCCGACGCATTTCCTCATTTGTGCAGTAAGTAAATCAACACCAGATTTTCAACACGGGCCTGCCTTCTCTTTATAAAATAGCCAAACTGAGCCTAGATACCATTCCACCCACATCAAGTCCCCAAAGCCAATTTCGGGTCAGACCCTTTTCTGGATTTTTGGGGGACGGGTGAGCAGCAGCAGCGCCTGCACGGGGCACCTCTCCTGCACGCTAGACTCGTGAATCAGACTCCAAAGGAGGAAGTGGGCAAGAGTTCACCCTCACGAATGCCTGGTCTTCCTCTCCAGTTCCACCCAGCCTCTACGCATGGATGTTTTCTCCACTGCCTGACTCACATTTATTTCTAAAGACCAAGGGATAAAATGAACACTTTTAGGGGCATCTTCCAACACATACCTTCTGGGATTTCCACAACACGAAACCACTGAATGAAGCCCACCACCACCCAACACATTGCTTTAGGGAACACAGCCTGTCTGGTTCTAGCTATTTCACAATCGAGTGCAGATCGGGATATTGGGCACATCCTTTTTTTTTTTTTTTTTTTTTTTTTTTTTTTTTTTTAAGATTTATTTATTTGAGAGGCAGGAGAGAGAGAGAGAGAGAGAGAGAGAGATGTCTTCCATCCACTGGTTCACTCCTCAAATGGCCACAATGGTCACAGCTGCGCCAATCCGAAGCCAGGAGCTTCTTCCATGTCTCCCATGTGGGCGCAGGGTCCCAGGAATTGGATATTCTCCACTGCCCTCCCAGGCCCACCAGCAGGAAGCTGGATTAGAAGAGGAGCAGCTGGGACACAAACTAGCACCCATATGGGATGCCAGCGCCACAGGTGGAGACTTAACCTATTACACTACAGTACCAGCCCCACTTTGAATATTTACAAGTATTTAATATGCCCCTATTTAAACTCTAGGAATTCTCCAAAAATTCCAGAGGCTATCCTTTCATTATCAAAGAAACAGAAAGTCATACTCCCAATAGGGTCTTTGACTAGTTTGCTCACAAGCATCAATCACAAACTTTTCATATGGAATGATTTTGAAAGTTATACGCAAAATACAGGGTGGACGTCGTAGGGCATGGGATGTCCACATTCCATATTAGAGTGCCTGATTTGAGTCCCCGGCTACCTGTATTTTCCATCCAGCTTCCTGCTAATGGGCCTGGGGAGGCAGGGAATGGAGGCCCAAGCACCTGGGTTCCTGCCACTGATGTAGAAGACCCAGATAAAGTCCATTGCTCCTGGGTTTGGCCTTGCTTTGCCCTACAACTGCAAGCATTTGGAGAGTGAACCAGTGGACAGAAGATCTCTCACTCTCTGACTCTCCCTTTCTCTGTTACTCTGCCTTTAAAATAAATAAGTAAATCTTAAAAAAAAAAAAAAAAAGTCCTGGCTTATTTGTATATTCTCCTTAGCCACAGAGGAGGTTCATGATATATATATTTAAGGCAGACAGATGTATGTTTAAAACTTTGTACTTGCAGCAGGCAAGCAGCCCAGTGGTTCAACACTGGCTGAGACACCCACGTTCCTAGGTTTGATACCCAGCTCGGGCTCCACACTCCAGCTTCCTGCTACTGCAGACCAGGATTGAGTTCCCCGCTCCCAAATTCAGCCCGGCCCAGCACTGACTATCATTACAGGCATCTGGGAAGTGAACCAGCAGGTAGGCACTCTGTCTCTGCCTGCCTGTCTGTCTCTCTCCCTGTCTCTCAAATAATAAGTAAATATTTTAAAATAAAATAAAATAAAATAAAATCGGGGGCCAGCACTGTGGCACAGTGGGTTAATGCCCTAGCCTGAAGCGCTGGCATCCCCTATGGGTACCGGTTCGAGACCCGGCTGCTCCACTTCTGATCCAGCTCTCTGCTATGGTCTGGGAAAGCAGTAGAAGATGGCCCAAGTCCTTGCGCCCCTGCACCCACGTGGGAGACCCGGAAGAAACTCCTGGCTCCTGGCTTCGGATCAGCACAGTTCCGGCTGTTGCGGCCAACTGGGGAGTGAACCATCGGATGGAAGACCTCTTGCTCTCTCTCTGCCTCTCCTCTGTGTAATTCTGACTTGCAAATAAATCTTTAAAAAAAATAAAATCTTGTACTTTCTAAATATAATAAACAGTGAGAGGAAGACAGTAAATAGAGGAGACAGCTGTTTCCTGTACTGGTGTTGGTGAGGTGGGAAGGAGTTTCTAGGGAAATATTATGTGCTAGAAAACACTGGGCAGTTGAAACACAAAGACTTATGTGAGCAAAAAGTACTGCTAATTCTATCTTTAAGGGAAGTTTCCTAGAATGCACCACTTTTACTTGAGGTCAAATTTTGGAAATAACATTTGGACAAAGTTCCATATTTTATGAACAATAAAGTCTCTGACACAATAAATGAAATGGCAGGTTTCTATAAAAGTTACAGGATTTTCAGCATAACTGTTTTAAGAACCTGGGCTATATTGCTGTTTTAAAACGTAGCGCTGTTCCTGCAGATTTACTTACGTAAAGCCTCTGGTGCCCTCACATTACAGTGGTGCTTCCACAGAGAAATCAGGAGTACTCAACCACAGTCCATTTCTAAAAATGGCAACGTCGCGCAGGCCTTTGGTGCAGCTGTTAAGACGCTGCTTGGGGTACCTGCATCCCACATCAGAGTGCCCGAGTCTGAGTCCCAGTTCTGCCTTTGATTCCAGCTTCCTGCCGACACACACCCCGAGAGGCAGTAGATGACAGCTCAAGTCCTTTGGTCCCTGCCATCCGTGTGAGACACTACAGATTGAGTTTCTGGTTCCTGGCTTTGGCATGGCCCAGCACTGACAATATGCACACTGGTGTGTGTGTGTGTGTGTCTGTCAACCAATAAATGAAGATTGGTATCTCTCTCTCTCTCTGCCTTTCAAATAAATAAAACTTTTTTTAAAAAATGACTATGTAAAATAAGTCCCAAATCAAGAAGATTCTTTGGAAAGTAAACTTCAAAAAATTCTCAAAATACATGAGAAAAATAGTTAGTATTCTATTTAGACATTCACAAAATTGAAAAACTAGCTAGTTTTAGAAAACTTTTATATATATATATATATATAAATATTCTTCCAGGTATATTCTCAAATACAGGAGATTTAAAGAAAAATTGTGTTATTGTGCTTTACGTAAATATTTTTAAAAGGACTTTTATTTAAAAAGTTACAGCAGGAGTAATGCCCATGTGTTTCACAAGCCACACAAATGGTCACCGTTTTTGTTTTTAAGAAGACTTTAAATTGCCTCCCTTTTCTGCAACAAGAAGTTCACGAGCACATGAAGGATGACACTGGAGCAGAAAGGGCTGACTACAGCTAAGTCACCTTCCTTCTGAAAGCAATTCAGAAAACGACAGATCCTCTAAGCAGGAGGCAGATTCGGCAGCCACAGCGACTTCCGCCTAAGTATTCAGACTGACTTGGAGCAATCACCGCACGCAGCCCATGCCCCTTTCAATGAGGTTCCTGAGCACGAGATGAGCAAGTTGGAAAAACCAGCACTTTGTAGGAAACTAGCACAATTGTATGACTAAATGTATGGCAAAAGAAGCAGACACTGCTGCCTGCTTGGGTCTACACAACACAAACGATTAATCAGCTGCTCCTTCTAAAACACCTGCTCATTCTAAATCCCTCCCTCAAAAGTGTTCAGGAAAAGAGCTCAATCAATTTGGTTTGCTCAATTGACTTTTGAATGCTATTTCATTCTTTTGAAGAGGAGCATTTGTGAGAAACTGAAGACCCCACTTTCTGTTATCAGAATGTCCCAAGCTAACTGTGGCACTGGGGCATCTGGATGGTGACTTGGCCTCCTTTGCAGAGACGGGCTCCTGTTCTATCAAGATCCACAGTAAGATGTTCTTCTGGGAATTTTGACTCCCTTCACCTTCTCTGATATCAGCTCCAGTCTGGTTTCCAAAGTGGCCTCCGATCCATGCAGCCAGCACGCAGAGTTTATTCGCCAGCCGCTACTGGAATGCTTTGAGTCAAATCCACGCGTCATCACCCCATGGCTGAATGCATCAGCTTCCCTCTTCCGCTGAGACAGGCACCAGAGGGAATGAAAGGTTTCCACCAGCTCAGCTGAAAAGTGTTTTCATGGGACGTAGACGTGGAGCCAGGAGGCCTAATGAGATATTTAAAAAAAAAAAACAAAAAACAAAAAAACAAAAAAAACCCAACAACAACAACTGGATTTTCACTGTGCAGCTTGTAAAGTGAAGCTCAGAGTGTTCAAAAAGGCAGAACTCAGTCCTGACACTCCACTGGCATGGAAGAACAAAAGCAGAATTTTCTTTGCCCTCTATCACTTTATTTTCACTTGGGTGGAAAACCCAGATGTGTCCACTTTGGCACCGATGTGGATTCCGAGAACTCCGTTCATTCTCCGAGCCCTTGTCCTCCAGCGTGGGCTACTTCTCAGTCTTTCATTATTTTGATTTCCTAATGGTCGGGACTGTGCCCCTTCCTGATATTTCCACTGTGTTTTAACATTGCTTAGAATCCAGGAAAATGTAGGCTGCCATCCTGGGGTATAGATATATTTTATTAAAAGAAAAATTAGGCCTTGTAATTTAGTATTAAAAAGCAGGTAAAGTATCCAAAAGTGACTACCCAAATTTCTATTCTGACACTCTCAAACTTATAAAATAAACACATTATTAAAAATCAAGATCCTTAATGATTAATCTAAGAATGTTAACACAGGAAAACAGAGAGCAATTAATAATAATGAAAAACATCTTAATTATCAAGGAACTAGAGGAGAAAAAAGAAAAACAATGCATTTATTGCATGGAGGAGGAAAAATAACTTTTAATGATTTTATGGGCACTGGATTTGGAGTTGGCTGAAAGTTTAGTTTAAAAAGTAAAAGTGCAACCTCTTTGGTTTTAGGTGCATTCTATACGCGGAGATTAGATTTCAGTAGAGGTGAACAGTAGGTGATGAGGCCTAACATTCTACAAGGCATTTCATACAGAGGTCAAATAGCAGGAACACTAGTAAGTTTGGAATTTCTAGTTCCCTTTAGAGATTACAGTCTACTGGAGCACTTGGTCTCAACCTTGACCTTAATCACCTGGGAGTTTTTTTTTTTTTTTTTTTTTTTCTTAAATACTATTGCCAGGTTACCATCCCCAGAGAGAGAGACTGGAGACTGGGTATAGGTGCTCCCTAGAGATCTGATTTTTCAAAACTCCCCACGTGACTCCAACCTGCAGCTGTCTGAGAACCACACTGCCATGGAGTATTTCTCGGAGGAGAGGAGGAGCATTTAGAAACGCAAGGCAGGCATTTTCAGAAACCACAGTCTCCCGCTGTAACAGTGCTGAGAAAAGCGATGGAACCATCTGCAGAAGGCAGGCCCGTTCAGCAAGACAGCTTGGAGACCAACGTGAATGAACTCGAGGAGAAAAGTCTTCCTGGACTGCTGGAGGGTGCTGCGCCTGCTGTGAAGGTAAGGATGCTTCGTGCAGGAACATCCAAGGAACATCCAGCTTCCGTTCTGAACACGGACCCGCTGTGCTGATTACACCTGCCCACTCCACAGGAGGTCTTCAGGTAGCAGAAGACGCTCGGTCTCAAGGCCAAGACTGCAGGCCCAGAGCCGACAAGATTGTGACTTCTGGGATCTGGATCACATTAGACACTCAATACACACTTGAGAAATGACTCAAATTGCTCGTGAGGCATAACTCGATTTTCTTCAAGTGCTCCGAGGGTCCACTTTCCCAAAGAGTTCCCTAAATACCGGAACACAGAGCGAAGTGGATATGCCATCGAAACTGCTCTAATCCCATTTGGAAAGTCTTCATGTGTTGTGACAGGACATTAAGCACCTGCCTACTGGCTAAGAACAACTAAGTCTTCTCCTGGAAAAATTAAGATCCGTTTCTTTGATGTTAGAAGTATCGTTGAACGTACCTTTTCCTTCCAGCTTTTTCGTGAAATCCCTGCTCACCATCTGCCCTGCTCAGGGAGCCATTTACAACTTGGACCAGCCGAGTGCCAGGGCTGAAATCTGCTTCCCTGCCAACTTGTAAGGAACACCTCTGACACGCTGCCCATTGAACGAGGGTAACCTGAGGTCATGCTAGAAGGAGAGGAACCCTGGCACGGGGATTTCTGAGCACACCCGGGCAGTTCTCACTCACAGCCCTCGCGTTCTTCTTCCCTTTCAGCAAGAGATGGACAGCTTTCCTTTGCAGCTTCAGCTAAACCCACCAACACAGGCAGACACTGCGCTGAAGAGCTGTGCCCTGTGGGACCACGGGCGACAGCCACCAGCTCACACGCTGTCCTCTGGGGAAGCTCCCAAGGCCACCCCGTGGCTTGGGGTGATGACAGAGCCAGAGAGATCAAGGGAGTCTGAAGCTTCTCATGACATTCCCCCCCAACCCCGGCCCCAATTTCAAGATATTGGGAAACCCGTAAGTTTGGGAGAAAGGTAAAGAAGCAGCCCTGGTCTCATCCTTGGTGAGAAAGAAAAGCAACAGTGAATATATTAGGAGGCCTGAGGTTTGGGTCCTGAGTCTGCCACTTAATAGCTGTGTATCACTGGGAGAGTTCCTTGACCTTCAAGGCCCTACTTTCTCATCTGTAAAATAGGAACACAATAGCTCTTGATGAGGTTCTGAAATTAAACCACACAAAACACAACGCTTACTGCAATACTTGCATACAGTCAACTCTCTATAAGTACTGACCACTAGAGCTAGTAAATATGGAACATGAATGAGGGAGAACACACCATACCATCATAAAAATGAGTATGGTAAGCAAAAGCCATTTGCTAGAAAGACCTGGTTTAATTGACAGAAATGTGCTGATGATTTTTTTTCTGTGATTCTGAGACTTTTTGGAACATGTAAATTCTCCACGTGGTCATTTTGTGCAGGGCCTGGTTATTTAAAGGGATTAATAAATTATGACTTGTGAGGGAAGAATTAAGATTGATTCATTATTTTCTTGAACCAAAACTCAAACACCACTTCCAAAAATGAGAGTACATGTTTTAATAGGTCCCTGGAACCGCTTCTCAATGTCACAGTTAGCAAGGGAGTAAATAGGAAATTCTAAAATAACTAAGTAATGTTTAAATATTTAATTTATAACAAGCATGGGATTTTTAAAAAAAATTCTTGATGAACTTTGGCAGAAATTATTCCATCCTCTGCAACAGAGTTCCTGATCACAAGATCGCGGATGAATGGGACCTGGAGGAGACTTAAGGAATCGACTTTCTGAGCTTCTTTCCCCGCCCATCTTACCCAGGTGAGGCACCTGCCAGCCCAGGTCAGCCCAGGTCAGCCCAGGTCAGCCAGGGCCAGGGTCCAAGTCCACGTTCTGTCCTTTCTTCATGCACTCACCTGCCTCATTCTCCCAACAACCTACGTGTGAGTGAATGGCCAGAGGCACAGTGTCCCCGCAGCCTGTTAATAACCTCACGGGGAGAAATTCTAAACTTGCCATTTCAAAAGCCAAAGACTAATATATACAGACTTCTTTCTAAACATCAATACGGTCAACACCGTCTCTCCGTCCTTAACCCACACACAGATTCTCCAACTCTGTGCAAAGGCTCAATGGATTCAGAGGTACTGTTCCTTACAACAAACGCTGTCCATAAGGTTTAATTTCCAACTGCCCCACTTCAATAAAGAGGCTAGAAAATACTAAAATTCTTACCTCAAAAATTTCAAAGCCATAAATGTCCAAAACACCCATGACCTTCTTCCTCACTTTTGTCTGTGCCTTAACAAAAATTGAAAAGAATCCGTTAGCGGAGGCCTGAAATGGAACACTGCAAGCATCCACCACGCAGACACACATGCTACAAGTGAACTGTTGTTCTTAACTAGCAGCAGCAGCAGATCTTAGTTGCTTCTTTTTTAAACTTATGACGTAAGATATTGGCCTGGACTCTTTCAGAAATTCTAACAGACAATTTAAAGAAAGCATTAGTGGTGCTTAATTATTTTTTTTTTTCTAAGAAATCACTGCATCCTACAAGAGGTAGGTAGGGTCTTCTGAGCAAATCACATAGTCCAGTAAAAGGGTGCCTCAAAAGTTTATGGTGCAAAAAAATCTGAAATCTACATGCAGTATTTTTTTTAATGATACTAATTGCCTATGAACTTTTTTTTGAAGACCCTCCATACTGATTTTTTTTTTTTAATTGAAGAACATATCACCATCTGGAGAGGGAAAGTAAACTTTCCAGCCAAGTGCATACAACTAGTTAGTTAGCAGGTGAGCCAGAATGAGCACTCAGGGTGCCACCCATCCCAGTAACACTGTGATGGCCAGGAGACTCACTGGTGAGATCCAGCTCAGGGCAAAAGGAACAAGAGCCCTGACCAACTTATGCAAAGTAAGTTCTTTTGAAGGAATAATCTTCACTAGTGGCAATGATCATACAATTAATCTGTCTTCGGCTTTAATCTCTATACTGGGAATAGCATTTATTACAACAGGGGTGTTTGCTATAGAGATTCAGTACCTTGATGCTTTCATTGATTCGATTTACCAGCCAGGAAAACAACCTGCTGTAGAGGTTTTTAGCCAGTGCATCCCGGGCGTAATAAGCCTATTAAAAAGAAAAAGGAAGACAACAGTATCGTTACCATAATGCCGAATTTCAAGAAAATAATGAAGGTATTTATCTAAATAGTTAAAGTTCTTTCCTTTCAGATTTCTTTTCAGAACCAGTTGCTATTATACTCTGGATAAGCAGTCAGGCCTTGAAGAGATTTAGGCAAATTGTTTAGATAAATTATTCTTGTTTCACATCAAAGATATTTATCTTAGTGTTATGGAACAGAGAAAAATCGGAGACAATTGAGAAGTGCACCCACAGAGAGAATAAAATCAATACCCACTGAAGGGATGTTACATGGTCCATGTAATGATTATAAAATTGGGTAATGAAATGGAAATACTTATGTGATGTGAAAAGTTTTAAAAACTGTACACTGAAGACATGAGTAACTTTTTTTTATTTTAAGCTGCACACAGGAAAGAGAACTCCAAGGAAATATATTAACATGGCTCTGATTGATGGTATCTCTAAATTATGTTGATTCAACTTTGAGTATCTTCTAAAAATCTTCCACAATGAGTTTTCTTTATAAGTTGCATCATGAAAATAAGACCTTTTTAATGTGCTTATTTGCTTCTGAGACAGTTCAGAGCTTCTTGACAAAGAAGAGGCAGAAAACACATGTAGGCTCTATGACTTCTGACTCAGAACCCAAAGGCGGGTGAGAGGCAGGTTAGGTCAGGAGAGCCTACCTACCCACCCGTGCATCGGGTGCCCACCGTGAGCAGCAGGGAAGTACCTGTGAGATGTCTGAGCCCAGCCTCGGGGGGAGAGGCCTGCAGACACTGAGCAGCCCAAGCAGGAACTGGGCTGGGGGGAGGAAAGCAGGAGGTTCTGGGGTGATTCCTAACACACTGAGCATGCGTGCATATTTCACTGATTATTAAGTAGAAAATCCGGTATGAACTAAACCAGCACATTTGTATAAAGAGCGCAACCTGTATGTGGGAAAACCTTTTCCACATTGCTCCTTAAATGCAGTGTAGCCACTTTAATGACACAGTCCCTTCTCAGCACATCCCAGCCGAAGAGAGCACCTCTCCCCTTACCTGACACTTCCATGCTAATCCCAAACCTTCCTCCCCAAAACTCAGGCAGCTACTCCAAATCAGGACTAGAAAATACACCTAGAGGTTGACCGAAGGGGAAAAGTAGGGGAGAGAGGGTGATTCCATGGTAGAGCATGCATGTCCAAGGCTAAAACAGAGAAAGAAGCCAAAATATAACTTAGATGCACAACCTTTCCTCAATTCGTCTTCTTCCGGTTTTCACTTTCTTAAAATACGCAGTTTGTATGCTTAGAATAGTTCCTGGCATGCAGTCAGTCTACGGGTGTATTTTATTGCAATCACTGAAGGATCTTTTTCCTTTAATACTATCTCATGAGCCTACAGAACGTCTCAATCTGTTCCTCTTTCTTCTCACAAATGCAAGTTATCTCAAAAAAGCATACTCTCCAAACACCACCTGTCGTAAATAAACCCTTTTCCACCTTAATCTCAGGCAGCTTTTTGAGTTGCATGCTATCTGCTTCCAACAAACCACCATTCCAATATGCAACTGAACCAGCGGTGACAGCCTGATCTGGTCAACGGCTTTCTGTTTTTTCAAAGTGTCTTCACAGCCAATATGAATCTGCTTCCTCTAAACAAACATTTATTCCAAGGGTCTCAAGCCAAATGCTTGCAGGGACTACAAGACAGAAGTGAACAGAAAGCACTGATCCCTGTGGGCTGGGCACGCATCCCAGGAGAAAGACACAAACTCGAAAGGTAGGCAACAGAAGAAAAACCTCCTCTGGGTCAAATAAAATACATCTTTTGAGCTCTATCTGGCTTCAGGGGCTGCCAACTCGCTCCTCCTCACTTCTCAAGTCTGATCCCTGCCACCTAATCACCACAATAATACCCTATGGAGCAGCAGGGGCCGGAGCGTTCACTCCCATTTAAGGATCACGAATCAGGGGAGGAAGTTACCAAGGGCTGACTGCCCTCGGGTTCTAAGCACACCATGACAAGACTACAATTCTGCAGCCGCGGGAGGCTCCCACAGGAAAAATCCCAGGCAGAATCTGTTTCAGGGAGGGCTGTGATCAGGCGTGGCCCGGAACAGTGTGTGCTGAGCAAGATGGAGGCCCAGACTGCCTTCCCAGAGCTTGTCCTGGAGCTGGGGAGATCAAACTCACACAGAAACAATCAGAGGGCAGTGCCAAGCTGCAGAACAAAAAAAAAAAAAAAAAAAGGGGTTCCGAGAAGGGGGAGCCAGGGGCCTCCTTGCATTAGGAACAAGTAGGCAGAAGGAATGAGTGATGGCTGGGGTGCAGGGCCTGTAGAGGGGCCGGATCAGAAAAGAGCCTGGGGAACAAGAAAGTTATGGAGGAGAAGCTGAATGATGGGGCCGGCACTGTAGCGTAGCGGGTTAACACCCTAGCCTGCAGGGCCGGCATCCCATATGGGCACCAGTTTGAGACCTGGCTGCTCCACTTCTGATCCAGCTCTCTGCTATGGCCTGGGAAAGAAGAAAATGGCCCAAGTGCTTGGGCCCCTGCACCCGTGTGAGAGACTGGTGGAAGCTCCTGGCTCCTGGCTTCGGATTGGCGCAGCTCCGGCTACTGCAGCCAACTGGCGAGTGAACCATCGGACTGAAGACCTCTCTCTCTCTGCCTCTCTTCTCTCTGCGAAACTCTGACTTTTTTTTTTTTTTTTTTTTTTTTGACAGGCAGAGTGGACAGTGAGAGAGAGAGAGACAGAGAGAGAAAGGTCTTCCTTTGCCGTTGGTTCACCCTCCAATGGCCGCCGCTGCAGCCGGCGCACCGCGCTGATCCTGGCAGGAGCCAGGAGCCAGGTGCTTTTCCTGGTCTCCCATGGGGTGCAGGGCCCAAGCACCTGGGCCATCCTCCACTGCACTCCCTGGCCACAGCAGAGAGCTGGCCTGGAAGAGGGGCAACCGGGACAGAATCCGGCGCCCCAACCGGGACTAGAACCCGGTGTGCCGGCGCCGCAAGGTGGAGGATTAGCCTATTGAGCCACGGCGCCGGCTCAAAACTCTGACTTTCAAATAAATAAAATCTTTAAAAAAAAAAAAAAGCTGAATGATAAGCTCTGTCTTGAGTTTCTATGATTTCCATGCTAGTCATCCTATCTGGGGAAAGATCTAAATGCCTTGGGGAAAATGAGGCAAGGGCCAAGCACGAGGATACTGGGGCCCAAGAATGGAAGCTATGAGGAAAAACTAATAAAACAAATCACTTCTTGCAGGAATCAAAACCTACCCGGCAATAACACTGGTAGAACCAGGAACACCGAACACTACATTAAAAAAAAGAATTTTACTAAGGTGATGAATAATTAAGGATCTCAAGCCAAGTTCTGTGGGGAGCAAACCGGACTAGACTGAGTTACTGGAATTAAGACTTATTCTATGCATCTGCTCTCTCACAATATGGCGCTGGGAGAGAAGTAAACAGCTTCCGCACAGCTGCCTCCAGTTCAGCCAATAAACTGTAGGACTTGCTCCTGATTGGAGAGCAGCGTACTCGGCGTGTGGGCAGCCGAGTTGGGATTGGCGGAGGAGGACTATAAAGGAGGAGAGAGACGGCATGCACCGGGAACATCTATGGGGAACATCTAGCTGAAGGAACACCCGTGCAGCCCCCGAGAGAGCCGGCCGGCGGTGTGCCGCTCCCCTGCGGAAGTGGGGAATGTGGCAGGGGGAACCGCCCTTCTACGGAGGTGGAAGGGATAGTAGCCAACCCGGGAAGAACCAGCAGCAAACCCGGGGAGGGCCGAGCAGACGAAAGAACAGCGCAGGGTTCAGTGTTGCTCCTCCACGAAGAGGGGGAGCGACAAAGTTCTTTTATGCCAAAGGATTAAAAAAAAAAGTGGAAAGGTTTTGCAGGATGATGGAAGGTGACTCAAATAAGTTTATGGAAGTTAAAGGTACATCGGCCTAATTTCTATAGTCAATGACTCAACAGCAAAAACAAAACATACAATAAAATCGCACCTCCCCCCATAAATAAATTCCTATAGGGACCTCTTAAAGAACATGGGTTTTTTCCACGCTATCACTACTTTTTTTAAAGGCTTATTTATTTGAAAGGCAGAGCTACAAAAAGGGTGGGTGTGGGGGCGGGGAGACACACACACAGAGATCTTCTATCTACTGGTTCACTCCCCAAATGGCCACAACGACCTTGGCTGACCCAGGTCAAAGCCAGGAGCCCAAAACTCCAACCAGGTCTCCCACATGGGTGGCAGGAGCCCAGGTACTTGGTCCACCTTCTGCTGCCTTCCCAGGCGCACTGGCAGGAAGCTGAATCAGATGCTGGCATCACAAGCGGCAGCTTAACCCACGGTTCCACAATGGCAGCACCACCACTACAGTGTTCTCAATCTGACCGCTGAAGACGTCCAAACTGGGAGGGTCTCAAAGGGCAGTTCTGGATCCACAGCATCACCTTTGAACTTCACGGACCTGCAAACTCTCCAGTCCCAACCCAGACCACACTGCATCAAACACGGTGAAGGTGGAACCTCCACCAGGAGGTTCTGAGGCACAGCGGGTTTGAGAACAGCTGCTGTAGACTCGCCACCCTTTGAGCCAAAGTTGATCTTTCCGGCTATGTTCTTTGAGTCCTCTTCATATTACTAAAGCTGTGGCCAAGCTTGATGAACCCTTTTCCTGAAAAATGCTCCAACAGGGTTTTCCTCATTGTTTTCTTTGCAAAATGCCTTACGGTTCTTTCTTTACACACTTAAATCCTCCCATGTTCTCCACGGAGCCTTCCTTAAGCCCTTACTTCCCTACTAATAACGACCCACCCAGGGGGCTCGTGCTGTGCACACTCTCAACCTGTTCTTCATGAAGTCAGACGCTCACCATCTGACCTTCAATCAGTGAGGCTGACCTGGACAGAGCCAAGGAGGAAGGACACACAACAGGTATTGCTGCAAACCCAATTTCCATACCCAAAAAGTTATAGTATTTCCCACAGCAAAAAGAACTCACCTAAAGTAAGAAATCACTGTTGGAGGCAAGTGAAGGATTTCTTGGGTTGAGAGCAGAGACTGAGAGCAACAGAGAGAAACCCTAGCTCCCCCCAGCTGTGTTTCAGAGCTGTGTTCACCTGAGCAGGGTGAGCCAACAGAACACAGGTGGACAAAGCAGGCCAGGGCGGGCAAAGTCCTACAGGAGCCACTTCTTTCTAGTCCAGATCAGCACTCAGAAGTCTTGCTCGCAAAACAAGGGCTTTCCATTGCAAAGGCCCAAGACACTGCCTGGGTATGCAGGCACCTAAATGGCCACCTATTTAACTTGAACCAAAAAGAGAGACAGGCAACTCAGCTCTGAGTCTCAGAAGGATGCTGTCAGTCTCAGTGTAGGAGGCAGAAGGGCACAATAAGGAAAGCGGGGACATCAGCCAGCCATTTGACCACAAAACTGGCTCCTCTCACTACCCGAATCAGTAAATGCAACTCCACTTTCCCAGGTGCTGCACCCAAAAACGTAGTCACCTTGACTCTTCTACCACGCGTCAAGGCCATCAGCAAATCCTGTTGACTCTATCTTCAACATATACCCGGAGTGTGTCCCCTTCTCCCTCATTCCACAGCCACCACCTGCTCCAAGCCACCAGCATCTCTGGGTTAGTGGGGCTCTCCTTACAGTTCCCTGGTCTTGCTCCTCCTCTGTGTTCCAGTGTACTGAGAACTTCCCTAGGTGCTCCAAGGCAGATTATGCCACGCTTCTGCTCAAACCCCCAGTCCTTTCCTACCCCCTCCAACCCTTCCTTCCCACTCCCAGGATCTCCCTTACTCTACTTTCCCCCTTTGTCCGCTGCATTTCCCACCGGCTCCAGCTTACTGTATCATCTTACAGGTCGACTGCTGTCTAGGACCTCTGCCAGAATGTTAAGTGCAATCAGGGCAGGGATCCTTATCTGCTACGGTTCACCACCAAGTTCACAATGCCTGGCATACAGTACCACAGTGAGATAACTGCTCGCGAAGCAAAGTTTTCATTTACGCCACTACAGAACAGCACAGGCTTGGAGGCTGGAGGGAGCTTTCTCCTTGCATTTCAATTTACCCACCTGAGCCACATTCAGGGTCGTAGAAACTTTCTCCTGCTTGGCCTCAACTGTTCGGAAACTGAATGCGCGTTCTAGCACCGACTGATCAATGCTGGTCAACTCGCAAATTTCTTTTAGCTCTGTTGGCAGGGGAGTGGGGGGAGAAGGAACATGACAGAATGTGACAGCAGCATGGGTACTATTAATCAGCACTTTTACGACCTGGGTTGTTCTTCCTGGATCACATCCAAACTTCCAAGTCTCAGATGTTGAAATCAAAAGACTGAAAACTTAGCTGCATTAGATTTCTGCTCAGTCGCACAGGAAAGCTTTTCAAACCAATGAGTGCGAAGCAGAAGTTTTGCTTTCTGGTTTGAAAACTGTGCCACACAGATGTCCAGAGCAGCTTCCTACAGGGGCTGACGGTCCCCGGACTTACCGTTCTTATCTTTGATTTTGCTTTCATCTAAACCGTTCACGCGCGATTCGGGCTTGAACTCGATGTTCCCCAGTTTCAACACCGCGGCCACCACCTCCAGCACAGACTCGACTTCGTGATCCATAAAACCCACAATCTGCATGGCATTCTGGGGACGGAAAGAAAGCACCTGTTTCCTTCCGCAAGCACCAAGTCCTGTTACGCGTGTGTTTCAGTGGGGGGCTGATGAGACAAAGCTATGCCCGGGTAGCAGCTTCAAACAGGGAGTAGGTGCGTCCCAGGGGTGCCTGGAGGGCTGCAGCAGAGGAGAGCACGCAAAGAGGAAGACAGAAGGCAGAGGCTGGGGGCAGAACTTTGGGCCCCTCTGCCACTTCAACCCCAGCAGCTCAGTTTGTGCACAGGGATTTTTCTGTACTGGGGTTCTGCTACTAGCAACCAAGGCAAACAAAAAGCTTTTACAACCCTCTATGAAAAAATGCAAACCCTCCTTACTTATTGTGGTTTGCAAAGGAGAAGCGCCTAGTCCAAGACACTCCGTGTCACAGGGGGCCTTCCTTCGTTCATTCGTACATTTTTATGGATTATTGGCTACGGGTCAAGCAAAGTGGTCATAGGGTTGGTCTTGGACTCCACCCTTACGCAAAGTCACGTGCAGGATATTATCAGACGAGTGTTTCCATAGGAGGAAGTTTATACGGGTTTGACGTGCGATGCTCTCAGAGACACTTTCTTTATGGAGCAGCCAGTTTTTATCCCTTTCTTCTTGGCGACTAGGTTACACAGCAATGGGAGTAATTACGTCTTTTGTGGTTGTTAGGGAAAATGTCAAACACAGACTAAAGTAGAGAGAGCATGGAAAGACCCTCTGGGCCTTTTTCATTCACCCCAATGATCAGCTGATGTCAATCTTGTTTTATCTATGAGCCCAGCTTCTCCCCTGCCTTCCCAGAACCCGAGCTGTCCCATTTGGAAGTAAATCCCAGTTACTGTATCACGGGATAACAGCAGTCATTCTGAAAGCGTGTGCCACACAAAGCCAGAAAAGAGCATTACACAAACTCGTTTCTTCTCTAACGAACGTGGAATGCTAATCACTCTGGTTTATACATGAGATTTCTGAAACTGTAGAAAAACAGGCTTGTCTGGCTCCAAAACAGTTAGGATTTAACCTGATCCAAGGGCAGTTTTCACACCTGGAAATTAACTGGGGCTATGAAAACATTTGGCGTTTCAATCCAACAGTAAGAGTCTAACCCCAGGATGACAGAATAAGAAAGCTCCTTTTGTGAAATGGTGACCTCGCACGCTCCAGTAACGCACGGCCTTCCTGACCTCGTGTGATTTTTGAGCTAGTAAAGAAATCAAGCTAATAAAAATATAATAAATTCTCGTGCAATTCTAAAACCTCTGGGAGCATGAGTTACACTGTAAAGAAAACCGAGAACTGTTAGCAGTTCCAATTAGGCCACAGAGCGTTACTCGTATGAAAGCTGAACGGAGGCGTCACACCTTACCCTAACGGTTCTGAAGTTTGCTGCGTCGTCCACTCCGTTAACTCTGGCCGAGTCCAGCCCCAGGTAGTTGTATCTGCTGAAATCCCGCTCAAGTTTAAGTTTATCTAGTGAATCACACAAACAAGTCAGTAAGTTGCTTTCAGTAAATCTAATCACCTTAATAATCTCATCCCTTTACCCTCAGATGAGATGATTCTCACATTATATCATGAATCAGCAGACCAGAAACAGATACCCAAATATCAATAGCAGCATTTTCTTAAAATTACCTTTATACTATTTCAAACTCTACTTTTTAGCATTTGTTTTTACTGGATTAATCCTTTTGCATATTTCTATAGAATATCTTTGATGCACTACTTCATTATAACCTATGGGGTCTGCCTAGTGACTAGTCCCTCACCATTGGCCATTTGATAGCATCTGGTTTATAATGAATATGAGGCAGAGACAAATGTCTTCATACAAATCGTGTTCAGGATTCCCTTAGATTATGTTGTTGGGATATATCCCAACAAGCAGTGTGACTGGGTGGCAGGCTCTGACCATTCTGTGACTCTTAGTTTGGATCTCCAGTGACGCCCCCAGGAAGAGGTCCTCTTTTTGAATTGACTCCCACAAGCTCAAAGAGTATCAGTGACAATGCCATCAGCTTTATCCTCGGTAATGACTCTTACTAACGTAGTAACAGTGGCTGCATTAGGGCTGTGTAGTTCGCATCTGCTGAGTATTAACGAGAATGATTTCCCAAGTGTTGCTGACTATCCATCTCTTCTTTGAACTATATATTCGATATTCATTGCTTAGCTATTGGCTCCTGGATACTATCCTTGTGGGCCCATATTAATCCTCTAAAATAGCCAAAGGCCGGGTTTTATCCCGATCAGCTGCAGATGTCTTCCCCACTAGTTTTGATCTTCACTGAGCCGTTTGTTTTCACCCGATTGTACTCACTTACTTTTCCCTCTTAATTTTCTCTTCGCAAGTCAATGCTACATTCCCATTTTATTTTTTACATTTGTGATTAGTATTTCCTCCAACATTTAGCTCATGCATCCCATCTGAGACAAAAGGCGCGGTATCTGGTGAGGTTTAGGGCTATCAAACAAAGGCCAGGGCATGGTAGAAGCCAGCAAACCATGTTCTTTACCTCAACCAGTCATGGAGGAGTGGTAAGAAGGAAGAGGAAAAGCATGCGGGCGGGACACTCTGAAGGCGAAGCTGGGACAATGCCGGGACAGTGCAAACCCACAGAGAGACAGGCACTCACTGAGGAGCTCCTCCGAGGCCCCGGAGAGCAGCTGGTAGAACACGTGGAAGTTGCGTTCGCCTCGCGGCTGCTTAACCACCCGAGATTTCTCTAAAAGATCTGCGGACAGAAAGAATTAAATCGCAGCACAGAATGTATTTGGCTTTCAAAGTCATCAGGCACCCTCCACTACACCACCTTGCTGTATTCCTCATTTTCTGTCTTGTTTTTCATGGATAAAATAAAATAGTAAAATAAACTACGTTGGGGGAGCAAAGGAATATCACTATTTCTTAGAACTGTATCTACAAGTCACACTGAATCTGTTAAAAACTGATTCAAAATTAAAAGTGATAAATCATAATAAAAACATTAAAATTTGTAAAAAAACAAAAAAAAACAAAAACAAAAACCCTACATTTTCAGTTCTACTTTCAAGCAAAAAGCACAACTTAAATCACCACATTAAACTAGGTTCTTTTAAAGTAGTGAACAGGCAAAAATAATTTATATTCAACTGGCTGATTAAAAATTAGTCTTCTTTTTAGATCAATTATTTTATTTGAAAGGCAGAGTAACAGTGGGAAAGAGAGAGAAAGAAAAAGGGAGAAAGAGAGAGAGATCTTCTACCCATTGATTCACTCCCTAAATGCCCACAACAGCCAAGGCTGGGCCAGGTCAAAACCCGGAGCCAGGAACTACACTCTGGTCTCCCTTGGGTGTCAGGAACTCAAGTACATGAGCCATCATTTGCTGTTTCTCAGGCACATTAGCAAGAACCTGGATCATAAATGAGCTGCCAGGACTCGAACTAGGTACTCTGATACGAGATGGAGGTGTCCCAACCGGCAGCTTGTCTGGCAACGCTGCAACGCCTGCTCTGGTAATCTGGTTTTTAATACTAACATTCTCTTAGTTTCTATAATGACATCAAATTCTTCAAAATGCAACATTACAAATGTAAGCAATGAAATGAAGCCAAGTATGAAACCACCTAGCAGTACAATGATAAAACCCACAATTTGATCTTATTGTGTGTTGAGTGCTTTATAGACACTGTCTTAGTGAATCCTCTCAACCCTTTATAAGGTATCACTCTACTGTTGAAAGCGCGGGCAGCCCAGAGTGTGAGTAACCTGGCTGGCAACTGGTGGAGCCAGGACTCGAGTGACATCAGGCCATCGGACTCTGGAGAGATTCCACTTCACACCCACGTGCCCCGCTACCTGAGAGAAGCGGCCATCGTTAGAGAATAAATGACAACTCTCATTTAAAGGAATTTGGTGTTGCTTGATAGTCTTTTTCTTTGGTTCCAGATTGTTTTTCATCACATATATTTGAAGTCTCATTAAGTTTTCAAGAAAAAAAAAAAAAAAGGGAGGGAGAGAGGGAGCAAGGAGCAAGAGGCGAGGCGACTCCTGCCTGGAGCCTACACAACACCTACCAGCGATACAAAAGAGGGTCTACACTCGTAGGCAATGCCAAGTTCAGTTCTAAAATTCCCAATCAGTAATCCTACTACTGAGCACCAATTCCTGAGAATAGATACATTTCCTCGCCAGTGAGGTTGAGATCTAAGACATTATCTTTAAAAAGGTAAGGGTACTCTTCATTTCAAATAAATAAATAAATAGATCTTTAAAGAAAATAAAGAGACAAGGGAGAGGACGATGTGCAGTTTCTCTGGGATGGTCGAACTCTTCCGTGTGTAGTGCTGAAGTCTCCCCCAGCACTGCAGGATGCAGCTGAGGCAGAGTTAACGGGTACAGAGTTCAGGAACGAGATGCCCTGGGGCCGGCTCCACATGCGTGAGGTTGTTTTGAACAATGGAGAGATGGGTTATAAGGAGACACAACATTAAGTCAGAACAAAAACGCACAAACACGAAAACGTACAGGAACAGGATTCCATGGTTTTTTTTATTTCATCTCTTGCTTTCATATTGCTAGAGAGAGTCTCAATGTTCACAAATCGTAGACAAATAAAGAAGCAGCAAACAGAAATTGAAAAACACAAGTGGAATACAACCTGGAGAAAAAGGCTGCGATATTCATCCTCTCCAAGGAAATAAATGCTTCAATCAGAGCTCGGACAAGCGGACAGAAGACAGAACGCATAGGTAAGGACAGAAGCGCAGGGCGATGCTACTTGTGCCTGGGCTTCTAGGGGTTTCTGAAAGTATTTAGCAGGGTTTCAGAAGGAAGAACCCACAGGGTGTGAGCAGATTCTTCATTGAGGAGGTAATTTTTATAGGAAATCCCCCAAGTCTTGAAGAAAGTAACTCAACTCCATGAAAAATAACCAAATGCTACAGTTTACTTCATCCATTCATGAACAAATTCCTTCAATCAGCTCACTGACTGTTCCCACACTGTGTGGCAAAAAACAGCTGGGAGTGGGCCCAGCACCAACTGCGAGAATGAGGCTCTTCCCCGGGGTCCCAAGCCCCTGCATCGCCCACAGCAACAGGGGAAGTTCTTTCCCACGTGAGTCCCCGAGGTGCTTCCATGTGAGGAGGGGGGGTGAAGGTGGGAGGCGGGGGGGCCCCCAAGCCCAGGCTCCTCCCATCAGCCTAAGAACTCCTCTGCCGCCTGACACACAGCTGCCTGGCAGCACTTACATAACCACATCCTAAAAGCAAATTACGGCACTTCAAGTCGTGAAATACCACCTTCAGAAAGCACATGAAAAGGTCAAGTGCTCAACAGCAGCACCCGGCCAGCCTCACATGGGGCGCTCTTTTGAATAAACGCTCACAGACAATGGAGAGGGTGGAAACGGCGATGGCAATGGGTGTAATTTTCATCAGGTTAACAGCCAATGAGTTAAAGAATAATATTCACTTGCGCACCACGTGAAACGCGATGTTGGCTGAGTGTACTTCTCAAATCACACACACGGATATAATCAGCGGCTGCTATCAGATTCTGATAGGTGGCATAAACCCGTGTGTTTACAAAGCAGCCACAGAGGGCAGGGGAGTGGGGGCTGCCACGCACGTGGTGCTTCTCGCTTCCCATCACAGGCAGCCCGGAACACCTTCCCGGAGGCTGGTTTTACAATCCCTGTGTTCTAGATGAAGAACGGAGGCTTGTGACACGTTCTGAGAGAGCCAGAACTCAAGGTTTTGAGGCCTAAGAGTTTATCATACTTTCTCTCCTCATACTGCTCCAGCAAACAAGAACGCAAGCTCCTTCAACGTTTGGAAATGGTGAACTTTCCACAAGTACACAACTTCACCCAAGCAGCTCGATCACAAAACGAGGAACCTTTTACAACAAAGCAGTTGAACGTTTTATCACTTAAAATGTTTACTCGATCACCCCACAGCCTCCCATTTCAGCTTCTTTATGACTTTTCCTTGTAAGTCACAAGCTTCCAGGTGGAAAAAAAAAAGGCAATTAGGGAAAATGTTTGCTCCAAAATAATTTACTAATGTTTAAGACCATTCCCAACTGGGTTCTTTCTTTTCTAAATGTGCATGCACCAACATAACCTAACAGCATGAAACCACATCAAATAATTACTCAGAGAAGAGAACATGAACTCAGCTCACGAGAGGGACTCCCCACCTGACCACTTTCATTTACTTAAGTGGGTCCCTGAATTTAGTCAAAGCATACATGGCACAGCCTTCTCTTTGGCCCTAGGTCTTTCTATCTCTAAGTGCTGCTAACAAGATTTTGTAAAGAAGAATTATTACTGGATGCCAGATATTTAGTACAGAAGGGAGTATAAAGGTCTCCAGATATTCCAATGCAGCTGCATTCCCCCCTCAAAGTGTAAATTTAATAAAAACTGTACTTTAAGGGAAGAGATAAACTCACTAAGCCATTCCAAAGAAGTCAAAGTGGCAGGGAAAGAAGGAAATCAGATTAGCCAATCTACCCCACCATGCCCTTGCCATCTGACTATTAACACATGAATTTGACCATCATTCAGGGACTCCCCAAGTTGGTCTAATGACCAACAAGTGCACTACATGCATAGGAACAAAAAGCCCAGTAATAGCTGGGGCAAAAACATCCCATTACTTCAGGACATTTGGAAACAGTATCTCAGTGGCATGTAGGCTCTTCCAATGGACTTACACCCCTTCAATTAAGCAAAAGGGTGTACTGGCACCTCTTGTCTTAAATAACTATCGTTGAAGACAAAGTGCCAAGTAACCAGTGGGTTACTGGCATAAGTGATGATATTCTGGGGAAATTATGACAACTGAGGGATATATGCTAAAAGCAACTCCAGGTGCCTTCTGCAAATAAACATAACCCTCAAGACTGATAACTGGCAGATTCACTAATGACAATTTTTTTTTTTTTTTTGACAGGCAGAGTTAGACACTGAGAGAGAGAGAGAGAGAGAGAGAGAGAGAGAGAGAAAGGTCTTCCTTTTCCGTTGGTTCACTCCCCAAATGGCTGCTATGGCTGGCGCACTGCGCCAATCCGAAGCCAGGAGCCAGGAGCTTCCTCCTGGTCTCCCATGCGGGTGCAGGGCCCAAGCACTTGGGCCATCCTCCACTGCCTTCCTGGGCCACAGCAGAGAGCTGGACTGGAAGAGGAGCAATTGGGACAGAATCCGGTGCCCCAACCGGGACTAGAACCTGGGGTGCCGGCGTCGCAGGCGGAGGATTAGCCAAGTGAGCTGCGGCGCCAGCCACTAATGACAAATTTTAAAGATTAAAAAGATGGGACAAATGTCTGTTTACAAATCATTCGCCATGTGTGTTTATTACAGTAGAACAAGCTGGGTATAAAAGCGGGCCTCAGAGCTCTCAGTCAGCCCTGGCCTCACATAGGTCTCCACCCGTTTGCCAGCTGCAAGCTTGGAGAGGTCTACAACACCTGGCACACCATGACATTCTAACTGTTCCCCTACCCTTCACTGCCCGTTACAGCATTTTAAGAAATTAGTTTACAGTTTTCACTTGAAAATCAGTATCCCAAAGTTATAAAATCAGCATAAAAGAGAACTGGATATGTCCCATGAAAAACTCCGAAAGGGGGGGCAGGCATTTAGCCCAGCTCCAGTTAAGACACTGGTTAAGACCCCCGTGCCCATATTGGAATGCCTCGGTGTGATAACCATCATTAGCTCGTGATGCCAACTTCCTGCCAAGGCAAACCCTAAGCAGCAGCACTAATGGCTCAAGTAGTTGAGGTTCTGCCACCCACACAGGAGACCTGGATTAAGTCCCCAGCTCCTGGCTTCAGCCCCATCCAGACCCAGTTAGGACACCTGCTTCCCACATTGGAGCACCCAAATTTGACAACTGGCTCTCCTGATTTCAGCTTCCTGCTAATGCAGACCCTGGGAGGCAGCAATGATGGCTCAAGTAGTTGGGTCCCTGCCACCCACATGGGAGCCCTATAAGGAGTTCCTGGCTCCTAGCTTCCACCTGACCCAGCCCCAGCTGTTCTGGGCATTTAGGAAGTGAACCAGCAGATGGAAGACCTCTCTTCCTCCCTGCCTCTCAAAGTTCCAGACCAAACCCTGGAATAACATGAATGAACCATCTAGTTCTGAATATTTTGCATACTATCCTGATAAATCCTGATTCATTCCTTAATCTGAAGTTGGGTGTATCTGAACATCTGCCTTCTTCGGTATTTGTACATAGTCTCCTTTCATGATAGACTTTTGGCAAGGTAAACATTCTTGTAAAATAAACAAAAGGTAAAATCAAAACAATGGAAAGGATGTACTCCTATCTAAACACATCCATTCCTGAGAAATAGAACCATTCTTTTGAAATTCCACTTTTTTGTTTGTTTCAGATACATCTCAGCCACTAGTAGACTATTTCTGTCTTCTTCAGGACGTTTAAAAATCAAAGTGCCAAATAAAACCTCAGCCTTGCATTATAAGCTATGTAATCTATTGTCTTGGGTGCTTTTAGGATTTGTGACTCCAAAGAGGACAGATTAGTAACAGACAATGTGAACTGATGGATACTTGCTGGCTCTTGAGATATGATTCATGGACAGGAAGTCTCAACTCACTTCAGTACGGGTATTCCCAGGAAACAAAGCAGAGTTGAGTTTCCTTTAAGAAGTGTTCTAACAGGTAGTTTCACGCCTAATCAAGGAATTGCCATCAATAAAAGCAAAGACATGGCACACACACACAAAAGGACAAAGCTATAAATCTCCAACAATTTCAGAGTAAAGTTTGTTCCATACCCAAACACATGGCATGACTGTGTCACACGTAAGCCATAAGGCAGAAAGCACATAAAAGAATAAGCCAATTGTGTCATAAATTCAGAAGAAATGCAAGAAAAGGAGAACTCAGAGCTATTTGCCCCGAGCCCTGTCTTCCCTGGGAAGGGGATGGACATTTCCTTCTGCTTCCCATTTTCAGGTGGAAGAATCTCCCTTGAGTGATGTCTCAGCCTATCTTAGATCCTTACTCACTGCGCCCCAGGGCAGGGGGAAGGACTTGGCGGGGCAGTAAGGGTTGCAGCAGGAAATGGGTACGCACCCGAGCCAGCCCACCTGGGCTACCCACACCGTGCACCCGCTCAGCTCGTGACCTTGGTGCTGTTTCCAGAGGAGCAGTGCACATCAAGGAGAAGCCAGGGGTTGCTCAGTGCTGTGGGCGCCCCTTCCCCTCCCATGCAAATTCTGCGTCTATTTCACATGTTGCCCAGGAAGTGAAGGACATTATCTACCAGACGCTTGTATCAGTTTGGTTTTGCTGCGTGAGAAATCATCCCAAAACTTGCTCGCTTAAGACAATTCCACCTACTAGCTCAGGATTGTGAGTCAGCTGGGTGGTGCTGGCCTGAGCCAGCCTGGCTGGTCCCTGCTGGTAGCTGGCTAAGACACTCTTCGCTCCTGTGTCTGAGAGCTCATTCCAAGTGTCTCTCATCATCCGGCAGATCAGCCCAGGCTCAGTCACAGGGTGCTGATGAGAGAGCTCCCAAGAGCAGCCAGAGAGGACAGCTCCAAAAACTAACCGATTTTCAAGTCTCTGGTTGTGCTGTATTTGCTAATGGTTCTACTGACCAAAACAAATCTCATGGCCAATCCTTGAGTCAGTGAGAGAAGAGACTCCCCAGGAGTGCGGACACAGGGTGGGAAGTTACTGTGGCCATTTCTGGAAATAACTGACCAGATTGTGGCTGCGGAAAATAAAATGGTGACAAACTTTTCGGCACTCTTCTCCTTAGAAGGTATGATCTGGGTCCCCCAACCCATGAAACTAACTTTAAATAGAGTACGCAGAAGTGAGGCACTTCCGCAGGCTTTCATCTCCTGGAACACGCCCTCCGCCTAACCCCCATGCTAAGAAAAGCCCAAACAATCCAGGGAGGCCACAGGCAGGTGGTCCCAGGCAACAGTCCCCACTCAGCCTGGCCTTGGCATCCTCTCTCCCCAGGAGGCTGACAGATGAGTGACAAAGCCACACATCATAAACTGCCCCCAGCCACTTGAGTCTTCCCAGGTGAGTCCCATACAAGGCAGGACAGGCCAGCTCTGCTGTGCTCCCATCTGAATTCTTAACCACAGATCCCCAGGGCACTTTCAAGGCTCGCTGCTTCACCCTACTAAATTTGGGAGGTTTGCTGGGTAGCAAAAACAGCAATGTGCACACCACTCCTGACATCTGCCTTTGCTCATCAGTCACAGGATTATTTTTTTAAGCAGAGCGAGTCCATAATAGATTATTTGACTCAAAATTTTTTGAGTTTCTGGAATTCAGAAAAAGTATTTAAAGTGATTTTTAAAATGAACGGCATAGAATATTCGGATAAAACTATCCAATAGAGCAGCAAATTTCAACACAATACCTGTACATAATTCCAATGTGATTAATTAACCCACTCAACAAATGTACATCAAGTATGAGATACTATACTCATCACTAAGCAAAACCAGACAAGTCTGTCTTTACAAAATATATATTTGGCAAGAGACAATAAACAAGCAAGCGTAATAAATATAATAAACACTACAGCAGAAAAAAGTAAACACTGGCTGAGTGCTGGTTTACCATGTACCAGCACCATAACAAGTGCATTAGATACAAGTAATAATTTATAGCTCATCATAACCTATCAAAGCAGAACCACTATTATCCCCATTTCAAAGACGAAGAAACGGAGGCACAGAGAATTCAATCACTTGCTATCCTTTGGTCTGGATGTTAGAAACCACACAGGAAGTCTTTAAGAGTTGCACAGGGAGGGTCGTGGATGTGCTAGACAGAATGAAGCAGGGAAACAGGGCCTGCCGGTATTTACCCGATTTCATCCTCATCTCCAGCCTGCACACCTACTGTGTGTAAGGTGGCACACCTGGCTCGCGACATGCTGCTGTGAACAGGACAGCGGCGTCGCCAGGCCTTCGTTCACGCAGGCAGAGGCACACCTGAAGTCATTTCCCTGTGCTTTTCTTCTTCAAGGAGATTAAACCCCTAGAAACGCACACAACACTCTTCTGCAGTCTCAACTGTCACCAGGCGCCACAGCTAAAAGTACCTGGGATTATTAATAAAAGCAATCGGTTTCCAAAAGTTTCCAGTTCATAACACTAGATCCAAAATGCTCAAATACAAATGTATAAACATTACGGGAGCAACAACCCTTAACGGAATGGGATAAATACCATTTCAAGCAAGCCAAACATCTGGATGTACTTCCACCTTTTATCTTCCCTATGGAAACAAACGTTTGCCATCCTCTATTTCATAAAGCCTCTATCCAAATAACTCTAACTTCAGGGTATATACCTTTCAAGTGGGGTCCAGATTTAAACTTTATAGCATATCTCATTGAAAAAGAGTACGTAATAAGACACTAGGAGAGCGCATGAGTGGGGTTAGCTATTGCCTCACACCCCATTAAGCCAACAAGCAGCAACACCCAGTGACCACCTATGAGTCAGTCCTTGATCTACACAGGAAGAAATTTCCTGCTCTCACCACTAACGTATTTCTCTTCCTCTCCAAACCAAATGATACTCTTAAACCAGGGTGTTCCCCCTATCACAAATTTCAATACCATTTCACTGGGGGAACAAGTGCTAACAAATACCACATGAAATCCATTCTTGAAGACATATTAATCTAAATTGGAAAAGAACTGAGTGTTTAGTACTTATTTTCCATAGATACTCAAGACTTATTTAGAGGCACTAAGACATTTCTGTTTAGAATTTTAACTTCAAAATTTAGAACTGAAGTCATTTTCACGTACTTACAATCAAATTAAGTCCTAACTTGTTAGAACCCTCAAGAATATTGATTAAACCATTGCACAATGTTTAGTTACAAGTTGTGTGACAATGACAGTAAACTTAGAAACAGTCTATTATTAATTTAATAACTAGAGTTTACCTGCCTTATGAAGACACAGAAAATTCATGAGTAGCTTTCAGAAGAAAAAGTAATTTTTCTCTAAAATAGGGGCTTTAGAACTAGAGCACACCTCTCCCAGACAGCTCCCAGCAGCTGCTACCCATCACGAAAGGATGCTGCCTACCAAGCCTGGCAAAGATACTACAACCATCTGCCCCTGGCCGCATCAGCTGTGGCTTCGCTGAGTGGTTCCGCTTCCAGGTTTGGCATACAGAGTCATTTCACCTGAATAGCACCATCCTACCCAAGTGCATTTCATAATAAAACTTTCTCTTCAAGACATTCCTCTAATAATTACACTCTTCCAAATGTGGAGAATCCCAACCCAGGGGACAAAACAGTACAGTCAGTCAAACTGAAATGGAAAATCAAATGCTTGAAGAACCACAGAATTCATCCAATCCAACTCTACTGTGTCGAGAACAAGGAGACCTTAGCCCCGCAGGCTCACTCTAGGAATCGCTGCAGAGTCTGCCCGCACGACGGACAACGTCGATTTTCAGACGGCATTTCTCTGGCTGCTCAGCTCAGGGACGTGTAGGGGCTCTGGGCTCCCCAACTCCTCTTCAGACAGAGGAAACCCTACTTGACCAGCTCATACTTAGGGTTCAGGAAAACATTTCATCTCAAGTCAGAATGCCACTGCTATCGCTCCTCCAGTGAGTACACATAGGTACTTTAAGTCAAACATCATCACAGGGAAGTCTTTATTTTCCTAGTCCAAACTTAAAATTTTTTTCATTCTAGCCATTCTAATCACAACATGGCAGGCAGAGACAGGCAGGGGCAATGGGATATGCAGTCCCGTGGCTCTCAAGAAAGCCAGAGGACTCAAGAGAGGAGACCCCAAAAGCAGCCTGGAGGCACCCAAAACCCTGGGTCGTCATCTTAAATCTTCCAGACTAGCTAGCCACAAAATCAGCACAAGCAGAGACATCAGGCTTCTGGAGCGCTGAAGCCCAGGCGAGGGTGCCACCTCTGTCACGAGCCCGACAGCCCCCGCGGCACTCACAGCGCTCAGAAAACTCTGTACCTCGCACTACTAAGCAGACCTCACTTGATTTCTGTTCTTTTTTTTTTTTTTTGCCATTTTCCATTTCACTTTTGCAGTCACAAATCATGTCTACAGGTGGCTGGTAACACATCTGTTTTATCCAACAGGCGTATCACACTTCAATTACCTAAATACACCGGAAGAGAAACAAAATTTCCCAAAATAAAATTTGAAATACAAGTCTACTCCTTTATGTTGGAAAATGTTACCCAAAAAGTTGTTAATCTAAAATTATTTGTATTTTGTTTTTAATTATAGATTAAAACATTTTCAAAAAAATCAAAGCCCTTAGAGGATGTTTTTCATATTCATTTGGCTTAAAGATCTATAGAATATGAAAATCAGGTAGACAACTATTTTAGTGACTTCTAAAAAGTTTTTAAAAGGAAAAGATTTTGAGTGTTGTTCAGAAAAGCTGCATAAATCACATTAAGTTATAAAGCGATCTGAAATGCAAAGGTTAAAAGTCTAAGAAAAAGAAATACATTCTTGTACCTCTCGCTTAACAACCTAAGTGTCTAAAGCATGCTGCATTTTGCTGTTCTGAGCTTCTTCACCAGGATTCACGTGAAATACTTACAGTTACTTATCACTCCTCCCAGTGGGTCCCCTTTGAAGTCAAATTCAATATCCATATATTTGCCCTAACAAACAAACAGAAAAAGACTAAGTTTTCAAGTTCACCTTAAAATATGTACTTCACAGAACGTACTTCAATGTACTTCACAGAAAATAGCATACTACGACCTTATTTTTATGCATTTGTTTAAATGTAATTAAGAAAAGCAGAGTTTACATAACCACAGTGCCAAACAATATGCCTCCATAAATCACTCACAATCAATACCGCATTACTTCAGTGTTAATCTATCCCATGGCTCATTTAAGAATGGATCTTCTAAGCAACCAGTGATGTTTCCATTTCGGGTATGTGTTTAGAATTTCTGAGCGAGGTATATACTCAGATCAGGAATAAAAACTCAGAAAAATAAGTAATCTTTATAGACGCACTGGTTGGGAAGGCAAATTATTTCATCATTATAGACAAAACATGCTCCTCCAACCAAGGCTAGAAACTCCAAACAAACTGGACAGCGCATAAAATGGTAAATCCAAGGTTCTGCTTTTATATCTACTCAGACACATGAGTATGTGATGTGACCGGCTCAGGATCAAAGACTAATAATCATTCCTTTTTTTTTTTTTTTTTTTTTTGCTTTTGACCTAGATTATATAGCGATCTCTAACCCAGGTTCATGTTACATATAGACAGTATCTTAAACACTTGGAAAGAAACACTCTTGGAGCTTAAGTCCCTAACTTTTGAAGAACTGGTCTCTAACTCCCTAGTTCAAGAACTGTGGGTACAACAGAATGACTCTGACAGCTGTTTCTTGTTTGGAAAGGGATTTGGAAAAGAGGGTGGCTGAAGTCAGTCAAGCCTTTGTTTTTGTTTCACGTAATAGACAGATGATTTGTAAATAATTCTCCCTAAGAACTACTTTAACTCTTCCTGATTTGCACAATAATGGCAAAGGAAAAGAAACAGGATCACATGGAACTCAGTCAACAATGCAATTTGTGGCTTTGCATTCACGGGGGGCGCTCCCTCACCTTCTCCTGTTTCATTGTCATCCACCCTTTCAAGTCTCCACTCACTCAGCAGGCAAAGGTCTAGCCAGCACTCCCCAGACGCTGAAACAGGCCCGAGGGAGGGCAAGGCTCAGCTCCTGACTTCAGGGAACTTGTTCTGGCTGCCAGGGAGCTGCCACAGGGCAACAGGGCATTCCAAGGCAGGAGGACACACCCTCCAGCCCAGCACAGGGCACAAAGAAGTGAGGACAGACAGACAGCAGGAAGTCCGCCCTGGGTCAGGAGTCAGGGCAGGAAGGCACGGGCCTAGGAAGTGGCCTCTGAGGATATGGAGCAGGCCACGAGGCTGGAGAAGCAAAGTGGAACACTGGAGATGCTCTCCCGACGGCCACATCACCCCATGAGAGGCTCCTGGACAAGGATGCCGGAGGAGTCAGACCTGCTCTCTGTAAGATCACCCTGGCTCGGGTGCGATGCACAGGAAAGGAGTCAGACCAGAGGTGACTGACAGGAGCTGGCTGCACTGACGAGGGAAGAAATGCTGGGGGTTTCAAGTAGAAGCAACAAAACAGAGAGCTACCGGGCGAGTCACAATGATAGGCTTGGCTGGACCACAGGAGGGGAGAGAGGACAAAACGTCCAGAAACATGGCCCCTCGAGATAAGGGGCACCAGGAGGCAGAGCAGCCACCTCGAAGGGGAGCTGGAAGCCGGCCTGGTGGGAGGGGACAATTCAGGGAAGGCGGGCCCTGGCACAGGAGGCGACAGGCAGGCGGATTAGCGTGAGGCAGGGCCTGGAAACTGCCCGCCACGACAGGAGGTTGGGTACGTGGCCAACTGGACATGCAAGGCACCAGGAAGCAGGCCCAATGTGAGCCGAGAGCAAGGAGGGGGAGGCTGGGAGAGAGTAGAACGGACACTGTGTGGAGGATGGGGGAGGAAGCCAGCCAGGGAATGGCACAGGAGAGCAACATCCTGACCACCGGCCAAAGCCTGGTTCTGACCAAGGCATGGCTCTAACTCAGAGTGGACCAGCAGCTTCCTTTCGGCTACACTCCACTGTGGCACATTTAAATCCAACAGGGCTGTCTCCTGCCCTGCATCCCGCAGCTTCTCTGTGCTCAATGTCCAGTACACTTCATAGAGCTCTTTCATGGAGAACTTACTATTTTATGTGTTGTGCCATAATTATTTGTAGGTATCTCCAATTTTTCTGACAACCGTGTAAACTTTTGAAAAACAGGCAATCACTCATCAATAAGTTTTTTCCAAGTGTCTGCTAGGTGTTAGGCCCACTTCTAGCTCCTGGGGCCACCAAAGGGCATAAGAAGGCTAAGGTACTTGCTAGTTATCACCTTTACTGTGCCCAAGGCCAGTAGGATCATAAAAGAGTTAAGTACAGCAGTTTCAGACACAGGATGAAGTCAGAGTCTATGCAAGGTGTCAGGGATGGGACGTGAGGGCTGCTACCAGCCATGCAAAGATCAGGGGACAGCACACACACAGAAGGAAGAGCAACTGGGAAGGCCTAAGGCAGGCCAGGTGGCCAAGGCAGTGTGGAGTAGGGTACCGGGCAGAGATGAAGTCCAGAGGGCCAGGGTGCAGGAGGCCCCAGACAGAGCTTGTCCTGTATCCCAGGAGCAAGGGAGCCATGGAGGCCCTTTAGCAAGGCACTGATGGGGACCTGAGTTTGTGAAGCTCACTCTGGTTGCTGGCGGGGAAGGGCTGCGGGCTGTAACAGGAGATGCAGGCAGATCTATGTTTATGTTAAAAACGTGGTTTTTAAACAAATGAATACATCTTGTGGACTTCTTAAAATTCTTATTGAATGAGGGATTTGCTAATGAAATTGTTCCAACCCCACAGAGCCTGTCACTCCCCAGCACCCAGCTCAAGTGTACGGCCGACACACAGGGCACCGCCCACCCCACAAAGCTTGGTTGAGAACAGTGACTTTCAAAGCCTTAAAACAGCTTTCTTGGTTTTGTTTCTAAAAATTAAAAGCAGCTCAATGTGTTGAGGGGGGAGGGGTTGCTGGGGTGGGGCCAGGGCCGCTGTGAAGCACGTGCATGGGGACATGGGTGTGACATGTCAGCTAACCGGAACACGCACACTCGATTCCGATTCCCAGCGAAGAGATCAAGAAACTCATTCCTGGTTAACCATTCTAGGACTACAATTTCCCCAGAGTACAAGTATATAATACATAAACCTCTATATCGCCATCATCTTAAACACAGTAGAGTCCTACTATAAAATTATAACATGTGTTTAAATTTCTACTGGACAAGCCACAGACCACAAAGCAGAAAAATTACTAAACAACAGACATGAAATGATTTAGCCTATAATCAAATATTAATCTCATCTCCTAATACCTGTGCTGTAATAGGATTTCTCTGAAGCTTACTAAGCCAAATCACCTGCCAAGCCTTTCCCTAGACTTCAAATATCACTAAGCGGTAATGACCTCTTACACAACATGGTTTTCTGGTGTGTTATGGTCTGTAGACTAAATATAGCTGCAAAATTTTTAAATACGTGTGCATAAAACTTGCAAAAATACAGAAAACAGCAAAAATGAAATCTATGTTACATAAAGAAGCTTGGTCATTGGAAGTGCTTCTATTTGCCCACACTTCACTTCTTGTTCTATTTATGTAATGAGATTAGGCATGTTACCACAACAGGAAAAGGTATGGATCAAATCAGTTTTAACAACTTTGGGACTAATCCAATGGAAAAATTCACAGTGTTGGATTTAGGAACTTTATTTAGCATCTCACTCTCTGAACTACTTCCATCCTAGTCATTCTCCAGCCATTAGCCATGGAGAACCCTCATGGAGAAAAAAACCAAAAGGATCTACAAAAAAGGAGAAGAAAGGCCAGGAAGAGTGTCTGGTAAAGAGGCATCAAAAATGGCCCCCAGAGGCCCAAGAAATGTGAGAAGACAGCTCATGAAGGAAGTGATCTTTTATTGTAAAAACGTAGAAACTTGGTCAAACCACCAAAAAAAAGGGACCGATTTCAAAACACCACCATCACACTCAACACATTGCACCCAGCTGCCTCCAGGCAGCGTTGCTGTGTTTCTAAAGACCACAGGCATGAAAACATGGCACAGTGAGAAGGGCCCCACCATGCTACTGATCAAGGCACAGGCTGGAGAGTGACGGAAACTGAGGCTGGACGGTGACATGGACCAGATTCTTCTTAATTCATCTTCCAACTCAATCAAGCTCAAGTTCATCTTCCAACTCAACCAAGCTCAAAACATCAATGAGCTTCATTTTCACTGCTCACTTCTACTGCTCTCCTCTAGTCCCTTTCACTGGTTGCCAAACCTATTGGTTTTACCTCAAAGTTTCAGAATACACCTCATCCTTTCTGGGCTATACAGAATACAAACCTGACCCTCAGTTTATCTTTCATCTTGCCTAATTTCTAACTCTCAATTATGATTTCTAAATACCAAGACTCAGTGAAGAGCTACTCTAAATGGCCTCCCTTAAAATTCTCATGGCATTTCATGATAGAAGACAAGAAAACATGTCACAAAAAGCTTGTCACTCCAAGAACAATTAAAAAGGAAAATTCTAGAAAGCAAAAAATAGTTCTTATAGAACTTTCAGCATTTCAATAGAGATGGCGTTCTTATTTTTAAAATGTGTGTATTAAGAAATGTTAAACATCTACTGGTTGTTTAAACATACATGAGCTAAATATTAGTGTTAACACTTAGACAAATACTCACAAATCTCGAGGAGTTGTCATTCCTCACAGTTTTGGCATTTCCAAAAGCTAATAGGGAAAAAACAGATGTGAGGTTAAAGCTGGCAGAAAAAAATACTTTCAAAGACAAAGAAAATATAGTATTTGACATCTATAGTTCCTAGAAAATACAACCTGCAGCAATGACATTTCTGTTCAAAATTTCTGTAGGAACTTACTTAACAGAAGTATTAATAAACTACAAAAGCTTCTATGTCTTGTAAGACCAAAGAAAAAGGGAGTCATTCCTATGATTTGCGAAATTTTTTCAAAGATTACTGTAAACTTAACCTTATCTAGTTCAAAATATTTTCACTCTTTTAAATAGCAGACAATTGAGTGACCAGTAGGAAAGCATCCACCACTATCATCTGTGAATAAGGTTATTTCAAGGATTACTTAACATTATCAAAGGTTTTATGGGACTTAATGAGATTTCTAGATCAAAGATGAAAGCATGTGAAACTATAAATTTTTTAATTAATTTGAAAATAAAGCTATTTAAATGTGATTTATTCTATAGCTCATAAATACAGAAAGAGCAAGAGATCTGAAAACTACGCTCACTTCCAGCAGACTAAAAATACTACATAGTGAGTTCATGCTCCATCAGACCTAAATGAACTTCTGCAGAAAATAAGGAAAACTCAATTGGCCCAGAACACAAATCACAGGTCTGTTTCAACCTTGGCTGCTTCAAGGATACAAATCTCCCACAGGACCTCCTTTTAAGTGACGGTACAGAAGAACCACACGGCTGACACTGTCCCAGGCACACAGCACTCTTGTTTATTACTTTCTGGGTAATCACAGAAAGTCACGAGGTCAAAGGACTGTTTCATCACGCCCGTGCTCAAAGGGGCATAACAATCTGGGAAGATGGCAGCAGGTGACTAATTCAGATGAATGTAAACCATACAGGCAGACAGGATTACAGTTTCATCACAAATTTAATGCGTAAACATGTGCCTGAGGATCTTGCTAGAGTACACACTTGGGCACAGCGGTTCTGGGGCAGGCATGGAAGCCTGCATTTCTACCAAGACACCCCCCGCCATCACCAGGGGGCCCCTTCAACTAGCAGGGAATGACAACGTGGTGAACAGAAAAGATTCTCCAAAATAACAGGCTAGGCACCCATCTCTCGAAGCCTCCAGAATGTCTTCAGTTATACAGGGAGAAGAGGATTAGCTTGACAAGCACTTAGCTGAGGACGAGGGCTAACAGCTGGTCCAAACTTTGAAAGGGGTAAGGGTTTGTGTGTACGCAGAAGTTAACTGTAGACATTCTGCAGCCAAACCTGATGCATTATATGTCACATTAGAAGGCCTTAAACAAAAATGTTTTTGATATAAAAAGAAAGTAGTTGGCTCAAACTCAGTTCGGGCAAAATTTACAAAGTCAACACACGAAAAGCTCTTTGCATTACAGGTGCTGCTTGGGCCTGTACTGGGTGCCTGATAGAAAATTCTCTAACAGAAAATACACTGGATGCCTTGTTGAGTGAGCAAACCTGCACGCTGGGAATAGACAGAAGACGATGCTTGCTGGTAGGTCCCCCATGCTCATCCCATGTCCACCACCTGCTAGAAGGTTTTCATAAACACAACCTTGACAATGGTGGATGATGACCACGTGTTTCTCAGGCTTTCACAGACTAGACCTTCCTGCTGAGTGTGGCTGCCGAGTGAACTAACTTGCACAGACCCTAGACGCTGGTGCATAAAGGCCAGATTATTGTGGCCTGAAGGTCAGGGGCAAGTGAAGGAATTGCCTCAAAAAACCTTTATTCAGGGCACCACTTGCAAGCTATAAACCATCTTTTCATCAAGCAAATATGAGTTGCACATTACTAAACATGACCCTAAACACTACAGTCTTTTATTATGAGCCACAGAATCAAAAACAAGGGCTCCATTATGGAACACTCGAGACACATTCCTCAATTGTTTTTTTTAAGGCCATTGTTCTGCATGTTCATTTACAGTGGCTGCTCCAGTTAAAAAGTAAAGCATTCCCAGAAAAGACACTACGTGCCCACAGTGGACATTTCTTCCATTTCCTGCACTGCAGCCTAGTTCCAAATACCACTGAATACAGAGCCGGATTCTAATCCCAGATGCAAGCTATAGCATTCCACGGTGTTTCTCCTTCAGATCAGAGCATTCTTAAAATAAGCATTTGCAGAAACACAGCACGTGGGTAGCAACCTAACTTCAAAGCAAGAAGACAAATACTGGAACCACGAAATGAAGAGATACCACTTGCCCCAACAGCTTCTTTCTTAATCAAGGTACTGAAGAGGAGGAGAGATCAAAACCTCACAACAGGTGACGGGGCCTTTGCTTCTCTCTTATCCTACAATCTGGGGAATGCAGACACCGGGTGTCTCCTGGTAACAAAATGGCCTGTGTCCAGGAACATCTCCAGAAGGCAAGGGGGGCTGGGCCTTAGTATAAAGGACAACAGGGCAGGGGTCTGTCCCTCCATGCTGGCGAGTGCTCATCGTTAATTTGCTAACAGCTTGTCCTTCCGAGACTCTGCACAAGGGACTGAAAGAAACTACTTCTGTAGCCCAGAGACTCTAATCAGGGATGGTTCTGACTCCCCAGGGAACCTCTGGCACTCTCTGGAGACATTCCTGACTGTAGTATGGGCAGGGGTACAACTGGCACCTCAGGAGAACAGGGCAGAGATGGCCAGCTCAGGCCATCCCACAAAGCGCACGAGTGCTCGCCTCAGCAAAGCCATATCCACGCCAATCATGCCAAAACTGAGTAATTCTACTGTACCCAAACAAATGTGCCAACTGGCAGTAAAGGCATGCCTACAAGATGAAGTGAACTGAATGGCTTGCTCTCGACAGTGGAAGATTTTGATTTACTGTTTTCATTAGACAGGTGGTTTATGCGGCTGCATCCTCCATGGGATCCCCCGTGGCATTAAGGGAATTCATTTCTGATGGAGTTACAGACTGAAGGTTTGTGTCCCTGCAAAAGTCTGTGCTGAAGCCCTACCCCCCAGTGTGATGGTAAGGGGAGACTGGTCCTTTGCAGGATAATTAAGGTTACAGGAGGTGATGAGGGCGAGGCCTCATGATGGCATTGGTGCCCTTAGAAGAAAGAACACCAGAGAGCTCACCCTCCATCTCTCTCCCCATGCACAAAGAAGAGGCCACATGACCACACTCAAGGTGGCACCCACCTACAAGGCAAGGGTAAAGGCCTCACAAGAAAACCCACCTTGTCCTCACCTTGATCTTGGAATCTTCAAGGAGTACGAGCAAGTAAACACCTGTTATTAAGTCACGCAGTCTATGGCACTTTATCATACGGCTGCTGGGCTGACTATCAGAGAGCTCATCATAGAATCAGAGCTCTACAGTCAGGTGTAGGCTTTTACAGTCCTGAAAAGACTGGTCCTTCTGTGTTTCCCTGGCAACAGAACTAACCAGCCTCAGGTGCCATCCTGGACGATGAAATGGCACTGCACCATCAAATGCAACAGTAATGAGTAATTTTCAAGCAACACTGAAGGAACTCAGATAGGAACTGCAAGTGGAAAAGATGGCTGTGAGCGGGAAGGCTCCCTTTACATGGGTGAACTGTTCCCAGAGTTCACAGGATGCAGCTTCGTTCAGCGGGTCTTGAGCCGAGTCCTTTCCGAACTCTCCCCTGTGGGGAGCAACTCGGACTAGACTAAGTTACTGGAATTAAGACTTATTCTATGCATCTGCTCTCCCACAATATGGCGCTGGGAGAGGAGGAAATAGCTTCTACACAGCTGCCTCTCGCCAATTTGATTGACTGAGCTGCAGGAGCTGATCCTGCTCCTGATTGGAGGAGAGCAGCGTACTCGGTGTGTGGGTAGCAGAGTTGGGATTGGTGGAAGAGGACTATAAAGGAGGAGAGAGACAACATGCACCGGGAACATCTATCTGAAGGAACACCTGTGCAGCCCCCGAGAGAGCCGGCCTGCGGTGTGCCGCTCCCCCGCGGAAGTGGGGAAAGTGGCAGGGGGAACCGCCCCTTCACGGAGGTGGAAGGGTCGGTAGCCAACCCGGGAAGAACCAGCAGCAAACCCGGGGAGGGCGGAGCAGACAAAAGAACAGCGCAGGGTCCTGTGTCGTTCCTCCACGAAGAGGGGGAACGACATCCCCTAGTACACCAGACCCCCGAGGGACCCTGAAAACAGGATCCATGGTTCCAGTTCCAGCAGCTCAAACATACAGGAAGCATCTTACCTTCCAGGACTGGGTTGGACTGCAAGAGCTGTTCTTTGACTTGGTTCACTTCGGCTCCTTTTCCACAAACGGCTGCCACGTAGGACATAACGAGCTTGCTGGCCTCTGTGGACCAAAAGCAGCCATGTTAATCAACGCAGCAGAAATCCTGGGAATCTTTATTCAGGGGAGGAGAGGTGGGAAGAAGACCCGCTAATTGTGCCGTCAATGCTTTCGCTAGTAAATGTTTTGGAAACCTTTTTAGATATTTGTGCTTTCTATTGAACGGCATCTCGCGGATTGTGATATGACAGCAATTGCGCTTGAAGGCTGTCACTGGGCTTTTAAAATAAAACAACTGCTTGGCAACATAACCCATGGTACCTCGGGGGAATTATCTTCATAAAGCTCTCATGTACACTGAATCACGCATCTTGTCTATCCCTGCTGCTAGGTGAGGTAGAACTGTGCTTACAAATACCGTGTAGGGGAGAGACGCACAGGAGCCCACAGGGTGCTGAGGACTATGCTGGGAGTTTGGGTGTGTCGTCAGGGTTGGAATCCAAGTCTCCCTCTAATTTGCTTTCTGGATAATAAGGCTTAAGATGGCTGGATGACACTGTCTCCCTTTGAAAACCTTAATGTTACATCTGTGGAATACCACTGCTTCCCAGGGCACCACTCACAAAATACATCCTCCAGGGCTTAAAGCTCCTGCAGGCGTTTTCCTTGTTCTCAGGGTAAGTGTAATATACAAGCTCATAAATTACCAGGTCCTAGTGCTGCTGCCCCCGGCAGGCTGGCCTGGCTGACTGGCAGCCGGGGTTTATTACCTGCACTTCAGTGGACTCCTTGGTGCCATGTTTCCCTCGACCCACCCAATCTAGGGTGGAACTGGTCACTACAGGTTCTAGTTCTTTCTAGGCTCACCGCTCCCAGCAGTTCCCGACCTCCTGGAGCACCCTGCAACTCTGCCGACTAGATTCTGCAGGAAGTCACCTGCAGGCTTCCTTTCTCATCTCGCTGCTTCCTCAGCAGTACTTCCTGCGCCCTATCCCCACCTGCACGCACTCGCCAACATCAGGTCTATTCTTTCTTGACAAACTTCTGGCCTGCCTCACTGCCCATTATAACAAGGAGACTGAAAACACATATGGGCACAATAACTTTTACACAGTGGCAAACACACACACACACACACACACACACACACACACATATTTTTACATGAAAAGGTGAGTTTGTCTTTTAGATTAAAATGACAAGAAAAAGTCCGGGCAAGGTGGTTTTGTTTATTATGGAAATTAGGAACCTGAGAGTAGCCAGACTCCAAACTTCAGACTCATGGCTACATCGAGTTCTCAGAAAATCCTGTTCTGGTCTAAGATGGACTTGGGGAATAAGAAAAACCTCTGGTGGCTACTAGAATTCATCTGGCTTCTCAGAGTCCTTTTATGGCCCAAAAACAATGAGATCAATTTTTCCCAGGGTCAAATCTATTTAAAAATAATAATAATAATAATGGTACCACCAGCCAGATTTCTTAAAATTTGGGCTGGGCTTTTATCACCTGCCTGTTAAGCTGTACAAGCCAATGATATTTAATGATATATAAAGGTGGATTAATATAAACTGAAGTTAGAAATCACTTTTATTAATTTTAAAACCTGTTGAAGCAAATCAAATATAACTTTTAAATATAGTTGAAGGATATACTTAAGGCTTATTTTTTTTTTTTTGACAGGCAGAGTTAGAGAGACAGAGAAAGGTCTTCCTTCCATTGGTTCACTCCTCTAATGGCCGCCACAGCCAGTGCTGTGCACTGATCCGAAGCCAGGAGCCAGGAGCCAGGAGCCAGGAGCCGGGTGCAGGGACCCAAGCACCTGGGCCATCCTCCACTGCACTCCCACAGCAGAGAGCTGGCCTGGAAGAGGAGCAACCGGGACTAGTACCCGGCGCCCCAACCAGGACTAGAACCTGGGGTGCCAGCGCCGCAGGCAGAGGATTAGCCAAGTGAGCCACGGAGCCAGCCTATACTTAAGGCATATAAACAATTTACTTCCAAGACATTAAAAAAGTTTCTATGTTCAGATTCTTATTTTTGTGAATCTACAACTGGACTCACTTTAACAACTCATTTTTATAGGATTAAGAGTAGTTTTCTCTGAAGTTACTCTGCTGAAAAGAGACAACTCAACTGTTTTTCCTGACATCATACTTGATCTTTAACCCGGGTAGTTCATGAGACAGCACTACTTTAGAGAAATAAGCAAAACACTACAAAGACCAGGTTGCAAGTCCAACGTCACCAAGGGGCAGTTTCCGTAATATTTCCCCATGCTGGAAACAGGTGTGGTGACCTCACGAGGACTGCTGCTTCATTCCCTTGTGTGCTTCAGTTCTAATTAATTCAGATCTATGTTCAAAGATGTATATATTTGTACAAATCAAATGTTGACATAATAACCTCTTTAAAGGAAATAGATTGTATTTCTGGAAAAAAAAAAAACACAAGAATTGGATATCATCTTCCATATTTCCAAGGCCTGTTTTTGTGCTACGCTGACCAGAAAACATAGAAACCCTGGCATTTAAAGCTGGCAAGATGTCACGACTTTGCTTAGAATCCATTCTTGGTTCATCTTCTCTAACTCAGACACTTTACATACGCAAATTTATATGTATCATGTTTGAAGACATTAAATCTTAAAATTTTTCCACAGGCAAATAAAATAGGAAGTCTCTAAAGTTAAAAATTTCTCAACAGAAAACAGGATAACACCTAGTATTTAACATACACACCACACCAATGGACAACTGGCTGAAAGAAACACTTCTGGGTTGGAACATCCAGATCAGAAGTCACTTCTACAAATAGCAGAAAGTGGTTATGCACGATTCCCTATGATTCTGGGATTTTAATGTCCTGTAAGGGCTTGGCATAACCACAATCTCTGTACTCTCTGGCACTCTGCTCTGTGTTCTAACAATACTGTGATGGAATTATCATAATTGTAGAATTACACAAACCCACCTATAGTAATTGTTCAATGAAAGAGAACACTATGAAATAGCAGTGGGTGAATGAGGAAAGGAAAACACATTTCAAGGACAGAGATTTGCGACCATGAAGACAAAAGCGTGGGAATCTCCAGAGACATCAAAACCTTGGCACATCAACTATTGTGCTGGGGGGGCGGGGGGCAGGGGGGGCGGGATACAAGCAAGGTTTTTGCTTTTTGGAGTTTTTCATAGACCTTCTAATGAATTTTTCCAAAAGTCAACAGATCTACAAATGTATCTACAGACGCAGGTAACATCATTTATGTCACATCTAGATCACATGTATAACAGAGCATATAGAAGGAGTCTGACACACATGCACAGAGATAATTTATCTCTATACCTCTCTTACCTCTTCATTTATAATACACAAGTCTTTGTAGGGATTGAGCTGGTAGTTCAGACACAAACACAGTCCAGAGACTCAAATGAACGAGGCCCTGTCTGTGTACAACAGAACAAGCACTCTGGTGCTTAGAGGAACACTTCTTGCAGTCCTGAGTCTGCTGTGTGGCAACATAACCCAGCTGCAGCACCTGCAAACTGATCTGACAGGCAGCCAAGAACCGTCCCAATCCCAGTACAAAATATATGGAGGAAGGAAGGAATACAGCAGGAAGTAGCTCTAAAGACAGATCATCGTCCCTCTACCCCTCTTGGACTTTTGGGGCCAGTGTAATCCCATATAAACCCTGCTTTATAAAAAACAAAAGAGGGGAATGTTAGGAAACTGGCGCAGTTGTAGCCAGGTGGCCGCATGGCCCAGCTACCTGAGCCAGGCTCCACCCCCATCCTAATGGGATTCGCTGCTCCTGCTTCCCTGCCCGCCCTCAGGCGAAGTTTTAAAAGGGCCTGTTCCTGCACACGTGCTCTCTCGGTCCTTCTCTCCTGCGCTCTCTTGGCTTCTCCTCTCTCTTCTCCCTCCTCTGTCTCTCTCTCTTACAGTCTCCTTCTCTCTTTTTCCTTCGCCGGCCCTTCACTCCGGTCTGTAGGGTGTTCCCCAATAAACCCTTTCCCTTAAAAAAAAAAAAATACATGGAGTTTGCAGGCCAGCACTGTGGCACGGGGGTTAAGTCACCACCTATGACATGAGCATCCGACTTTGGAGTACTCCTTTGTCTCTGTCCCTCCATCTTTTGTCCCCATTTTCCCCCTTTGTCACGCTGCCTTTCAAATAAATGCACAAACAAAAGAAAACAAGGCACAGGGCTTGCAATGAGAGATGCAGGCTTGACCACAGAGACACCATCATGGCTGGTGACAGTTTTCACTGAAAGAAAACTATGTCACCTGCTTCTGAAAGAGCCCCTCGCCCCCAAGTCCCTCATAATTCACATAAAACATGTGGATTGAGGAGGGCCCTTCTCACACGGGGAAGACACAAAACAAAACAAAAGCCAGCTATGCTCTGGCCTTGAGTCGCTTAGCTATTCTGCTTTCACACGGGTGTCTTCAGCAGTGCGAACCACCAAAGTCAGCAGCACTGCTGTCGCTGGCAGACTCAAGGCACTACCGCAGATGGAAAGTAGGGCAAGGTTATTTGGGGTTTAGAAGCAAAGGTTTTGATGAGCAAGGCAGGCTGCACAAGTCTCCCTGCAGACAGCTGACAAGTGCCCAGAAATTGATGTCACCGCCAAGTCAGGAACCAACTCATTCATAATGTTTTCGGATGTCAGGATCATCTTCTCGGGCCCAGAGATTTATGGTGATGTCCTTGGAAAAACAGGATGGTGCCGCTCCTGTAGCCCGCTGTCGGTGCTTGAGTGGTTCCCCATAAACCGTGCGTATTCCTGGCTCTGAACTGGGAGTTCATTGCCTGGAAAGGCTTGGGCACTTTTATGAGGCATGATGAATTTTTTATTGAGCACAGCAGTAATGAATTAAATAGCACCCCAACGGACTCCAACAGTTCACGCCTCTCCCTAAGCGCCCACTTTATATAACCCTGCAGCTTAAGCGTGTCGCCAGTGTGCAAGGCCTATATCATCATCATCTGCCGAGGGGGCTTATGACCTAGTTAAGTTAATTACTTCTTATAAGATGAGCTCTCTAACACTACACGGTAGTTCTATATAAAGTAATGAGGAAAGATCCTTTTAGTACATGTAGAATACACAGCACATCCGGGCCCCGAAACTGTCATGATCATGAATCAGATGTGACATCTCAAGGATGACCCAGTACCCTGCTTTGCTCAGAGCCGAGATGAGCCCATGCCCACCCAACACTCCTCGTACCACTGGTCTATTACCTTCCATCATTTTGTCTTCCCAGAGTGACGGTCATGAAACAGACTCCAAACACCACATGAATTCTATGCTCTACTCCGTTTTACACTTTGTAAAAATTGGTTTTTATTTTTACTGGAACGGCAGAGAGCTCTCCCATCTACTGGTTCACTCCCAGCTCACCCACGAGTGGCGAAGACCCAACTACTTGCACATTAGCAGGACTGGGAATGGAGAGCAGAGCTGTACCTCGAATCCAGGTGCTCCAGGGTGGATGTGGGCTCCCCACGCAGCAGCTTAACTGTTACCGATCTCCTGCCTCACACTCATTTCATAGCCTAATGACAATTTTCATCTATTGGCTCACTCTGCAGGTGACACAATGGCCAGGGATGTGCCAAGCTGAAGCCAGGAGCTAGAAGTTTCTTCTGGGTGTTCACACGGGTAGCAGGGGTCCAAGCACTTGAGCCACATTCTGCTGCTCTCCCTGGCCAATCACAGGGAGTTGAATCAGCCGGGGCACAAACAGGCACCCATATGGGATGCCAGAGTTGCAGGCGGCAGCCTCACCTGCTATACCAAAATGCTGGGCCTCGGTATAATGACAATTTAAAATCAGGGTAGGGACTGGGCATTTTGCTTTGTGCCTAGGCTCAATTCTCATCTCTGGCTCCTGACTCCAGCTCTGATGGCTCAAGTGACTGGGTCCCTGCTACCCACCTGGAAGACCTGGATTTTACGTTTCCAACTCCTGGCTTCAGCCCCTGCCCAGCTCCAACTGTTGCAGTCATTCTGGAGTAAACCAGCGGATGGGAGCTCTCTCTCCTCTTTCTCACTCTCTTTACACCTCAAATAAGTGTTATTTTTTTTCCAGAAAATATAAAGTCACGGTAAAATCTGAAGGCATTTTTGAGTTACTCGTTTTAAAAGACATAAAACTGGGAAAAGACAGGAATAAGTCAACAATACAAAGTGTGTCTCTGCCGACTGACTGATAGGGAGGAGATGCTGGAAGTTACACGGGTTACCAGCTGGCGAAGTGTGTAGCTGAGTGTGTCTACAGATTTTATTTATTTGAAACTCAGAGTTAGAGAGACAGAAAGACAGATCCAGAGAGAACTCTTCCACCTGCTGGTTCATTCTCAAAATGGCTGCAACGGATGGAGCTGGGCCAGGTTGAAGCCAGGAACCAGGAGCTTCTTCCAGGTCTCCCATGCAGCACAGGGGCCCAAGGACTTGGTCCATCTTCCACTGCTTTCCCATGTGCATTAGCAAGGAGCTGGCTAGGAATAGCCGGGACGCGAACCAGTGCCTATATGGGATGCTGGTGCTGCAGGTGGTGGCTTTACCCACTACTCCACAACACCAATCCCAACAGCAGTGGCAGAGGCCTCCCAGCAATCAGAGGGTTAGTGCTGAGGGGCGGCTGGAGCCAACACGGAGGTCCGTCACAGACCTACGGAACACAGCAGCTCAACACCAAGATCAACGCTGCCAGTGAGACAGGGTTACGCCGAGAATACGACCCAAGGACTAGCACAACCTCGCATTGCCACTGAGCTACACATGACAGCTGGCTTTCAATAGCCCATAGGAAGCTGTGAGTCTGCTTTGTTTCTTGGAGTTAAAGGAAAAAAAAAACAAAAACAGGGTGCATGTTTTTAATGTCCTATTTCATTTCCCTAGTATCGGCGAGTCACACAGGGGCAGTAGGGGAGGCGCAGCTCCGGGTGATGGTGGTCCCGCCTCAAGCCCGCAGCAGCACGACTCCCAAAGCTGTGCAGTTTTATGATGGAGAGCAAAGGCCTCCCAAGAAGGCCCAAATCCAGGGAATCCAGCGGTGACTGGCACGCTGAGACCAACAGGGCCAGCTACTGACGAGGAAGACATCAAGAGAGGAGAAAGCCGCAAAACAGAACCACCTCCAAGCTGGAGCAAGGGTTCCCCCGCTCCCCCGGAGGAAGGGCGGGGCTTTCTCCGCAGACAGTGAACGCCCGCCCTCTGAGCGGCCTCACCCAGGAGCTGGGGACGGAAGACTCGGGAGCACACCAGCAGAGAGCCTGGCCAGCAGCTCTGAGGACCGGGTCATGTGCAGATTCGCACAACCAGACCAGTGACCGCCACTCACTTGGGAACAAATGGGTACAATGAGAATACTCAAAAACAATTAATAGACCTATACCATTAGTCATGAAAACTGAGTGAAGACCCTCGAGAACTGAAGCAGCCTAGGACGATTTCCGTGTCTTCTTCCAAGTGAAAATAAGAAGGGGCCTGTGTGAAATGAACCCGGGGGCTTGCAGATGAGCGGGCACTGCAAGAAGCTCACGGAATGTGGAACTAAAAGATAAGCTTATTTGGATACAATTTTTGCAATCTATGGATAAGCGGGATCTTCACAGACCTCACAAAAATGCATGTTTTGAAAAAACTATGCAAGATTTCAATATAACCTTAACTTTAAAATACCCTCATATAATGGTCAGGTGTGAGACACCACAGCAATTCAAAGGCATTCTGGCAATGGGGAGTTGTTAACCTGTCTTGCCACTATTTGCACCGGTCAACCAAGCAAGAGCTATACTAGAACCACATTCATTTCACATGACAAAAACGGCCAGGGACAAGGAAGGGACAAAGGCATTCTCCCAAGGTGCCCCGGTCCTGCTGAGGTTTCCACAATGACAAACGAGACCTGAATGGCCAAAGGTCTCCGTCAAAAGAGATTAGAGGTGGGCAACAGAGGAAGACACCACCCCCACCCCCACCCCCACCCCTCCCGCCGGGCGCTACTACGCAGTCCTCATGGAAGAAAATGGCCAGTGGCTTAGATGAGAGTCTCCACATGGGTACAAGGAGAAGGAAGCAGCAGCCTGGCCTGATATATGGTCTACAGACAGAACTGACAAGAGGAGAAAATAGATTTAATGTGGGAAGTAGAAGGAAGAAATCAAAGATACTTACATTGGTGGCTTGAGTAACTGGGGTGACAAGTGGTCCCATTTACTGGGATCAGAAAGTTTGGTTATAGGAGGATAAAGAGAGAAATCAAGAGCTCCATTCTGTTAACACTGAGTTTGAGACTATCTGAGGCTTCCACAAGGAGATGTCAGGTAGGTACTAGATAATTTAGCTGGAAGATCAGACACGTGGTACTGGCTGGAAGGACAGACACAAAAAGCACTAAGAGGCCCAGAGAAGAGCTGAGACTACCAAAGGAGAGAATGTGAAAAGATAAAGGCAGACACCCGGAGTTAAGCAAAACAACCAATTAACTTTCAGTGGGATGAACCTGTATTTTGAGCAATTTGCATTCAGATGAGCCTTTGGCCTGGCCCTGTTTGGTGTTTTTAATTACTTAGGCATGAGGCTGGCTCCTTGGATGGGGAACGAAATTCATTCAATTATTTGAATATGTGCTTATTCGCCTACTGTGTGCAGGCATTAAACTAGTTTGTAGAGTTACAAAACAAAATCCTTGGGGCCAGCACTGTGGCGTAGTAAGTTAAGCCTCCACCTGTGATGCTGGCATCCCATGTGGGATTCCCGGTTAGATTCCCGGCTGCTCCACTTCCGATCCAGCTCTCTGCTTGCGGCCCGGGAAGGCAGTAGAAGATGGCCCAGGTCCCCGGAAGAAGCTCCTGGCTCCTGGCTCCTGGCTTCAGATTGGCCCAGCTCTGGCCATTGTGGCCACTTGGGGAGTACACCAGTGGATAGACGACCTCTTTGACTCTCCCACTGTCTGTAACTCTGCCTCTCAAATAAAAATAAACAAATCTTTTTTACAAAACAAACAAAAGACATGAGACAGGTTGAAGGAAACCGTCCAACATGGGGAATGGCCATATGGCACTCAAACAGATCCGTTCAGGGGATGGAGGTGCAGCTTAGCACACTGGATAAAAGCGGGAACTCCCCAGCTAACTACTGGCATTCAAAAACCCAGCTCTGGCATGCGCGTCTGGCACAGCAGTCAAGACGCCACTTGGGATGCCCGCGTTCCACACTGGAGAGCCCGGTTTGCGTTCCAGCTCTTCTGCTTCCAATCCAGGTCTCCACTAACATGCATCCTGGGAGGCAGCAGATAATGGCTCAAGGCCTGAGTCCCGGCCACCCATATGCACACCCAGCTGGAGTACTGGGCTCCTGGCTGGCCCAGCTCTGCCTGTTGTGAGCATTTGAGGGAATGAATCAGTGGAAAAGCTCTTTCTTTGTCCCTTTCAAAAAAAAATCAAAATTAAAATTTCCTTTTAAGCTTCAAAATTCCAGTTCCGCCACTTACCGTGTAAAGTTTAGGCAAATGGCTTTTCTGTATCTCAATTTTCCCATCATAAAAATGGGGATAATAACAATCAGTGCACGTATATATGTAATGTGCTAAATAAGCACAATGCTCAGCATGTGGCGAGTACTCAGAAAGGCCTACCTGCTATTATTAGTATTACCCATAGCAGGACACAGGTCCTTCACCGCACTCACGTTTCTTAAAGGGCTATAATGATTACAATTAACAAAAACATTCTTAAAGTCTACATATAATTTTAAAATAGTATTGTTAATACTAGATTAAGATGTGACCTAACAGGGGTTAATGTGCAACAAATCTAAACCTTTCTTGGGGAAAGCCCACTATGAGTCAACATCAATTATGTTAATAGAAGCCACGGTCCACACTGAGAGGCTAATAGTTCCACCTTGTTAAGAGGAACAAACCTGAAGCACTCTGTTTACTTCTTGGTTTGCAACTTTTTGAAGCACATGGACAAGTGCAGTTGCTTCCTAAACAGCAGGACTGTGTACACGTGGTACCTGTGAACAAGATCCTCTTCTGTGGTTACACGCTCTCTCCCATAAGCACCCTGGACTCTTCCTTCACCACACTTGTTTCATATGGAATCCATATGAACATGTGCATACTACACATGCGTTTGTATTGCACAGAGTTGCTTGCTTCTCTTACCAGGCTCCAAACACAAGCAGCCAAGAACGGTGTCTGGCTCACGAATGTGTCACTCCTATCTGTCACAGTACCTTTCATCAGTGACTGGTCTTTTTTTTCTGGATGAGTGAATACATGAATGCATAGTGCATGACAAATTTTTGAAGTGATTTTTTTTTTTCCCTAAGAAAACACAATGGTTGATTTTGAATAACTATCCTATGGAAGAAAAGGCAGAACTATCTGGTAAGGTTCCAGACAGCAGAGGTAAGACGAAAGAGCAGAGGAGAAATTCAACTCTAGGAACCTGTAGAACAAAGTCCATGGGTCGCCTTACAAAGCAGTGAGCCCTCCCTCACTGCAGGAAGGAGTCTGGCTGTCCATGTGGAGGGTCCTACAGTAGATTCTCTACAACTAAGATCTCTCCCAAGTACACCCTATGATGCTTTCTGCTACTTAGATTCTTACAGGCCAGTCCCTTTCCCTCCGACTCTGCCCATCCAGCCCTGGATCCTGTACAACCCAGCAGGGAGAGGACACCGTGTCCCCACAGGACTCACGAAGGGCACCAGGTTCATGGATCTGACCACTGCTTCTTCAGCTACACAGGGGAGCAGGGAGGAGTCCTAGAAGATCAGTGGAGGAAGAACAGGCATGGGAAGCAATGCTCTTTCAAAGGAGATACGAGACTTCCAAGGCACAAATCTAAGAGCTTGTGAATGAAAGGGATTTTGTGAGGTGATTTTCTTCTCTTATCCCTGGGGACTGCAAATGTGTAACTCTGATAACTAAGTAGACAGACAAGGAGGAGACTTTAAAAATCCTACCTCTACATACCAAAAGATACAACAATCATCAAATTCTCATCTATAAAGCAAATGTTTTACAGAAGGAACATCTCTCTCACCCTCCACCTCCTTCCTTGAACTTTAAGTCCCATCAAAGAGACCCAAGGTCAACAGTGGTTTTAACCCTTGCAAGTCTGTACCAGAGAGCGTAGCTCCTTTGAATCTTTTCCAAGTTAATTAGGTACTATGGGTAAAATCCCTTTCTCCTTCAAAGTAACAAATCATATGAAATGCATTCATTAAAAGTACAGGGGGGAAAAAAGCATAACTCCTTTTATTTTATGGAGAGGTTGTCAGGCATCTAAAAAAAATATACTATACAAAAAAAAAATTCTCAGTTCTTCAGAGCAGAGGAAGACTCTAGAATAAAATTAAGCCTTTCCCCTGGCGCCTTCTCTCACTGTTCAGCACAGATGAGATGTGGTTGTGGCCTCCCAACTCCAGAATAGGTTAGCATTCCTTGAGGACAGGACCACACTGCAGTCCTCTGGCAACTTGCAGGAAAGGTAAAGACCTTGAAGCACCCAGAGACTGTGCTAAAAAACCCTAGGATCCATCACTGCACTCTGCTGTGGGTTAAAAGCCTTTTGGTACCCACAGGGACCTTGCGTCTTCACTGGAGAGATGAGGCAAGTCCTTCCCTGCGAGCACCCACTGCTCCAAAGCAGTACCTCCTGCAAAGGAACGGACAGTGGTCCTGTGACACGGGTCTCCACCTGCCCCTCTGCTGTCCTCATTCTGGGCAGCTGTTCCTTCTGCAGACAAGGTCAGGTTGGTCGGTGGTGGCCTTACCTGTTTTTCCTGCTCCACTTTCCCCAGTAATGAGAATACACTGGTCTTTATCTTGATCACGTAGGGATCGGTAAGCTTCATCCGACAGGGCAAAGCTGCAGGGGAGAATGGAGAAAAAAAGTCCTTAGAATTCAGCTTATGATTATGTGTTTATCAGATGGAACCACAGGCTCTTGAAAGGGCCACTCTGATGTGTAATGGCAAGCAAACTGGGCCGGCGCCGTAGCTCAATAGGCTAATCCTCCGCCTGTGGCGCTGGCACACCAGGGTCTAGTCCCGGTTGGGGCGCCGGATTCTGTCCCGGTTGCCCCTCTTCCAGGCCAGCTCTCTGTTGTGGCCCGGGAGTGCAGCGGAGGATGGCCCAAGTGCTTGGGCCCTGCACCTGCATGGGAGACCAGGAAAAGCACCTGGCTCCTGGCTTCGGATCAGCGCGATGCACCGGCCGCGGTGGCCATTGGAGGGTGAACCAACGGCAAATAGGAAGACCTTTCTCTCTGTCTCTCTCTCTCTCACTGTCCACTCTGCCTGTCAAAAATAAAAAAATAAAAAAAAAAGAAAGCAAACTGAGATACCACATTTTATTTCCTTCAAGTTCTTAAAATAAATAAATAAAACAATCCTTGTGGTCCATATTACCTTTCCCCATGTTTTCTCCATTAATGAAAATGATATCGATTTGTAATACTTGGAGGAGAGACCTCACATAATCCCTTTGTTATCATCATGGCTCTTTTTATTAAAAGCTAGCTATGGGGCTGGTGTTGTGGCACCAGTGGGTTAAGCTGCCACCTGTGATGCCGGCATCTCATATGGACACTAGTTCAAGTCCTAGCTGCTCTAGTTCCAATCCAGCTCCCCACTAATGAGCCTGGGAAAGCAGTGGAAGATGCCCAAGTGCCAACCACATGGAAAACCTGGATGGAGTTCCAGGCTAACTTCAGCCTGGCCCAGCCCCAGCCATTGCAGCCATTTGGGGAGTGAACCAGAAGATGGAAGACCTCTCTGTTATTCTTTCAAACACATAAATACATGTTTAAAAAAATAATTAAAATCTAGGTAGTTCAAAGAACCAAAGAGAAAATCTTCTGTCACATGCGTACAATTAGACAACATTGAGTCTTTTTTTTAGGACCATACGACAATACAATGAGGAAACCACTCCTATCAATACATGGGAGTTTTAATTAAAACAATAAGGGAAAAAACTCTTTTCAAACATTAGGAACATACTATCAAATACCAAATAACTGACATTACTACCACTGAGCTAAATCTAGAACTCACCTTTACAAACAACAGAAACCCTAACAGCTACCAGAGGCAGAGTGCTACTATTAGGCTAACCATGGTTCTTGTCCTGAAGGCCCCCCAAGCTCACCCTGCCTTAGGAAGACAAAGAACCTCTTATCAAGGAAGGGAGGTCAGGCCTTCACCTCCTCAAAATCTACTAATACAGTAAACTTGGCCCCTCCCAGCTAACTGGAAAATAACCCTAACAACATGATAATGTATTTACGATAGGTAAAGTTCCTCTTCTAATTGATGGATTACTATATACTCTTTTAGGGTCTATGGTCAGGAAGAAGCTAGGAATGAAGACAGAGTTAATAGCTGGCCCTTTCTTTCATGAGTTCTCTGTCAAAAGCAAGGGAGGAAAACACAGCGAAAGTGGCAACCCACCACGTGAAACCCATGGTAAAGACACCCGGGAAACATGCAGAGCAAGGCAGGGACCTCAGCACGGTGCAGAATAGAGCAGAGAATCTTCCAGAGGTAGCAAAGGCAGTCCTAAGGAATGAATTAGCAGGAGAGGAAATCCAAACGGCCAACAGACATGACAAGATGCTCAGGATCACCAGCCATCAGGGAAATGCAAATCAAAACCACAGTGAGGTTTCCCCTCACCCCAGTTAGAATGGCTTTCAGACAAAAATTAACAAATAACAAATGCTGGTGAGGATGTGGGGAAAAAGGTAACCTAACCTACCACTGGTGGGAATGTCAACTGGCAAAGCCGCTACCGGAGACAGTGTGGAGAAACTCAGAAATCTGAATATAGACCTACCATATGACCCAGCCATCATCCCACCCCCTGGGAATTTACCCAAGGGAAACGAAATCACCATATCAAACAGTTGCCTGCACCTGCATGTTTATTGCAGCTCAATTCACAATAGCTAAGACATGGAATAAACCTAAATGCCCATCAACTGAAGACTGCATAAAGAAATTATGGGATATGTACACCATGGAATACGACACAGCAGTAAAAAAATACCAAAAAAAAAAAAAAAAGTCCAGTCATTTGCAACAAAATGGATGAAACTGGAAAACATCACACTTAGTGAAATAAGCCAGTCCCAAAGGGACAAATTCCATGTTCTCCCTGATCTCTGGTAAGTATAATAGAGCACCTAAAAGGCGACAAGTAGAAATGAAATGGACACTATGAGAAGCAATGATTTGGAACAGCCCCTCTCTTGACTGTTGAACAGCTTCTTATTCTGTATGTTTGGTTTTTTCCTTTATAATATTTTCCTTATCTTTTTTCATACGATTCATTGAACGCTATACTTAACACAGTTCATCATATATGTATAAAGTTCATTAAAAACAGATCTTTGTAAAGAATAAGAGTGAAAATAAGAAAGGGAAGAGGAAATGCAGGTTGCAGCGAGGGTGGGAGGGCTGGTACAATGGGAAGAATTACTAAGATCCTAAAGTTATAATTGTGAAATGTATGCAGTTCACAACTGTAAAGCAGTATAGTCCTATGGACTTACTTCTAAGGGTACAGCTTAACAACTAGCCATAGGACCCCAAAATCCCTTAAGCTAGCTGATAAAAATAGCAGCATAAGTGTTATAAAATCAAATGGATAGGAATAACTAGTAAAGTGACCATAAGATAGGATCAAGTGTTACAGTGATCATATAAATAGGACTAAGTGTTTGGAAACAATAATAGAATTAAAAAGGAGTGAAGGCTCCAACATGGGAAGCAATCTATGGGGACAACTCATAGAATGACAAACGCTTTAAGTAGCCTCCAACTTCACAATCAGCCCTTAAGGCATTCCAGTCTGGAAAGTCCAGGGGGAGCATTTCAGGCATGAAAAGCCAAGAAACTCCGGGAAAAAATGTCCCACATAAAGGACCCCTGTGGGTGAGACCCCAATGGAAAGAAATGGCCACCAAAGGAGGATGTACTTTTCTCTGAAGGAAGGAGAGAACTTCCACTTTGCTTATGGCCTTGTAGAGCTAGAGGATCCGAAAGGCTTCCATAGCCAAGGCAGCTCACATCAAGAGCCTTGGGTGATCACTGATGTTGTACATGAGGAGTGTTATTTGTTAAATAAACAAGAGTCACTGCACACTAACTTCCCACGCAGGATGTCTATCTTCAAAGAGTTGTATCATGAGACTTAATACTAAAACTTTTTCCCCAAAATCACTTCCATTTAGTGAATTAAAGGGAGGATATTATCATGTCTCATAAGTTATAGGTATGTCTAAGAGCTCGCAAAAATGTCTTATCCTTGGGTTCTTCTTAAAGACAATTAAGCTTCTAAAAGGAAAGAAAGGGGAGGAAGGAAGGGAAAAGAGGAAGGGGGAAAAGTGAACTCACCTTCGAACAGTAAGAGAACAGCCCTTGTCTAGACCGTTGAGGAACACTTTTTTTTTTTTTTTTTTTTTTTTTTTTTGACAGGCAGAGTGGACAGTGAGAGAGAGAGAGACAGAGAGAAAGGTCTTCCTTTGCCGTTGGTTCACCCTCCAATGGCCACCGCGGCCGGCGCGCTGCAGCCGGCGCACCGCGCTGATCCGATGGCAGGAGCCAGGAGCCAGGTGCTTTTCCTGGTCTCCCATGGGGTGCAGGGCCCAAGCACCTGGGCCATCCTCCACTGCACTCCCTGGCCACAGCAGAGGGCTGGCCTGGAAGAGGGGCAACCGGGACAGAATCCGGTGCCCCGACCGGGGCTAGAACCCGGTGTGCCAGCGCCGCTAGGCGGAGGATTAGCCTATTGAGCCGCGGCGCCGGCCTGGAACACTTCTTTTTATTCCACTCTTTTTCTTTTTGCTTTTTTTTTTCTTGAACTTAAACAGGAGAGGGAAGAGGAAGGGGGTTGGGGAGTGGGTGGGAGGGCGGGTACAGTGGGAAGAATTATGTTCCTAATGTTGTATTTATGAGATACATAAAAAAAGAAAAAAAGAATTAACTAGAAAAAAAAAAGAATGAATTAGCAAAACAGGCTTTTAGGCCAAAACATAAGGGAAGATGGGGATGAGGGTTCTGTGCAGTCCCATGTCATAAGGAAGGCAGAGCATAAGGAGAAAGAGCTGGGCAGGTCCAAATGAAGAACAATGGAGCTGAGGCCACGCTGCAGGACTACAAACAGGCACGTGTCCAGGTCAGACCACAGCAATTACAACTACTAATAGTGCCATTTACCATGTACCAGAACAGCTCCCAAGCCCTCTGTGCTTCAATCTCACAACAAGACTGGCACAAAACGAAGACATCACTTGCCGAGGCCACGGGGCCAGCATGACACAGTGGAGTCAGACCCGGCCCCTGTCCTCTGCCCCTTAGATACATGACAAGGTGACCAGGTACCGTCTAGAAGCAGGAAGAATGGTGGCAAGCTAGAATACAGGAAGATTTTCAGTCTGGCCATCAGACTGCAGAGGGTCCTCCAAGCCACTCAGCACTGTGGCTTTCTTCAGAAGGTATGTGAAACAATGATACTGACAACTGACTGAGCACCTTCAAGGAGCCGGGTGTCAGAGCCGGCACTGTGGCATAGTTCTTTAAGCCGCCACCTGCAGCACTGGCATCCATTTGGGCACTGGTTTGTGCCCTGGCTGCTCCACTTCTGATCCAGCTCCCTGCTACTGCACCTGGGAAACCAGCTGAAGATGCCCCAAGTGCTTGGGCCCCTGCACCTACATGGGAGATCTAGAAGAAGCTCCTGGCTCCTGGATTTGGCCGGGCCCAGCCCTGGCCATTGTGGCTATTTGGGGAGTGAACCAGTGGATCTAAGATCTCTCTCTCCCTCCATCTCTCTAACTCGGCCTTTCAAATAAATGTATAAATCTTTAAAAAGTAATAAAAGGAAAGGAAAAAAAAAAGGAGCCAGGTGCCCTCATGTTCATGATCAGATTGAATCTTCATCACAACTCCGCAAAATGTTAGCCTCAAAGAAAAGTGATCTTGAGAAGTAACACAAGCAGCCCGTGATCCCTTTCTCAGGAGGGACCCGACTTAAACCTGAGAGTTTCAGGAAACACATCCTTCCCCACTCATCATCTCCTCCTCTAGCAGCTCCTTGTGAACACAGCCTCTCCCCCAGCTGGACAACAAGGAGGTCCTGTGGATGGACAGGACCCACACACCAAAGAGTCTGTAGCTTTCCAGGTAGTAAACAGACTGTGAGGGCATTTGTTGAAAAACAAAAGACAAAGATTGAAAGTATCTGGCACCAGGGTCTCTTGTGAGTGACTCGCTGCTCAACTTATCCTACTGAATGGTGTACACTAATCTCTGTTCCTCAAAGCCCTTGCATTCACTCACTAGACAACCACAGCTCTGCTGGTGCTCCAAGACAGCTCAGGGCCTCAGTTGCTTCTAGGGTTCTCTGGCTCCCCATGTGGGACAGTGGAAAAGACCATGAATATGTGGAATCTTCAGAAAGTTCATGGAAAAATGCATGGAAAAACTATGCCTGGATTTTAAAAATTTCTTGCACCAAAATAAAATTAGATTTTAATTGTATCTTTCTAGGGCCTTCCTGAAGTACCCTCATATGAAGGCAGAACACATCCCAGATGAGAGTCCCTTGTCCCCAATTCTGCACCTTAACCACTTGTGTGACCTCAGGCAAGTTATTCACCCTGGCTGAAACCTGGTTTTGTCACCTACAAGATGGGGAATGTAGTCACGTACCTGCAATTAGAGGACCACATAAATGTGTGTAAAAAGCACTCTGAAAGTTGCAAAGTCCTGAATAATTGTCAGGAAATCATTCTGTGCCATAATTAGGCACGTACACATCCTCTTATCCCTTTTAATCTCCTCTGCACGGAGCTTTTCTATCTAAGCAATCGCTGTGCTATCCACAGAGATAAAAACACAAAATGTGATCAGTGCCAAGTCAGGAATGAATGAACCAATGAGTGAGCGGATTCTCTCCAAGCAGTGGCAGAGTCACTGCTGGAGGCAGCTCCGTGAAGAACGGCAAACATTAGGGAATTCGTTTCTTCTACAGCCTTCAAGCAGGAAAGGAGAGCAGCGCTTTGATTTCTTGCTGGTTTTCCTCCCGACAGAGATGCCACCTTCATCATCCTGGCTGGCGAGAAACAGAAAGTCTCCCAACCATACGCATTCACTCTCCGGGGACTGTTTAACACGGGCCTTTGTCCCCTCCCTGTAGGACTAACATTTAGCTTCATAGTTACACTATAACTAGATCCAAAATAATGCAAAGTGACTTCAAACACACCCATGACGCAGGCACCTTCACATGGATGCACATTTACACACACGCGCGCACGCGCACCCAGCAGCTTTACAAGATCACCAATGACCCTGCTGTGCGTTTATTTCGCGTCAAACACCTAAGGTGAACACTGGGGGTTTTTCTGCCCATCCATTGGGAAAGACAGGGCCTGAATCTTCTCATGGAGAGCATGATTTTAATACAACATAGAGGCTAAAAAAGAGTATTTATTATTTTAGGACACTAGAGAGCCCCTGATTTCACAGTGACATGAAAATGTACCAATTAAAGTACTCCAGACTAGGAAAACTGGCTTGTCCTACTGACACAACCATCTCATGTACAATATAAAAGTCATCAGGCTTCTTTATAAACCCAGATCTTGACTTCACCTTTTTACAAAATGCCAAAAGGGAGGGTCTCAAAGCACACAAGCCCTCCTCTCAATCTTGTTCTCTTCTCTGGCAACATTAGCACGTACCCATCATCAGCGAGGCCATTTATAACTAAAAACTAAAACCACATGCCCGGCTTGCAAATAACTCTGTAATTACAGAACCTAAATAACTCTTTAGAGGAGCTTTTAGTTAGAAACAGTTGTGCCCCACATGCTTCTCGTTATTCTGTGACCATGTCAGCGTGGTTATTTACCACACACAGAAGTGAACGGCTAATTATGAGATAACGGTGATAATGGAAGGGAGGCAGCGTGGTCTCTGTCCCGCCACATCAAGAGCATGGCTTTCTCTGCCACTTCTGCCTTCCAGCCCCGCTCTAAGAATAGAGAGCCTGACATGCAGTCAGTCACCGGCTCCCCTCATTTCCGGGTCAGCTCCATGGTTGTTCACCCGGAGCCAAATTCCCCCAGCACCATGTCCACTGAATGCTTCCAAACAGCTGTAGCCATCATGTGTGGGTTTGAGCAGTTTGGCTTGGGGCACACGTGTCATTTCCTGTCGTCAGGGTGGAGTGTCGGGATGCACGTCCAAGATGGCCTAGCTGGTATTTACGTCCTCTCCCATCTTATTTCCGTTCACAGTGTTAATCATAGTGGGTCTGCTTTCACCGTCATCAGGAGCAGCAGCAGGGCGTCTGTTCCCAAAACCATATGCTCCCCACCCTGCCATTTTCTAAGTTTGCTTTGCTTCAAGGGCAAAGTGGAAAAGATCTTGGCGACACCCGGATCCATCACCACCGCCACCTAAAGCTTATGCAGCCTCTCTGGCTCTTCCAAGGACTCGGTGAGAAGTTGTCCTCCAGAGCACCGAACCCACCCTTGGGACGTTCACTGGTCCTCTTCACCGGCCAAACCGTCTAAGAGAACAAAGCTCGTCTCGGGAAACTGCTGAACTCGGATAAGTCTTTCTTCTCATTTCAAATCATTTTCTTCAGGAGCTCTCAAAATGGCATTCCCTTTCATTCATTCCTGAACCCTGGAGTATTTCTGAATCACTCTAGGGAAAATCCCCTTTTGAATTGAACCCTCCTAAAATAGCCTACTTTAAATTTCATTCACATTTGAGAGCTACTAATTTCAATGTATTTCTCTTCCTCTCTAGCTCTGATTCAGCCACAAAAACTGGATATTTCTAAACTAAGTAACTAAAAAAAAAAATGCCTACACCTTGTGTGCTTCAACAATTTGGACTTTGTATTGAACCAACTATATCAATAATTATATTAAATGTCAATGGACAAAATACTACAATAAAAGGCAAGTAATGCTACAATGGATTCAAAAAACAAGATTCAACTATATGCTATATACAGGAGTCACACTTAAATATAAAATTAAATTGAAAGGAAATAAGATGAAAATGGCATATCATTCAAAACAATTTTTTAAAAAGTATCTTGGTTTTATTTTTACACATTTGAGCTCTAAACTCAGCAAGGTTTCTGGTTGTCATCCCGACAATGGAAAGATGCAATGCCATGACGTACAGCAAAGCACAAGGGAGATTTATGTTAAAAATGAGCTGCAACCATTTCCTAAAACTGCTCTGACAACATTTTCTAAGTCCATATACATTCCTCTATCTCAACATAAATAACCATAGCAAGTAGCCATGTTGCTTTCTTCAGGCTCGGTCATTGGCAGAAGCTTGCTTCTATTGGCTACATAATATCACTGGGGAGAATCACTTTAAAATGACATCTGTGTTGAAATGAGAACAGTAAGGCATCAAACAAAGCTTAAAATTGGGAATATAAAATAGGACATGAAAAACAGGCAAAAGTTTCATCTTTTAGAACCACACTGATTTTCAAAAACTAGACCCCATTCCAAAAAAATTTTTTTTAATCTTGACTGTCAAGAATAACCAGTAAGAGGACAAAAATCACAATATTTAAATGTGTTATGTGTATGAGATGGTTCACACATTAGAATGTTTTAAAACAGGAATCCCTGTATAATTAGATAGGGAATTCTTATACTTTAGCATTAGAGTTAATAAGCAAACTTCTTTATTCTACAAGTTCACAGGGAATTGACAGAAAATAATGCAAAATTCAAGGGGCAGTGTTCTTCTAAGATTTTATGGTATTTTTAAAATCCTCTTGTGATGAAGAAAGTTGGGGCATACTCATAGTCCTCATGGGCCATTCTGAACACCACTACAGAGACCCCCAAGTCGGCCCAGCGCTGGGCTGGCTGTGGCAGGGTCACCCAACAGAACAAGCACCTCTGCCTCTACTGGACTGATAGGCAGGTGCCCTGCCACAGGGGTGTCTCTTTCTCCAAGGTGGACTGCAAAAGACAGCCAGGTATTGGAGACGGGCATTAGGAAGTAGATAAGAGGTTAAGGGAGACTCAATTACCCAGGCAGGAAAGGACTGGGCTTCAGATATGAGAGCAGGAGGAGGAAACATCTGCCTCCAGGGCCTGGAAGCTGCTCTCTGGAATTCAGCGCTAATTCCTAGTGCTGCTGAGGACTTCCTTCTGAAAACTTCTGCTGCTTAAAGAAAACAGTACCCAGAAATACCCTGCGCAGGAGAGTCTCGGGGGAAGGCCCTCCACAGTGGCAGCATCCTGCCTGGGCCTGGCGAGAGATTCAAGCCTAAGAGGGTCTTAGCTCACAAGTGAGGAGAGCGGGATCCTTCATACTGAAATGGAAAGGAATGTCAGGGCACGGGCCAGGCGGTTCCCGAGTGCATTCATGGATATCGTCGAGGGGAGGGGCACCGCACGCCGATGAAGTGACTCTGTGCTCTAGAGGCGTAACATCGAAGGGGAAAGACACCCTGGTCCCCCAAAAGGAGAGGTGGGAGAAGCTAATCAACACATGAGCAAGCTCCTAGAGGCATTCAGGAAATGGCAAAATGACTCCAACTGAGAGAGGTATGTCACCTACAGCTGCAAAACCTGAACCTCAAGCCCCATGAAAGAACAGAGGCTGGAAGGAAGCAGAGCAAAGAGGAAATTATGTTATTTCCCCTGTCCAGAAACTAACAAAACACACCTGATGTGGGGAAGAAACAAACGCACAATTAGGATCTTAATTCAAATTCAATAAGCCCTTGAACTATTTTTAGTATCTCTTTTAACAAAAGCATCTAACAATTATCTTTGATTACCCAACTCTCATTAAAATAATTACAGTTATAGTCTACAGGAACAGCCACTCTGACTCAAGGTAAATACTATTTAAACATATTGCCAACAATTCCCAGCATACACATTTCATAATTTTTGGCAAAATAGCTTATTTCAATGAATCTCATCATCAATTTTTATGACTTTATTAAATAAGACTAAATTCAAGAAACATTTATTCCAAGTGAAGTTACTTCAGAGCCCTTCCTAATCACCTTTAGGAATTAATGTCAAACATGACATTTTACTTATTAAAGTACAGAAGGAGATGGCACTGAACCTGGTAGCTAAGATGGCTGGGTTCAATTCCCAGCTCTGGCTCCTGACTCTAGTTTCCTGCCAATGTAGACCTTGGGAGGCAGCGATGAAGAGCCAAGAAATTGGGTTCCTGTCACCTCTGTGACACCTGCATTGTATTCCCAGTTCTTAGCTCCTGGCTTTGACCCAGCCCTACCCAGCCAAGGCCTGGCTGCTGAAGGCATTTGACAAGTGAACCTGCAGGTGGTGGTGGTGGCTGCTGGTGGTGGTGGTGGTGGGCGGGTGTGGGTGTGGTAGTGTGTGTGTGTGTGTGAGAGAGACAGACAGCAAGTGAGCGAGCCTGCCTCTCAAATTTTTAAAAGGATATGCTCTTAAAATGATTATTTGTCATGGACAGATGTTCCCTATTGACTTAACGCCTCATAAGCCGCATTCTGTGCTTTCTCCTCTACCTAACTTTGAACACTGATCTAAGGTTCTGCACATCCATGGCCCAAATAGTTAGCAAGGTAAACATTGCGTGTTCATCACATTCAGATGTGAACCACTGTGACAGCGAGCCAGTGCCTCCCAGGTACACAGGATGTGATGATGGGAAGGTCACAGCTTTGGGCCAGTGGAGGGCAGGACACAGGAGAGCCCCCCACAGCGCAAAGCACCGCGCTGGGACCTGGCCAGGCCCCATGAACTACAGAATCTGTACAGCGAGATCTGGCCGCGGTTATCACAGAAGGCACTGATGCAGATAGCACGTGAACTGGAACCCCAAGTACACACTGCTCTGGTTTAAAAAAAAAACGCACCAAGGAGAGGGAGTGAAAGGTTATCACCTTTTTCAAACTTTGGTTTCAGATTCAAACCTCACAGGGCTCTGCAGAGGGTGTTTATAAAGTGACCTGTACAGTATCTGAAGTACAATAAGCACCCAACAAAACCCCCAGCACCTGGAGCTAAACTTGGGGCCTTCCCTTATAGACTCAAAGTCGCAAGTGTATTTGCATTTCAGAGCCAGATCTGTGGCCACTGCATAAAGTGGCTGCAGAATCCAATTAAGTCGATCAACACTGATGAGATGCCCGAATATAAACAGATACATGCATGTACACACAGACCATTGTGTGTATGCCATGGAATGTCGGGATTTGCATGTATCACTGTGGAGAATGGAAAGCAAAATGGCAAGGCAATAAAAAAAATTTAAAATACCAGGACTTCTTGGTTAATAGCTAAATTCCTATCAAGATACTCTGAAGGAAGACCCATATGGGAAATAACTTGAAAAGAGTTCAGGAAACGTGGGAATAACTTGAATTCAGGGAACATTTACGTGGCAGGAGTGTATCCGGCAGAGGAATACAAAGGCCATGCATGGTCCCAGCCCTCGGGTGTGCAGCTCAGAGAAATCCTGCACTGCAGACCTGGACAACGATTCAGTTACATGAGGACAAGACACTTAGGGTACAGGGCTCATTGGAAACAAAACCATTCCCTCAAGTAGGAGAGGAACACTGGACCAGAAATAAGCATTTTTTTTTTTTAAAGTAAAAGGTTGTTTTCCTTTTTCATCCAGGCACCAACCCCTCTCAAATCCACCCGCTCCTTCCCATCACCCGCTTCGTCATCGCCTCAGATGAGCTCCTTGTGCCTGTGCCTGGCCTTCAAAACCTCTGAAAAGGGCTGTCTGTGTCTGAGCAGGACATGGTCACAAGCCACCCCCATGTCATTTCACTCCTCACCATGCCTCTCCTCCATTCCTGATACACTGGCCCCACGGCAGCCAGCTTCAACTTTTTGCTTTGAGGCATTTCTATAACAAATTTGTTAGATTTCAAAGCAAAGTTAGATCAGTTCTGCTCCCCAAAACTATGGTTCTGAGGCGTACTCTGATTTTAAGAATGTACATGCTTGGCCGGCGCCGCGGCTCACTAGGCTAACCCTCCGCCTGTGGTGCCGGCACCCCGGGTTCTAGTCTCGGTCGGGGCGCCGGATTCTGTCCCAGTTGCCCCTCTTCCAGGCCAGCTCTCTGCTGTGGCCAGGGAGTGCAGTGGAGGATGGCCCAGGTCCTTGGGCCCCTGCACCCGCATGGGAGACCAGGAGAAGCACCTGGCTCCTGGCTTCGGATCAGCGCGGTGCGCCGGCCGTAGCGGCCATTGGAGGGTGAACCAACGGCAAAAGGAAGACCTTTCTCTCTCTCTCACTGTCCACTCTGTCAAAAAAATAAATAATAAAAAAAGAATGTACGTGCTTTGCTTGGGTACCAAAAAGGAATGTTAACAGTCCATCTGAGGCTTTCCTAGGCAGTCTGGATTGAAGGGGATTCTAACATGGCCCACAGGTTCCCTCCCTCACAGCACGCAGGGTTTAATAAGTGCCTATTCAAATCAGTGTTGGTAAATTCAAGACACAGGCAAAATGTAGAAACCCTTCCTCCAGATTTCCAAAGAGAAAACAAGTCCTGGTGAAACTCAGCCCCTGTTCAGCGCCTTGGATGCAGACCTAGCCTCCCACCGTCTCCCAGCCGCCTACCCTTGGCTGAATTTCCTTGCCCTGCTTTTATGATTGCAAATCAACCTCTAACTCAAATCAGCTCACTGAACTGAGGGTGTTGCGCAGCCAGCCCTACAGGGTCTGGATCACAAGACTCAAGGAGTCATTTATCTCCCCTGTAGATAACATCTTGATGTTTGCTTTCGTCTAGGGGGCTTTCTGTTCCAGGAACCCCAGGCCCTGAGCAATAAGTAATCACCACCTGCACGTAGCCCCAAGTCTTGATCCCACTCTGGCATCAAAATTCCCTAACACAGACACAATCTCACCAACCAATCAAAGGAGGGCCAGAAGCACTGCAGTCCAACCAGAGACTCGGACACAAACTGAACGTGCACCTCTCAACTCCAACCTCAGTCTGTAAGAATCTTTACTCCTAATCCCTCAGGGAGCCTGGGAATTAAGCAACAGCTGCCTGGCTTCTTGCTCTGAACTTTGCAATAAACATTTACTTTCTTCCACCACCCCAAAGTCAGTGATGGGCTTGCTGCATATCTTGTGATCACGTGAGCAGACCCAGTCTGGAAGGCTCCATACAAACTCCTGCAACTGGTGTTAGGGATATTTTATAGCACGTTTACGCCACAGCCCAAACCATCTCTTTGTTTTTAATTTTTGCAAAGATTACTTAAATTTGCTTGAAAGGTAGAATCAAGGTGGAAGGGGCGGGGAGGTGGTGGGGGTGGAAGTGGGGCAGCAGGTGGGGAGAGATCTCCCACCCAGTAATTCATTCCCCAAATGTCCTCAACAGCCGAGCCTGGACCAGACCAGACAGGAGCCAGGAACTCCATCTGGGTCTGCCATGGGAGTGGTAGGGGCCCAAGTACTCGGACCATCATCTGCTGCCTTCCGGGTGCATTAGCAGGAAACTGGATCAAAAGCAGCACTCAGGGCTGGCCCTGTGGCACTGTAGGTTAATCCACCTGAAACACTGGCATCCCATATGGGCACCGGTTCTAGTCCCAGCTGTTCCTCTTCTGATCCAGCTCTCTGCTGTGGCTTGGGGAAGCAGTGGAGGATGGCCCAATCGCTTAGGCCCCTGCACTGGTGTAGGAGACCTAGAAGAAGCTCCTGGCTCCAGATCAGCTCATCTCTGGCCATTGCAGCCATTTGGGGAGTAAACCAGCAGATGGAAGACCTCTCTGACTCTCCCTCTCTCTGTAACTCTCTCAAATAAATAAAATCTTTTAAAAAAAGAAAAGCGGCTCTCAGATATGAGATGCCGGTCTCGGTGGTTTAACCCACTATGCTGCAATGACATGTCTTCATTTTAAAAAGAAAACCAGCAACTCAAGGGGGAAACCAGAGGATTAAAATCTGGACCATGGAGATGGAAGCTGCCTCCCAATCACTCTAGAGAGTAAGTGGGCTCCAGGCTTAGAGCGACCGAGAGCCCCCGAAGCGAAGCATGGTCAACATAGGACCACTTCTTACGTGGGTGTGACAATTCTCACTCCCATTCCCTCCCCTTCCCAGTCTCAGTCCCAATCCTTGGGAAGGGCCTTCAATAATAAGACAAGGGAAGCTCAAAATTCCACATCCATTATGCCCACAATTTGATTACTAGTACCTAATGTCTTTTTGGAAAAAAATGCAAAAAAATTTGCATATCAAAAATGGCTGCAAAGTGACCACATAAGAAAGGACAAATCAAAACTACCCCAGGTCACTTGGCCTGAAGGCTTTCTTCCCTGCCTGTCTGCCTCTCCATCACTCTAGCAGAGCCTGGCCAGGGCCCTCCGGTTAGAGAGCTAGGAAACCACATGACTGCAAGACGAAGATTTCCTGTTGATAAACAAAGTGCCCCGACGGTCACAAAAGGCTCCTAACCACTCTCGCACGTTCCATCATGGACAGCACAGCTGCAAAACGAAGTCAAGTTCAGAGCACTCCCGACCTGCGTGTCAGCATGTCGGCATCATGGGCACGAGAACGCCACCACAGTGAATACCACATACACGGATTACGGATACCTCCAGAAGAAACACACTCATACCAGCAGGCAGTATTTACTGCCAGGACCCCAGGGGGAAAAGGGCAGCCTTAACGACCACCAACCGCTCAGAAACTGCTTAACCTCCTACAAGAAGGGAAGGATCAAGCAACAAGCCTCCAGCAGCAGTCGGGAAGGGCCAGGGATCCTGAATGACAGCAATGGGCGGAGCCAATGCAGGGGCAGATTCCACGTGTGGGAGCTATTACAGCCCATCAGCTCAACAAAGCTTCTAGCTTCAAGACAAAAGCTTTCTTTATAGGTACACAGACTGACTGCTGGTTACCCAGAGAGCAAAACCAGGCAAGGCTCCTCTGTGCAGACCCCACCCTAAGGGATGTCTTCCTGGGGCGCTACCCTTGACCAGGCAAGCAAGGCCCACTCCCCGGCTGGCCCAGCTCCCCCTCCGGATTCATCTCCTGGGAACCCCTCGCCTAAGCCTGGCAGGAATCCCTTTGCACGTCTCTGATGGCCTTAGCGCATGGTGGTTGACGTGTGAAAGAATTTTAATAGCTTCTCTCCCTGAAGATAGGCACCACAACTCACTCACTCAGCACAGAGCACAATGTCCGACACGTGGTATGCGCTCAGAATTAAGTCATCAAGTGATTCCTAATGTTATCTTTTCTCCCTTTCATGCAAAAAACCGGATAAAATTACTGCATAAAATGTTCAAAGTCTATGATTGCTCGACAATTTTGGTTATTTGTAATCAACCAAATAAAGGAGAAATGAAAAGAAATGTTTAGTGTACATGTGTGTATCTATACACACACACACACATTTATATATATAAAATACCTAAGTGTACATCCATATGCTTGCAAAGAGAGCTCTGAGGATTTCAAATGCTCAAGGAAAGTTAAAGAGAAGACGGTCTCTATTTTACGGTCCAGCTAAAATTTTCAGTTAGGTTACTTTGTAGGGCTCAGGGATTCTCCCTAATGCTGGCTTATATAAACTCTATTTGAAGACCAAGGCAAATAGTCACTGAAAAACTACTTTTTAAAGGCACCCGAAGCGTGGTTACATTTGCACTAGTAACACCCTAGGGCCTTGCTCGGGTCCACAGACTGGGAAGCATGCCTGCACCCTCCACACAGCTGCCTGATCTCCACCACACGCTAGTTCCAGCCTAGAGAACTTTCTATTTGTCATCTGCCTGAGGACTCACACCTCTACAGAGGCGAGGGGCCATCTGCTGAAGCAAGCCTTGGTTTGCTTCCTAGGTTCTCACCAAATACAGCCCAAACTGTTACTCAGTGAGTTTTAAAATTAAGGATCTGTCACTTACTGACAACAAAGGCCCTTACCAGAAAATATGATTTCCAGGTATTTTCAGACACCTTCAATCCAAAGCCCAGTTATGACAAAGAAAACACGTACAGGGCCAACGCTATGGCGTAATGGATTAACCCACAGCCTGTGGCGCCTACATCCCATAAGGGGCGCCCGGTTCCTGTCCTGGCTGCCCCATTTCTGATCCAGCTCCCTGCTAATGGCCTGGGAAAGCAGCACAAGATGGTCCGGGTGTCTGGGACCCTGCACCCATGTAGAGAACCTGGAAGAAGCTCCTGGCTCCTGGTTTTGGCCTGATCCAACTCTGGCTATTGTGACCACTCGGGGAATGAACCAGTGGATGGAAGATCTCTCTCCCCTCTCATTGTCTCCATCTCTGCAACTCTGCCTTTCAAATAAATAATATATCTTTAAAAAAAAAAGTAAATGAATATACAAAACTATTACAGAACTTGGAAGTGCCAAGGAAAAATCGCAATCCATCTGTTCCTCTGTTCTTTGGTCAAATCAAACCACTGGCAAGCGACGCACTGGTAAGCAGGCACTGGTCCCAGCAGTTCACATCCTAAGACACACCACCATTTCGGGAGTAGACGCCTTGTTTCCTCCTACTGCAGCCTTCTTATGAGCAGCCACGAGTGACAGCCACCGACTTATACCTCTTATAGACCTACTTCTCCTAAATCGCATTTTGATATGAAGTCTTCTGCTTCCACTAAGTGACGTGAGAAAACCTACATTAAACATGCCAGTCCGTCTTCCCCAGGGAAGTTCTGGAAGGTTCTGCTCATGACACCATTGTTCTGATCGTATGTCAAGTAACAAAAAGGTCTCGGAAACCTAACTGGCAACAAAGACGTGGCTTCTGACGAGCAAATCACGCACCTTCATTCTGCATGCAAAAGTAACGTGGTGGCTGATCAGAGTTCCCTTTCTGCTTTGACTACCAGGAAAAGAAAGGTCAAGTTCAAAAGCTGTAGAGGATCTCATGGTATTAACTTTCACTTGGGGCTCATCCATTTCTGTTTCCTTTGCTCTGACTTAAAGAAAAACCATTCGTTTTATTACATTGACTATGAAATCGTAAGCTGCCTCCAATCCATTTTAAATGCAAAGAGATATAATTCGTTTGCATTCATATTCTTCACGTATTTTTGACAAAAATCCACACACATATGTAGAGATTTTCTTTGCTGGGGAAAAAGGAGAGAAGGTAACTGAGTGATGCATGAGCCAGATCTGCCTCCTAATTCACCAGTCCCCTCATGCACATAACTGAGGATTTCCCAGAAAATTTTAATTTATTCATGTACAACTGTATTATTCAACACTACTAATGAAACTACTGACAAACCTAGGAAAATCTTCAGTTTATAAACAGAAACAGAGATTTAGCCGAACAAAAATACTGCAGTTGAAGCATAGTATCAGCCAAGAGGAATTCCAAAGGCCTATTATCCTGACTTATCTTATAGAAATAGAATCTCTTAATGCATGCTATTAGAATGGATTCCGGATCTGCTCAAGTTGGACACTGAATCTCCCTAAATCCACGTGCTATCCTCCGTCCCACCGCCCAAGCACCTGAATGTTCCTACCTCCCCTGCAAAACTCCAATATCGTTTTCCTTTATTGACAAATAATTCTGTAGTCTTTTCCAAGCCGTTAATGTTTCTTTACCTTCCAACTTTAACTACATTCACTTTTTTTTTTTCTTTTTTTTTTTGACAGGCAGAGTGGACAGTGAGAGAGCGAGAGACAGAGAGAAAGGTCTTCCTTTTGCCGTTGGTTCACCCTCCAATAGCTGCCGCGGCCGGCACACTGCAGCCGGCGCACCGCGCTGATCCAAAGGCAGGAGCCAGGTACTTCTCCTGGTCTCCCATGGGGTGCAGGGCCCAAGCACTTGGGCCATCCTCCACTGCACTCCCTGGCCACAGCAGAGAGCTGGCCTGGAAGAGGGGCAACCGGGACAGAATCCGGCGCCCCAACCAGGACTAGAACCCGGTGTGCCGGCGCTGCAAGGTGGAGGATTAGCCTAGTGAGCCGCGGCACCGGCTACTACATTCACTTTGAGGAAAAGAATTTTAAAAAATTTCAAATTGTTATATATGATCCCTATAGGGTGACTCTCACAGCAATCTAACACTTACACAGGCAACAATGAAATAAATATAAATATAAAGACAGCACCATGTAATCATCACATATTATTTGGCATAGACTGTGGGTACAGACCACTCAGGAGCCTTTTGGGAAGAGGCTTCCAAGCGGAGGTATCACCCAAGGTGCATCCAGAAAGCTGTATAGGATTTGAATGTGGGGAGAAGAGTGGGGTGATCAGGGTGCCTGGGAAAGGGCAGAACGGAAAACATAGGCGAGAAGAACCGGCTACAAATTTATCAGACCAACTTCTCTATTTGCACAGCCAGAATTTTTACTTTGGACCAATTTTAATTTCAGTTCCATTCAAGATCAATGCCACAGAGATGGCAAACATCAAAGACAAAAAGTTCTAGTTACAGGAAATGACAAAAATTTCAGGCTTTAAAATTCATTGATACAAGGAGAGAGGCGCCTTTCTCTGAGGGGAGGAAGGAACCTCCACTGTGATATGGCCTTGACTAAACAAATTCAGAGTTGGTGAACTCAAGGGGCTTCCATAGCCTAGACAGCTCATAGCAAGAGTCTCGGGTGATTGCTGACGTCATAAATAAGAGTGCCAATTGTTAAATCAACAACGGGAGTCACTGGGTTCATGCTCCCCACGCAGGATCTCTGTCCTTAATATGTTTATCTATGAAACTCAAAAACAACACTACTAGTCGAACAATACCCTATACCTGGTTCGGTTGTGTGAGTGCAACCTGTTGAAATCCCTGCTTAGTATATACTAAATTGATCTTCGGTATATGAAGGTAACTGAAAATGAAACGTGATGAAGGGCGGGATGGGAGAGGGAGTGGGTGAGGGGAGGGCCACGGGAGGGAGGGAGGTCGGGGGGAAGCCACAACAATACAAAAGATGCATTTTATATTCTACTTAAAACTACTGGTTGAGCTCTGTAATTAATACACAATTACTCTTAGGTGTTTAATCAATGCTATAACTAGTACTCAAATAGTATTTTACACTTTATGTTTCTGTGTGGGAGCAAAATGTGGTAATCTTTACTTAACATATGCTAAATTGATCTTCTGTATATAAAGATAATTGAAAATTAATCGTGATGTGAAGGGGAAGGGGAGAGGGAGTGGGAGAGGGGAGCGTTGTGGATGGGAGGGAAGACACGGTGGGGGGAGGAGGCTATTGTGGTCCATAAGCTGTACTTTGGAAAGTTATGCTCATTAAATAAATTAAAAAAAAATTCATTGATGCTACCTAAACTGCAAGACAAAATGCAGCATTCCCAGGCACTGACAGGGTATTGTTATAATGAAAGTCGCCGTATGTTATGAACAGGAAGCCCATGTTCAAAGCATCATATATCATTTCCTCTTTGTGTTCAGAACAATGCCCAGCATATGTTCCCACACTTCCTCTTTCCTTCTACCTAAATTCCAGGTAATGAGTAGCCAGATAGCGATGACTCACCCCATCACATAATCTCAAAGGTCTGTGTGTGTTCATTTTAGAATTTCTATCTGTAACATCTTGATACTTCGGTAACATTTTTATTTCTTACATTTCTGTGGCTTCAGATGAGACTCTGCTATTTTGAGCATCCCTGTTTTTAGCCACATGCTTATCTGCATGAGCAAAATACACACAAGCCTCTGCTATTAATAAGCCAAGACAACCATACTCATAAATACTCATGCAGCCAGAAGTAGCAGCAACACTATGTGATCAAACATGAGGCAGGGTATATGAGGGAAAGAATGTCTTGTGAGAGCAATCAAAGCAAAAGCTCAAAACCACCAACTCCTAGGGGAGGGAATGTGGCATAGCTGTTAAGATACGACTTGGTGTGGGAAGGAGAGCAGGGGCTTTGTTGCGGGGGAGCAGGTTAAGCTGCTACTTATAATGCCAGCATTCCACATAGGAGCTGTGGTTCAAGTCCTGGCTGCTCTTCTTTCAATCAAGTTCCCTGCTAATTCACTGTGGAAAGCAGCAGATGATGGCCCAAGTGCTTGGGCCCCTGCCACTGCAGTCAAATAAGGAGTGAACCAGTGGATCTCTTCCCCACACCCCTGTCACTATGCCTTACAAATAAATGGAATGGGAGAGGGAGCGGGAAATGGGAGGGGTGCGAGTGGGAGGGAAAGTATGGGGAGGGGGCATTGTAATCCATAAACTGTACTTTGGAAATTTATATTTACTAAATAAAAGTTAAAAAAAAAAAAGTATCACTCAGGATGCCTCCTTCACATGTTGGAGTATCTGGGTTCAAGACCCAGCTCCACTTCCTAGTCCAGCTTCCTGCTAATGCATATCCTGGGAGGCAGTGGGTGATGGTTTAATGGTTCAGGCAGTTGGGTTTCTTCCACCACGTGGAAGGCCTGGATTGAGCTCTTGGTCCCAAGGCATTTGGGGAGTGAACCAGCAGATGGAAACAGTGTCTCTGGGGCTTGCGCCGTGGCGTAGCGGGTGAGGCTGCTGCCTGCAGTGCTGGCACCCCACATGGGCGCCGGTTTGAGTCCAGGCTGCTCCACTTCCAATCCAGCTCTCTGCTATGGCCTGGGAAAGCAGAAGATGACCCAAGTGCTTGGGCACCTGCACCCACATGGGAAGACCCGGAGGAAGCTCCTGGTTCCTGGTTTCGTATGGGTGCAGCTCCAGCCATTGCAGCCAACTGGGGAGTGAACAAGCAGATGGAAGACTCACTCTCTCATTCTGCCTCTCTGTGTGTAACTCTCTCAAATCTTTAAAAAAAAAATAGTGTCTGTGTGTGTGTATGTATGTGTGCATTCATGTGTGTCTTTTCTGTCTCTGCCTTTCAAATAAATTGTTTAAAAAAAAGATCAACTCTGGCTATGCCAGATCCAACTCAACTTCCTGCTAATTCACATCCTGGAAGGTAGAAAATTATGGGCTCAAGGGCCTGGGCTCCTGCCACCCACATGGGAGACCCACACAGTGTTCGTGGCTTCAGCCAGCCTGGCCCAGCCCTGGCTACTGTGGGCATTTGGGGAATGAACCAGCAGATGAAACTAGCCACATGCACGCGTGCACACACACACACACATACCGTTTGTGTGTGTATGTGTCTATCTCCCTCTGACTCGCTTTCAAATAAATAGAAATAAACCTTTTAAAAATAACTATCAGTTCCTAAAGAAACATTCAAGAGCCTTGGGCATCCTTCATGAAAATACTGAAGCTGGAAGTGGGAATGGACCGCCCTGCTCCTAAGCAGGAATTGCAGGTCCTCAGCTGGTCACCTGAGCTTCCGCCTGCACGTGCTTCCCAAGGGTAGCGGCTCACAGCGCAAGCATCCAAAGCCTCCTTGCCCCGGGTGCTTCCTCCTGTTTGCTATTCAGGTGGGCTGAAGGGAAAAGGAAGTAGAAGATATACATTCCAGTTTATTCCTCTACTCATGATGTCTTGTGGGATTAGGCTGAACCACCTCTCAGGCTTAGGATGCGCCTACTGTAATAGAGGATACTCTTTTCAAACCTCAAGCTGACCACCCATGAATCCAGACACTGAATGCTAATAGCCACTGGGAAGGTTTCATATGCAAAGGATTGTTGGTCCTCAGTCCTTGTCAATGAAGGCTGGATTTAGTATACCAGGTATCAGATGGTCCCCTGCAGAACAGTGATCTGTCACCAATAGCAACTAGAGCTTTTGTCCTAAAACATAAGCAAATTAACATCTGTTTACATGTATAAATCATGGAAGCATTCATTCACCATTCATTCACTATAACATTGCATTTAAACACACACATTTAGACATAGTTAACAAGTCTGAAAATTTTTTCCAGTTGGCAACTGAAATGTAAGATGGTAATTTTTCCATACACATGAGGTTGTAATTTTAGGTAATACCCTCATCCCAAACTCTATTACCCTGGAGTCACTTCATAATCCTTCAATCCTCCCAATGATTCAAGCAGCCTGGTATTTGACTGTTTTATTAAAATGAAAAAGTGGCTCTACATGCAGCTACCATCTCAACTCCAGTACTTTTCCCTCTCCTAACATCCTGGTTCACTGAGCCATAGCTAAAATTGGTCTCTTTACCTTATCTTTCGTAGCTGGATAGGACACTACAAATGGCACCTACTTCAAGAACGCCTTCAAGACTTCACACAGGTGGCACCCTCAGATCTCTGAAACTACCAACTTTTCTGTGCTTCAATCTTAATCCTTGTCTCGTAAGTGGGCTTTTATAGAAAAAGGACCTGCCTATGTGAAAGTCTGCCCCAACCATACTGAAAGGTTCCCGAAGACACAGACAATGCCTGCCACACATGGGCCTCCACATTCCCTTATTCATCCACAGGTATCTACGGAGTGGCTGCTCTGTGCCAAGAATTGTCCTGGTTCCCGTGATTATGTGGACATGTGACATAAACAAAGGCCCCACTGGAATGACATTCTAGCACACAGGACAAGCACAAAGTAAAGTGTCAGGTAGTAACAAATGCTACGAAGAAAAGCAAAGTTGGGGGGGAGGGAGGCACAACTTGGGGGGAAGGACTGCTATTTTAATAATTTTATTTGCATTTCTGTTTGAAAAGCAGAGAGACAAAAAGACATCTTCCATTTGCTGGTTTACTCCCCCAATGGCGCTAACAGCTGGGGCTAGGCCAGGCCAAAGTCAGCAGCCCAGAACTCAATCTGGGTCTTCTACATGGGTGGCAGGGACCCAAGTACTTGAGCCTCACTGCTGCCTCCCAGGGTGTGCGTTAGCAGGAAGCTGGATCAGAAGCAGAGCTGCAATGGCTATTTTAGATAGCAGGATTCTCTGACGACCGGGGCGTTTCCCGACTAAAGACAGAGAACAATTCAGCCCTACAGGTAGGAGGAGTGAGATAGAGTGCGTAGCACCTACAAAGAACAGCAAGGAGGCCAGTGGGACTGCAGCAAGAGAACCCGCAGCAAGGCACGCAGCTGGAGAGGAACACAGTGCCCAGATCAAGCAGAGCCCCACGGGCCACACACGGGACACTGCAAGTTTTGGAGCAGCCAAGAAAAACAATGTCATGGGCACCTGTGACGAGTGGGGAGTGAAAGGTGGCAGGAGGAAGCAACAGGAGCTGGAAAGCAAGAAGCCAGCTGGGAGGCTACGGCAATAGTCCAAGCGACAGAGGACTGAAGCCCGGCAGGCAGCGAGGGGCGGTCAGATCGCATCAACCGAGAAGCAGCAGAAAAGGGAAAAGCAAAGTATGTGCCATGAGCAATCAAAGGCCGGTGCTGCTCTGACCCGGGGGAGGACCGTAAGTCCAGCTTGAAGCATGCTGGGGTTGGAGATGGCTCCCAGGCCCCCAGGGGGATCCAAGGAGCTGAATAGAGCCAGCTCCCCTGCGGTACACAGCAGAGGTGAGCTGCAAATCTAAGCCTGAGAGATACCAACAGCACACAGAAGACATGAGCGTCCCCCACTAAGCTGAGCCTGTGGTGGAGAAAAGAAAAGGTGGCAGAGCTCTCGCTCTCTCTCTCTCTCTCTCTCTCACTGTCCACTCTGCCTGTCAAAAAAAAAAAAAAAAAAAGGTGGCGGAGCGAGCCTGGCGACCCACACAGGGAGGGCGGAGAGGTGCGTGTGGTGAGGCTGGAGAGCAAGCACAGGCGAACGGGGGCCAGAAAGCCCCACGGAGGTCTCGGCCAGGACCTGTCCCGTCGTCCAATGCTACTCACGGCCGAGGACGGCTCAGAACTGACCTTCAGGCTTGAGCACAGGGAAGTCACGCACGATCTTGAACAGTCTGAGCGGAAGGAGGAGAGGACAGCCTGAGAGCACGGAGCTCACTTGGAAGAGGGCACAGACCAAAGGCCCTGGCAGCTGCAGTTTGTTGGAAAAGCCCTGAGATAAAGGGAAAGCAATGCCGGGTGGGGTGGTTGGAAGATCGGGGTCAAGACACGTACTCTAACACCTACACTGTAGGGAAGCTGGGGGAGAAGGGGAGTTGATCGTGCAGTGGAGAGAGCAGACAAGCACAGAGGGAAGCCCTAAGTCACTCCAGAGCGGCCGGAAGGGAGCCGGGGCACACGTGCAGGGCCGGCCCGAGATGGGCGCTGGACACGGAGCCTCCGTGAATCCCCAGCCCTTCTGGAACTGAACTGTTAAGCTGCCCCGAGACATTCATCGGCTAGAGAAGGCCCGTGAATTCGCTAGGACGTCACAGAGGAACTCCAGCATGAACCTGGCCCCTGGAAGCTCCCATTCAAGTCCTCCTGGACCAGTGCTCCAAGCCTCCAAGGCACCGTGTTTGTGCATGTCCACATCCGGGGTATACAAAGAAGGAAGTTCCACCCTTGTCTCAGGTGGCTGGCACAGAGCCCCGGAAACCCCTGGGACGTCCTGAGCTCCAGGAGCAGTTTTTCTTCTGCGGACCAAACCTCTTTTGGCCCTACCTGAGGTTATGCTAATGAGCCGACACACGGTGGATCCCACATAGCTTCAGGAAGGCCTATGGTTAGAGTAAGAGCTTTCAGTCCCAGGGTGATGGCACCGACGGCACCCCTGGGGGACACGGCGGCTCTGCCACCCCCATGTTTGCCCTGTGCATCTCTCCCATGAGGCCGTTTCTGCATTGCATCCTAACACATGAGTGAATATCAAGTCAAGTGTCTGCCTGAGTTCCGTGAGTCCTTTTAGCAAATCGACGAACCCGAGAAGAGGGTGTTACATGAACCACCAAATGTGAGGTTGGCTGGCAGAAGTGGGGGCTCCATCTGTGGGTGGGGTCTGAAGTGGGGCCGCCCCTGTGCGACTGGGCCTGCATTAACTGCGTAGTGAGTGCCAGAACTGAACTGAATCGTTGGACATCCAGTTACTGCTGCAGAATTGAACATATCAGAAAACACAACACCTGCTGTCAGGCCCTGGGGGAAGAAAACAAATGAGATAAGGGACCATGAGCATGGACAGGGTGCCGTGGCACAGCAGGCTAAGTCACTCTGCGTCCCATATCAGAGAGCCTGGGATTGAGTCCCGCCTCTGCTTCTGATGTGGCTTCCTACATGACAGCTCAAGTACTTGGGTTCCTGCTATCCAGGTGAGAGACCTGGATGGAGTGCACGGTTCCTGGCTCCAGCCTAGCCCAGGCCTGGCTGTCCTGTGCAAAATTCCGACCACGGCAACACAGAGCAAATGACTAAAGAGTTGTTGATAACTGGACAAGAACAAAAAATGAGCCTAGGAATGAAACAGCTATATGGTCAAGTTTACACACTGAAGAGGGATTCAAATTTGCTTCAAACCTCTCCGAAGCAGAAGTGTAAGAACAGAGGCTGAGCCTGCGTGGAGGGTCCAATATCGGGAACGGAAGCCCAGACACACACCATCTCCCCGAGGGGGAGAGAAACCAGGCCACCCCACACCACGAATTAGGGAACAGGCACGCGCCAGGGAGCAGCCTCCCTAGCCACGCCACGCCAGGTTTCCAGGAGGCACGCGCTGGCACGGCCCCTCCGCTGCCTGGCCGGACAGCCTCCTGGCTACATCAAACGTCTCAGGGACGGCCTGGCACCCCGATCCGGTACTCTCCGTGCCAGCCAGGAAGCCATGACTGAACTCTGATCCCCTTCCGCCTCACTCACTGCATCCACAGTTTTGCCTCCGAAATATCCACCATTTCCAGCTGAGCCTCTGTCCTTGTCCCTTCTAGCCTGGATCACTGTGAAAGCCCACGAGGTCCCTAACCTTACTCTGTGCCCTCAGAACAGTCCCAATCCCGGGACTGATCCTGCCGGCTTAGAAAGGCAGGTCCGTAGCACAGGAGGTGTCTGCAGCCCAGGTCTGGTCTTGCTCTTCCGCCTCATCTCCCCTCCCCAGCGTGCAGCCGAAGCTCCAGCCTTAGGGAACATGGGAATTTCCATCAGCGACAGGCCACATAGTTGTTCTATCTCTAACTCCGCATGCACCTGCTGTCCCCTGGGGCTAGAACATTCCTCTCCTGGCACAGTCCCTGACCGGCTCCCTTACGCCTTGAGAACAACACTGAAAAGATCACCATCTGAATAAGGACTCCCCGGGCACCCCACTTAAGACAGTAACCCAGGCACCCACTTCCGCACAGCCGTCATGCCTCTCCCTGGCTCTGGCACATTTCCCTGCGGCACTTATCACCATCTAAGGTCCCGCTTACTTGATTCACTTCACCTGGCGCTTGCCAAGTGTTTTGTCTATTTCATCCTCAGCACCAGTACCCAGCACACAGTAGGCACTCAGATAACATATGCTGAACAGCTGAATCAACACTGCTTCCTGGGCCTGGCACATTCCTTCCTGGGCCTGGAATTCCACTTCCCCTCCATTCTGCAAAGTCATCATGCAAGAGCCCCACTGGCCCACCCAATGGCTCCTCAGGCAGAGCTGACTGCTCGCCATCCTACTGACCACCCATACGTGGGCACTTCTGTGAGCATGAGGGACACGGGTGTTAACGCTGCTGCCACAATGGAGAGAAGTAAGCCTGCCCTGGGAAAACCAGGACCATGTCCCTGCCTTCTCGTGGCAATTCTCTCCCCTCCAAGGTTACTGATGGACTGATCTGTCCCCTGCATAAGGCTATGAATCCTCAAGGAAAAGCCATCTTCATCACCTTAGCATGAGCACACACACACACACACCCCATAAACGCTTAATCACACTGATGGAAGGAATGAGCACGTGGGCATCTGGGACGGGACGGAGCCAGGAACACACAGATAGTAACAAGACCCCCTCCTGGGGCTGCTGCAACAGAGCCTGTTCCCCTTTCCGTGAGTGTTTGCCCCTGTGACAGCCCGGGTCCCAACTCTGGGTGTCCCAAGTCTAAGAGTGGCGCTGCATTTGTTAGACTGAACTTGCTGCGACTACCCCTGGCTTTGCTGATTTCCAGTCTGGACCGGAACGAGTGCCTGCCAGCCCACGTTCAGACAGACTCCCACGCTGTGCGTTTGCCCCGCCTACACATACCCTCTCTCTCCAGACAGGGCTCACTGGTGGGAGCTCATCAGGAATGCAGTACCAGGCGACCCCTTCTCCAGGTGACCCCTTCTCCAGGCTACCACGTCAGTACCACTCCTCCCGAAGACACGGATCTTTCTCAGAATTTTACACACCAAGAGCGTTTTGGCAGGAAGGAGACCCCTTTGACAGACTTTTCTCTTTGAGATTCTGTCACTGAAATTATCACTAAGCAGGTGTGAACACCAGGTTGGCTTTGCAAACTGCCCTTGCAAAACGCATTCTTCCAAAGCTCAGATGTCCATTTGGTGAGAAGGGATATAAATTCTAGTGGGCAAACTGGAAATCGGGACTCCGAGATGCCCAGATAGGTCCAAAATGCTTTCTGATGAATATGTGCAACCTTCCAGCACAAGGATTCTCATGACAAAATCACTAAGCTGGCCTCATCATACCAACCTACCTCCCTTAAGAAACTTCACCTTCCTTCCCACCAAGAATAGGTATTTTGATAGAAATTGCCTTGGAAATAGCCCCAGTAAAGCAGTATGCTGAGAACAAAAGTTGGAGAGTCAAAGGCAGTGGACTCGATTCCTGGAGCTGTTACAGAAGCCGAGTATGCATTCGGCTCAGAGATGTTTCCCAGCAGCCTCAGCCTCAGGAAGTTCGAGCTAACAGTGGACCTGCACCACCACACGGCCACTGCACTGCTCTTAGGACACCGAGGTCTCTAAATCAGGAAGTTCCTAGCCATGGATTATCCAGAATCAACCAAATATCTCCCAAGACGGAAAGCAAACACGATGCCTGCCCTCCGCTTAGTGTGACCCACAACAGCCACGCCTCCAAGGAAAGGCAAAGGTTAGCTGCTTTTGAGGCTGGTGCTGTGGCGCAGCAGGTAAAGCTGCCACCTGCAGTGCCGACATTCCATATGGGTGCCGGTTCGAGTCCCGGCTGCTCCACTTCCAATCCAGCTCTCTGTTATAGCCTGAGAAAGCAGTAGAAGATGGCCCAAGTGCTTGGGCCCCTGCACCTGCATGGGAGACCCAGAAGAAGCTCCTGGCTCCCGATTAGCCCAGCTCCAACCGTGGCAGCCATTTGGGGAGTAAACCAGTGGATGGGAGACCTTTTTTTCTGTCTACCCTTCAAATAAATAAATCTTTAAAATATAAATATATATATAGCTACTTTCAAGATGGCATCAGGACACACACGATGTCAATGTCAGGAATGCAAACGGCAGGGCGAGGTGGAGCTCCGATTCCGTCCTACAGATGGGAGGTGTAAGAGAGGCCGAGCCTCAGAGGCTGGGATCCACCAGCCACTGCCTGTGACAGCACGGCTCCAAGGGTGTTTTACAAGAGTACCACTTACAATGTGTTTCCCTTTCAGAAAAGCATCTCTCCCTTCTCCCTCCTAACCAAGGGTGTGAGCGATCTTGGTTTCTCAATACTGAAGCTGGAGCATTGTCTCCCTCACAAAGACAAGAATTTGGTTTGATTTGTTCACTGCTCTATCCCAGAGCCTAACAGAGTGCCGGGCACACAGTAAGCTCTTGGTAAATATTTGCTTGGTAAATGAATAACTTCTCTAAAGCAATCAGCGGGAAGAACGCCAGATAGGAAACAGAAACCCCTGTCTAAGTGGGGTTTGGGTAGGTACTACATAAGCTAAAGACTTAACTATTCCAGAGTAGAATTAGAAAGGATATAATGGCCTCAGCTGAATAACAGTCACCAATTCCTTGAGAGAGCACTTTCACATCGATACAAGCAACCTCTAAGAATTTAGGATCTATTTGTTGTAAGTTATTAATGTAACTGATTTTTTTTTTTTTTTGAGAGACACAGACAGAGACACCAAGATCTCCCATCTGCTGATTCACTCCTCAAATGCCACCAATGGCGAGACTCAGCTAGGCCACAGCCAGGAGCTGGGAATTCAGGCCACGTCATTCGTATGGGTGGTAGGAACCAAATGATCTGAGCCATTGCTGCTGTCTACCAGCATCTGCATGAGAAGCTGGAATCAAGACCCAGAGCCAAGACCCAGGCACTCTGATGTGAGAGGCAGAAGTCTTTGAGAATTAAGACATCTTTTTTTTTTTTTTTTTTTTTTTTTTGACAGGCAGAGTGGACAGTGAGAGAGAGAGAGACAGAGAGAAAGGTCTTCCTTTTGCCGTTGGTTCACCCTCCAATGGCTGCCACGGCCGGCGCGCAGCAGCCGGCGCACCGCGCTGATCCAAAGGCAGGAGCCAGGTACTTCTCCTGGTCTCCCATGGGGTGCAGGGCCCAAGGACTTGGGCCATCCTCCACTGCACTCCCTGGCCACAGCAGAGAGCTGGCCTGGAAGAGGGGCAACCGGGACAGAATCCGGAGCCCCGAATGGGACTAGAACCCGGTGTGCTGGTGCCACAAGGTGGAGGATTAGCCTAGTGAGCCGCGGCGCCGGCGGCGCCGGCCGAGAATTAAAACATCTTAACCACTAGACTGAATAGTGGCCCCATGGATACAATTTATTCACACTTTCAACTCTGCTGTAGAGAGACACTGATCAGATAAAGGAGGCAGTACCTATATACTGTGCCATGGGTCCTTTAACCAAACTCTGTACACTCACCCATAGCACTTGTACATTTAGAGATACAATCAGAAACACTCTTACAACAATTATCTAGTTCACCCTGAAGGGAAGGAAATAAAAGGACGAGCAAGGACTCAAAATACGCAAGCATCCCAGCAACGTCACTCTACAGGCAACGGCTTGTAGTCCTGCAGTTGGGCACAGACTCAGGGGTCAAAGGTTCCACGGAGACAGAGGGCTCCTGTCTGGACAGCCGACCTTAGCACCATCCAAAATCCTCCCACTAGTTATTTTCCCCATTTTCTGGTTTAAGTAACCAGGAATTTTTCAAAAATCTTAAGCCATTTTTCAAGGTTTTCAAATGGTATGGCAGTTTTTCATTTATAGGAATGAAAATAAAAGCTGCATTTTCAAAGAGTGCTTGCAATCCCTAACCTGGTACCACCAGCAGGCTGTCCTTTAATTTAAGAAGGATACATTTTGGCCAGCACTGCGGCTCAATAGGCTAATCCTCTGCCTGCGGCGCCGGCACACCGGGTTCTAGTCCCGGTTGGGGCGCCAGATTCTGTCCCGGGTGCTCCACTTCCAGTCCAGCTCTCTGCTGTGGCCCAGGAGTGCAGTGGAGGATGGCCCAAGTGCTTGTTGGGCCCTGCACCCGCATGGGAGACCAGGAGGAACACCTGGCTCCTGGCTTCAGATCAGCGCAGCGTGCCAGCCATAGCGGCCATTTCGGGGGGTGAACCAACGGAAGGAAGACCTTTCTCTCTGTCTCTCTTTCAGTGTCTAACTCTGCCTGTCAAAAAAAATAAAAAAAAAAATACATTTCAGGTCCCTCCTGGGCTGTAACACATCAGGAGGCATTGGTGGCAGGTGTCACAATAGGTCCCCTAATGACAAATTCCCTCCAATAAGGCACACAGAGCACAAAAACAACAAATGGTCATAGCTGAAGAATGCCATAAAAATAGCATTTTCATTTTTAATAAAAATGAAACCATTATTATACAATATACATTTTTTGAATAAACTCAATACCCTATCAAAAAGTTTTTAGTTTTACTGAATCATCAGATGTGAGATAATACAGGTGAAACATAATGAAAAATTATTGAAACCTTTTCTATCCTACAGTCATTGAGCTCTTAAGAGAAAGCTCGGAGAGAGCCACAGAGATGGGCAGATACAGTTCCTCAATGTCTCACTTAAGAGGGTGGTACTAACACGATTAAGAGTTGATGCGTGCGATCATGAACTGGTTCCTAAAACTCAGAGGCAGCACCTCTTATGGGTTTTTCTGTGGATGATCAGCCCCTAAGACGGACCATAAGGGACACACGGGATCTTGACGGTGGAGCTGGGGAGTGCATAGGAGACACAGGAAAGACACACGAATGGCTGTGGCTCAGCAGGAGGCGGCATGAAGGACAACAGTGGGGTTTGCAGCTAGAGGGGAATGCTTGCATTGAGCAACAGAGCGCTTGCAACACCAGGCCAAGGAGCCTGGGGTCCCAGGCAGACCAGGAAGGTTTCTGGAAAACGAAGTAACGTGATCCGGTTTGAAGAGGATCCATCTATTGAGTCCTGGCTCCAGGTCCTGACTCCAGCTTCCTGCCACTGCAGACCCCAGAGGGCAGAAGGTGATGGCTCAAGTGACTGGGCTCAAGAGAGAGAGAAGGGGGAGGGGGAAGGAGGAAACAGAAGAGAGGAAAGAGGTGGGGGGAGGGGAAGGAAAGTAGAGGAGGGAGGAGGAAGAAGAGGGAGGAGGAAGAAGAGGGAGGAGGAAGAAGAGGGAGGAGGAAGAAGAGGGAGGAGGAAGAAGAGGGAGGAAGAAGAATGAATCCCGCAGACTCAGACACAGGCGGTAAGACAGCACCCTGTGCATCACTTAGATTTTGTGGGCCACGTGTTTATCCTAATAAGCATAAATGGGAATTTATTTTATCACTGGGGGTGAGGGAGACGAACTGGGATAGCAGCACCATGCTGTCTCATATAGGGACCTTTCAGAGTCAGGGATAAAAATAGATATTCCAAAGCATGAACTTCCATGCTAGAAGAGACACCCACTATATATCTAACCATCTACAAAGCAGGAGTTAAAGCTGAAACTTTGTTAAGAATGGGACAGTCCTAGAGGAAAACTGAAGCACACTCAGAGTTATCTCGCAGGATCTGTGTGCAGGAGCAAAGGTGACCCAAGGGCAATAAGAGGGACGTGCACAACGGGAGGCTGTGCCCAGCGGAGAGGGACAGGAGAGGACTGTCCACGCCGCAGCCCCACTCCCACCAGCTGTCCAGCTTTGCATAAATTACTTGGTCTTTCTATAAGAATTTCCTCATTTTTTTTTAAAAATATTTATTTACTTGAAAGTCAGAGTTACACACAGAGAGAGGAGAGTCAGAGAGAAGGAGAGAGGCAGAGAGAGAGGTCTTCCACCCACTGGTTCACTCCCCAATTGGCTGCAACGGCCGGAGCTGCGCCGATCCGAAGCCAGGAGCCAGGTGCTTACTCCGGGCCTCCCACATGGGTGCAGGGACCCAAGGACTTGGGCCATCTTCTACTGCTTTCCCAGGCCATAGCAGAGCTGGATTGGAAGTGGAACAGCCGGGACTAGAACTGGTGCCCATATGGAATGCCGGCACTTCAGGCCAGGGCGTTGACCCGCTGCACCACAGCACCGGCCCCAGAATTTCCTCATTTGTAATAGCACCTACCTCATAGGATTGTTTTGAGAATGAAATGAGTGATAATAGATTATTTACTAAATATAGACACTACTCAAAATATATCAACACTAGCCATTATTATTCTACTACTATTTAAAAGAACACACTTTGCAATAGTAGTTCAGAAAAGAAGAAATACTTGTAAATACATACCTAAGACAACATGTTCTCAAACTTATGTATAAGATTCATCCAGAAATCTTGGGGGGAAAAAACAGGCTTCTGGATTATCAAAAGTAAGACCTAGGATACCAGGTTTCTACATGCCCCAAGTGGATCTCTCACACCACTGGTCCCAGCAACAGACTTGGAGAACACCTTCACAGCCTCAAATTTAACATAAACATCCCAGCACTGAATACATATTTCCTTATAGGGATCTAACTATAAAAGATAACATTATAAAACAAATCTCAAATTTTATTTTTCTCAAGCCAAAATGAAATTAGATTACTTGCAAAATCTACTTTAAGATAACTGAAAAGCCAGAATCCATTCAATTGGTAACATAAGTATGTTCAGTTTTTAATTACCATTTTCAAAAATCACTTAAATCTTTAGTTCCGAACAGCCCAAACATGCCATTGTGTTGCTTTATGAAGAGGAACTAAAATAGGCATTTGGAGAATGACAGACATGTTCTTTAATTACTAGTTTTTTTTTTAATCAAAATTAATAGAGCTGATCTTTAATTCTACAGAGAAATTTCTTTTGTGCTAGGGCCCAACTAAGACTTTCTATAGTTCTTTCACCACAGTGTAGGGTTTCCCAACCTCAGCACTACTGAGATTGTGAACAGATAATTCTTGATCATGGGGACTGTCACGTACATCGTAGCCGTTCTGTCACACCCACAGCCTCCACCTCCTAGGGGCAAAATCCTACCCCCGGGTGTAATAACCAAAACTGTCTCCAAATGTTGCCCAGTGTTCTCTGGGAGATAATATCGCCCCTATTGGAAAAATGCTTTTCTGGTGAAAATCCTCCGAAAATGTCCAGAAGCAAGCACCAGTTGACAGCTCAGCCATTCTCAAATGTCCTTTCTATCATTAAGACCCTTTTCTGAACATATCCCCACCAACGTTTATATACACGTGTCTATATACAGTTCACGACGACGCAGGGCTGTTTTATCAATGCCTCATCTATTTTGAGAGGGAAGCGGGGGACAAGCTATCAACAAAAATGATCACGGTGGTGGCAATGATACTGAAGCCTTGCACAGGCTAGTTCCAGCTCAGTGTGCAGCTGTAGTTGACAAACACACTAGATCCGCATCCAGCACATAACAGCATAATATCGTGTCTACCAAGACACCATGGGCCACTTGATGCAACCAACCATCAATAGTGACAACAGCCCACAGGGGAGGGGGCGGGACACATTTCTGCCTAACTTACCAGTAGAGCCGTCTGAGCCTCTTAACTCATACAATGCAACCCAACCGGGCATCTTTGTCTTTCCTTTTCTTTAATCAACAGTGGACATACCTACGACTATAAGATGCTGACCAGAGTTCTCTTGGGAGTCAGTAAATGTAACAAGACTGGAGGAACAAAGTTTAAGGGGCTGTTTATGATCATTTCCAGGTATTTTTTTCTTTTTCAGACTTTTTTTTTTTTTTGACATTTTTCTTTGGGGAACAGGTCTAGGGTCTAATCTCTCAGTTCTGCCATTGATCCAGCAACCCAAGAAAAGGTTGCCAGTGTTATTTTTTCAGTCATGCGAACTAGAAAATAAACTATGGTATAAATTAGCGGCACTGTTGAAGCATCCATTAATCACATCAACAAAGAATGCAACTTGAACAAGCCGACAAAACACCTGTAGGCACTGTGTAGGAATTATTTACACTAGCAGGTGACCTTCTTCAGAAAAGAACCAAACGGGAGCCGGCGCCGTGGCTCAATAGGCTAATCCTCCACCTTGCGGCGCCGGCACACCGGGTTCTAGTCCCGGTTGGGGCGCCGGATTCTGTCCCGGTTGCCCCTCTTCCAGGCCAGCTCTCTGCTATGGCCAGGGAGTGCAGTGGAGGATGGCCCAGGTGCTTGGGCCCTGCACCCCATGGGAGACCAGGAAAAAGCACCTGGCTCCTGGCTCCTGCCAGGATCAGCGCGGTGCGCCGGCTGCAGCGGCGGCCATTGGAGGGTGAACCAACGGCAAAGGAAGACCTTTCTCTCTCTGTCTCTCTCTCTCACTGTCCACTCTGCCTGTCAAAAAAAAAAAAAAAAAAAAAAAAAAAAAAAAAAAAAAGAACCAAACGGGATGGCAGGAAGGTGAAACCCCTGGCCTATCACATGCATCTGGTGAACAAAGTCCACAAAGGTGATAACCGAAGGAATTATTTCATCTTTTTACCCATGCACCATGACATAACCATAACTCAGGCTCTTTCTCAACCAACCGAACTACTATGGAGATACTGCTGGGCTCTTTAAGAACAATGCACATTCCTGTTTTGTTTGTAAAAATAATTAGCAGCAGCTGCTACTTCTGCAGAATTTTTAGCAGAAAATATTTTACATGGTGAACGCAAATATTTTAGAACTTAAGGGTCTGGCATGCAATGAAGTATTTTTGCCTTTTTTTTTTTTAATTTAAATTAAGGCGGAACAACTAACTTCCACATTCCTTTCTTCGATTTTAAAAAGAAATACGGACACAAATATTTTCCTGCCACTCAGGAAGACAGCTGTACACATCTGTCAACTACACAACTCCAGAGTGAAACAGAAACTTCATGCTTTAATGCTGCACTTACATGTGAGGGCTCAGCTCATAAAAATTTCTATTCCTGTAATCTTCCACTTTCTCTGGTGAGTAGATGGGCAAGGACCGGTATGGGTTAACAGATATAACCACACTTCCGATGTAAGTCTGAAAAAGAAAGAACAAAATATATCCCTCAGTTTACAAGACATTTCAGTATCTTCAACGTTGTAGTCACGTGGTTTCATTTGTTTAAAAACAGCTTCGGTTCTACTGATTTACCCTTCATTTTACACTCTGCATCGCTGAAGTCAGGGGGTCAACAATGCCTATTCACTTTGCAGATGAATGGAATGGACAGAGTTAAACAGTTGAACTACTTTTTCAAAAGGAACCTCTAGCCGGCGCCGTGGCTCAATAGGCTAATCCTCCACCTTGCGGCGCCGGCACACCGGGTTCTAGTCCCGGTTGGGGCGCCGGATTCTGTCCCGGTTGCCCCTCTTCCAGGCCAGCTCTCTGCTATGGCCAGGGAGTGCAGTGGAGGATGGCCCAGGTGCTTGGGCCCTGCACCCCATGGGAGACCAGGAAAAGCACCTGGCTCCTGGCTCCTGCCAGGATCAGCGCGGTGCGCCGGCTGCAGCGGCGGCCATTGGAGAGTGAACCAACGGCAAAAGGAAGACCTTTCTCTCTGTCTCTCTCTAACTGTCCACTCTGCCTGTCAAAAAAAAAAAAAAAAAAAAAAAAGGAACCTCTAGAACAGCTTATGGGTCTGGATAAGAGTTCTCCAAAGTTCTGTCGCTGCCAACAATGTCATCACTGACTCTGCTAACTGTAAGCCAGAGCACAGCTCTGCCTGACACCCGTTAGAGCTGGTGTTTCCTTCTCTCATTTTTATGCTCCTGCTTCAGTCAAAAGAAACACGAGAGTCCCCTCTTGCACCCCACCCCACACCTATACAACAAGACCTTCACTTTGGCACTGACCTTATCTGCAAGGCATTCAAGGAACACAAAGTCCTATCATATCTAGTGTCCTGTAACAGCAGAACTTAAATGTACCTGAGGAAAGTACATTTAATGTCACATTTGCATGCAATGTAAAATGCAAACATATGTTCTCAGGGGTCAATGCTGTGTTTTAGCAGACACTAACCTTCTCTCCCTGCAAGAGAGAAAACTACTTATCTTCCTTCCACCTAGACTTGGGAGCACGAGGAGTGCTGGTTTTGTTCATTCTGTACTACGCCTCCCAATGCCAACAACACTGAACTGTTGCTCATCACGGCAGCTTCATTTTCCCTTCAGTTGCAACATCATAAAGATAGAAGGGGCAGGGCCAGCGCTGTGGCGGGGTAGTGGGTAAAGCCACCGCCTGCAGTGCCAGCATCCCAAATGGGCACTGGTTCGTGTCCCGGCTGCTCCACTTCCGATCCTGCTCTCTGCTGTTGCCTGGGAAAGCAGTGGAAGATGGCCCAAGTCCTTGGGCCCCTGCACCCGTGTGGGAGACCTGGAAGAAGTTCCTGGCTCCTGGCTTCGGATCGGAGCAGCTCTGACCATTGCAGCCGTCTGGGGAGTGAACCAACGGATGGAAGACCTTTCTGCCTCTTTCTGTGTAACTCTTTCAAATAAATAAATAAATCTTTAAAAAAAAAAAAAAAAAAGATAGGAGGGGGGAAAAAAGTACTTTTGCTGCATCTCTTTTCCTCCCTAAGTGATAAAAAGAAATTTAAAGAACAAAGGTTCAGAAAGGAAAGAACCTTTACAAGGCAGTCCCCACCTTTCCAAAGTCAAATAAAACAAAGGGCAGCATTTTCAGAACAAGTTTGTCCACTACTGCCACCTTAGCGCTTCAAGGAGAGTGCCAGATCTTACTAGAAAATGAAATTGAATAGAAAATGAAGAAACAGTAGAAACATTCTGAACTTGTTTTACATGAGTCATGATAGTTTCAATTCTAGAAGACTTTTCCTCAGTCTGGAAAATGCAACAGGTGGTTTTTATATGCATGTTGAGCCTGTAAGAGCATAATCTCATCACGAGTGGGCAAGCCTGCTGGTGTGAGAAACTCAGTTCCCACGCAGTTTTTTTTTTGCACTTACTTCTGATGTTCTATCATCACTAATTGAATCAGCATTCACTTAGTATAGCCAGACTAAAGAATCACTAAGCTTCCTGGCCTATCTCATTTAGACCAGACTTTCTCAAGACGGCTTCCTCCTCACGCTCACATTGCAGCTCACCCTGGCAGGTGAATGAAGATGGTTGGGTTTGAATTGTTTACCTTAGTAGCTTCTAACTAATACACAGGAATTAATTATAGATATAAAAACACAACCAACGGTTATTCCTGTAATATCTGTTAAAGGCCCAGAGCTTTCTTTAGGTAGAAAAGGACTTGACTCCTTCTTCTTCCTTTTTAGGTAATTTCTTGAATGCAATAACCTAAAAATATACAGATTTGCTGTCAGCAGAAAACCTAATTACCAAGTTGCTCTTTGAAACCAGACTCCACAATAGCAAAACCGTAGATAAAACCTGCCTCTGTGGCAGTCCTGCATACAGAACAAACTGCTGTGTCAAGTCAGAAGCCACACAAAGAAGTTGCAAGTTTCTTTTGTTGTGACTTCCCTGCATACTGAATCGCATGTGCTTCTCCCCGCAAGCTCTCTCCTGACCCCAGACTCCCTGACCGACACAGCCTGCAACCAACCGGTCAGACGCAGGAGTGAAGCCATTCCATGACAGCCACGGCCAGTTTGGCCACAGATGCCTCTGGCCCGAGTGAGCCCAGGTAGGAGCAGCGGAAGATAACACAAAGCTGAACTCAGCGAAAATTGCCATCCCCCAGATTCGCAAACAAATAAGTGGTGGTCGCTTTAAGCCACTGATTTCTGGGACTGGTTCGTTACACAGCTACGATAACTGATATGCTTAACACGGCTCAACAAACCAAAAAGGCAGCCCAATATAAACAAACACGAAAAGAAACCACACACTCTTTCTATTCCACTTTATGCTTAAGGTTCATGTAAGCATCCTCTAACAGTGACATCCTATTAGATTTGTTCCCTACTGTAACTCCTGCCCTTGCTGTTCCTGAGTTTCTTTTCTGAAGGTTTCATGCGCATTAGCCAAAGATTTAAATAGCCCCACAAGTGCCTGCAGAAGAACCCTATAGAACAGCCATAACCCTCCTTCCTCTGAGACAGACACCCCTGGCAGCAGCTGATTGGCCAGGTGGGATTTAAAATTCTCCTCCAGCTGCAGGCAGCTTCCAGTTTTTCATTTAGCACCAGATTTAAATCTGCTTTTCAGCTATCAGAACAGAGATGGGAAAGTTCAATATTTTACATCAATTAATGGTAAGAGTTAGGGGCAATACGTATCATTGTTTTCAACAAACCATTATGCACTGCTTAGTTGATGTTTTCCTGTCGTATCATGCTTTTAAAACGATGGTGAAAAAATTCACTAAGTGACCAGTCCAGCCCCTCCCCAGCTCACCACCTCCATGATTCTGAGCCTCAGCACCCCCAAATCTGCAGGTGCACCTGAACTCCCACCGATATGTACTAGAAAGCTCCCTCCAGCCCACTGCCCTGTGGGTCCAGCCTCTGACATCGGGGGGGAGAAGGGGGACCAAGGCAAGGAAAGGAAAAAGGAAGTGGAAAGAAAAGGAAACAAGAAAGAGAAGACGGGGGAAGAAGTAGAAGAGAAAGCTCTACCTTCTATAAACAGAAGATTCAATTAGCAGGCTTCTCTAACTTCTCAAAGGCATATTTTAAAATAAGAATGTTCAAATTCATATTTTTTGACTGTGCTTATGATAAAGTTTTATTTCATTATACAAGTCTCGTGTACTTCCTATATACAGATTTAGGAAAGGAGTGATATGTCCCACACTATTCTCCCTCTTGCTCATGCTCCAACCCTTCTTCCTCCTCCCTCTCCTAATCCCACTCTTAATTTTTTACAAAGATCTATTTTCACTTTACTTAATGATCGTAAGGTTAACCCTAAATACAAGAGTTCAACAACTAATAAGAAGAAAACACTGTTCCTCAACAGAGGAGACAAGGGCTGTAAACAGTGACGAATCTCCAAATGTCCATTTCACTCCAATGCATTACATTTTAGGTACTCTATTAGTCTACCATTAATCAGGGAAAACATGATATCTGTCTTTTGGGGGACTGGCTTTGTTGCTCCCCCTCTTCATGGAGGAACGACACTAAACCCTGCCTAGGCTTCATATCCGAGTCACGGCACCATTATGTCGCTCCCCGTCTTCATGGAGGAACGACACTAAACCCTGCCTAGGCTTCATATCCGAGTCACAGCACCATTATGTCGCTCCCCCTCTTCATGGAGGAGCGACACTGAACCCTGCCTAGGCTTCCTATCCGAGTCACGGCACCATTATGTCGCTCCCCCTCTTCGTGGAGGAACGACACAGGACCCTGCGCTGTTCTTTTGTCTGCTCGGCCCTCCCCGGGTTTGCTGCTGGTTCTTCCCGGGTTGGCAACCGTCCCTTCCACCTCCGTGGAAGGGCGGTTCCCCCTGCCACTTTCCCCACTTCCGCGGGGGAGCGGCACACCGCCGGCTGGCTCTCTCGGGGGCTGCACAGGTGTTCCCTTTAGATGTTCCCCTTTTTTACAAGTCTTTTCTATAGTAAAGTAAGAATAAGTAAACAGCGAACTCCCAAAGCAAGAATGAGTAGAGAGAAATGAAAAAGAACGAAGCAACGAACTTCCCCGCGAACTCTCCAACGCACTCTCCAACCAACCCACACCACCATGCCGTCTCTCTCCTCCTATATAGTCCTCTTCCACCAATCCCAACTCTGCTACCCACACGCTGAGCACGCTGCTCTCCTCCAATCAGGAGCAGGTCCTGCTGTTTATTGGTTGAACTGGAGGCAGCTGCGTAGAAGCTGTTTCCTCCTCTCCCAGCGCCATATTGTGGGAGAGCAGATGCATAGAATAAGTCTTAATTCGAGTAACAGTCTAATCCGAGTTGCTCCCCACATGGCTTATTTCACCAGGTGTAACTGCAAGCCCCTCTGGCCTTGCACCACTGATGTGTGAGCATTCCCACTGCAATCTCAGCGCAGGTGAGGCTCCTCAAGCCAGCAAATCCCATTCCCAAGCCCACCACTGTGAACACCAAGGAAAGGCCCCTGAATTACCAAAGTGTACCACATCAAGACCATGCACTTCACTCTACAGGCTGTTTCCTCCAGAACACAGTCCTCAGAGAAGAGGGGTCAGGGGCCAGTCACTTTTAAGGAGAACCCAGTAAATGAATGTGTCACCGGGGCCAGAAACCACACTGGTTCCCTCACCCTCAGGACTCGCGGGACCAGGTTTTGCTTTCAACTGCAACTACTGTGCCTGTGCTGCCACTGACCTACCTTCTGTCTCACCTTCCCCTTCAGATCTTCCCATGCAACCAATCCTGAAAACCTGCCAAAAAGAGAAATCCTTTTGGCCTCACTTACCTTCATTCCAGCGCCATCTCTAATAAACTGGGCTATGGTATCTCAGCAAACAGCAGCAGCACTTGCAAACAGGGGTGGGGGGGTGGCCATTCTATGGCAGTGTTTTTCCAGGGTTTGATTATGACTCATTCATAAACTTTTCATCATAATCATGGATGCACATGCAGGCACACACATCTGATAAAAACTCCACAAAACCAAAACTACCCTAACTATATGTGATGCACTAATAGGTTTTATCCAATTGTATTCAGTACAATTTTGTCTAAAACTGCTATTCCTAATCCACTAAAAGGCTTGCATGAGCCATGAATGGGATTAAAAAAGAAAAAAAAAAAAACCTTGCAGTTTGAAAAATACTGCTACAGGGACAGGTGCTGTGGTACGGGGGCTAAGCCACTGCTTGGGATGCCCACATCCCAGTGCCTGCTCATGCACACAAAACTCTTTCAGAACATATTTTTAAAACCTCTGCTTAGTTGGGGCTCTAACAAAGCCTCCCATCTGACTAGCTACCAGACGGTAAGGAAGAATTTTCTTCAGAATGAATTTTAATTATTTGCTTACCTGTCTTGGGACTTCCCTTAAAAGCTCACCATCAAACCTATTAAAGGGCTGGCATATAACAAGCATCCACGCACCATTTTACTAAACTATCCCACGCCCCCAGGAGACAGAGAGGGATTCTCAAGCTGAACACCTGTAACAATGGCTCACACAGAAGCTAAGTGACAGGGCCACAGCAGCTAGCAGAGCGAAAGCAAGAGCAGGAGCCAAGGGTCTGCTCTCCTATGGTTACAGCACTGGACGCACACTGGCTGCTGGGCCTCTGACCCTTGGGCCTCATCGCAGGAAACCTGTGTCGCACGCAGCCTTGCGGAGTGTCTGCAGCCTCCACGCTGGAACAAAGCGCTGCCGTGTCGGGCCAGCCCCCCCAAGGAACGCTACAGCCCTTCCACCAGGGCATCCGAAAAGTGCACGGACCATGGAAAGACACCTTCCGAAATCCACGGGCAGGTGTTTCAAACTGCTCACTTTCCATTTTGAAGACGTCTCTTACTTGAGGAACAAACGAGGAAGAGGAAAGAGGTAAATTTTTCATCTCGACCGAAAAGATTGCATCGCCACCGTTCAGCGACGTCAGAGAAACAGATCAGGGGAAGGGTGAGGCAAGAGGCAGGATTTCCTTAACTACCTGACGTAACGCTATTTAATAAATCACTTAGTCTAAAATGACAGAGAAACAGCACAGGTATCGGAGATCTCTAAGTTCAGGTCTCCGAGTCATGCTATTTTCACCTTTTGAAGTAGTAGGAGTTCAAATCCAGGATGGGCCAGGCCTGGGACCAAGAGGACTGCAGAACCACACCCACTGCGTGCTAGACTGAGTTTAGGCTGCAACCATCAGACAAGCAAGGGACAAATTTATTAAGGGCGAATTTTATGCAAAACCCATGTGCCTTTTAGATAGAAATTTAAGAGTTAACTGCTCAAGACTCTAAAATAGGAAGAAAGGGGATTTAAGCAATTCTTGGCTACCTGAGTCATTAGTCTCATTATCTCCCTGTCTAAAAGAGGGAGCTAAGGTCACTAAACCTCCCAAGCCTGAGACAGCTCCAGGGAAGACAGAGGGTCAGAGCCGCTCTCCTCAAAGGGTGTGACTCCTTATTCGGTGACGGCTGAACCTCCTTCTTATTTTGCTAAGAGAGTGGTCTCCTTCCAATATATTTTCTAAAGGTATGAGCTGCCATGATTTGCACACCCATGTTCTCGGCAGCAGCATTTCTCACCAGAGCCGAGATGGCGAAGGAGCCTGGCGTCCACCAGCAGGATCAATAAAAAACAGAAGAAACACACAACGGAGCATGCTTCCGCCTTACAAAGGAAGAAAGTCCTGACCCGTGCTATCACACGGACTGAAAACGGGGACAGGGCACAAAGGGCTGCCCAGGTACATTGCAGAGACAGGGAATGGAAGCGCTTTCCTAGAGGAGAAAGGTGTCCTAAAACTAAGACCAGGATCAAACTGGAGACGGCCTTGAACTTGAGGGTGAGGATTCCGAGCTTCAGTCTGAATGCAGTTCTGAAGTGAGAAGTCGGAGTGTGCTGAGGGGGGTTGGGTGATGAAACCACCTGCACTTGAACCCACATCACTCTGACCTAAGTATCTGAGCCCTGTATTCAGATTCTCTGCCCACAAATGAACGATGCTTCAAATGTATTTGAAATACTGTACAAACCTTGGCCCCAAATGACCCAGCAAATTTCCGGGTTTTATGTGAAGCTGGACACATCACTTAAGTTCTCATCTCTACAAGAATACTGCTGATTTCTCCATCATTTATTCTGAGAAGTAAACAAGACGATGTGCCAATGCACCAAGCAGAGCAACTGACACACAGCAGGCATGCCATCAACGCGAGCATTCCCTAAGTAGAATTCCCTGAGTTCACGCTGGCTCTGTGGGAATCAAGGAGGCAAACCAGGACTCAGAAGGCATTAATAAGAAAGTCAATACCTCGGCTAAAGTCACTGATGAGTCCCACAGCCAAGGTCTTGAAGACGACGCTTACAAAATGGTCTTTGTAGACAGGAAGTTGGTGGATGATCAGACAAGCACGAGGTGTGGCTCAGCAGAGCTAACAGTCAGCCCAGAGTGCTGGGGCAAGCTGCCTGAGAGTCCGAGAACACCAATCCGTGCACCTCCTGATGAGGTCATCCACCCTCTTCCTGGGTCTCGGTCCTGGGAAGCTGATCACAAGGCATCAGGATAACATGTGCCACAAGGTTTTTAATTAGTCATCTGTAAGATGCCACAGATTCCCTTGAAAAGGGCCTTTGTCTTAAATGGACTTTTTTTCTTTTTAAAGACACAGTATGGTCCACTAAGCTGAAACAACTAGAAGACAGGACTTTGAGTATTTTTGACACAAAGAAATGTTAAATGTTTGGGGAGACAGGTATATTTACTGTGACTGAACACTATACAATATATACATATATCCAAACATCATATAGGATCCCATAAATAATATACAAATTGTCTGTTAAAAGAAATTTTTAACTTTTTTAAAAAAGAGGAAAAAAAGCAGTCAAAATGGTCTCAACAGCAGGGGCCAATATTGTGCGGTAGTGGGTAAAGCCACTGCCTGCAGTGCTGACATCCCATATGGGTGCCAGTTAGAGTCCCGGCTGCTCCACTTCCGATCCAGCTCTCTGCAATGGCCTGGGAAAGCAGTAGAAGATGGCCCAAGTCCTTGGGTCCCTGCACCCATGTGGGAGACCCAGAAGAAGCTCTTGGCTCCTGGCTTCAAATCAGCACATCTCCAGCCTTTGCAGCCATTTGGGGAGTGAATCAGCAGATGGAAGACTCCTCTCTCTCTCTCTCTCTAACTATGCCTTTCAAATAATAAAATAAATAAATCTTTAAAAAAAATGGTGTAAGTGAGCCGGCGCCGTGGCTCAATAGGCTAATCCTCCACCTTGCGGCGCCGGCACACCGGGTTCTAGTCCCGGTTGGGGCGCCGGATTCTGTCCCGGTTGCCCCTCTTCCAGGCCAGCTCTCTGCTATGGCCAGGGAGTGCAGTGGAGGATGGCCCAGGTGCTTGGGCCCTGCACCCCATGGGAGACCAGGAAAAGCACCTGGCTCCTGGCTCCTGCCAGGATCAGCGCGGTGCGCCGGCTGCAGCGGCGGCCATTGGAGGGTGAACCAACGGCAAAGGAAGACCTTTCTCTCTGTCTCTCTCTCTCACTGTCCACTCTGCCTGTCAAAAAAAAAAAATAAATAAAATAAAAAAAATGGTGTAAGTGAAAATTGCAAGTCCTAGGCCAGTACCAGATTTTGTTGTCTATCTGAGCCTTACCTAAAAAACAAACTCGGTTTGCACATTTCACATTCTCCAGACCAAGAGAAATATTTGTGCTGCATATACAACACATATGTAAAACTGACAGCACTAGTCACTTTAATTCCTTATTAAAATAATTTGGCACGGGTCTCGCCACGCGTTAGCGGCAGTTCTTCCCGAAGCGCCACATCCCAGTCTGCATGGTGAGCTCAGAGAACTGTCAGAGGCCGGGGCGCACTCGCTGTAACCACACACACACACCCAGGGGCCCCCGATACCCCATCACCAAGCTACAAAAGAAGCAGAACCCAGGAGAGCGATGGCGAGTCCAGCTCCAACACAACAGGCCTGGTCCCCGCAGCTCGCTCCTGCCACCTCTGGGCCTGCCCTGGCCGCTTTGTCTCACCCGCTCCAACACTGCGTCTCTACCCTCTTCTTCAGGTTCCTGCCCGAGCATGGCCCACATGGCCCCTCGACACCATCACCGCCGGCACCTTACTGCCGCCACTTCCTTCCGGTGCTTCTCAATCCGATGTTGGAGGCAGGGCTCTGGCCCCCTTCGTCTTTTCCTCTGGGCCGTGCCTCACATCCCTGGCCTCGGCTCCCAAGCCCACGATGCACAGGCCAGGAGGTCGGGCAAACCACAGCTGCCAAAGATAGCCACAAGCCCATCAGGCAGTCGCTGCTGGTCCAGCCCAAGACGGGCCTACACCGCCCTCATATTATCATCTTTCGTTCCCAGGCTGCCAGTCATTTCAGACTATGAATTAAAGAACTATATATGAGTTCTGTGCCACGCTGAAAAGCTGGCTAAAAATAATTAGGCTCCCTCGGGCAGCCTTTACTTTGGAGCTGGATAATACAATACTGCCAGAGCTTTGTGGAGATAAACTCCATGGTGAGGCAAATACCTGCCTTTCTCCAGATCCAACAGAACTCTCTAGACGAAGGCACAGAGTGGTCTCCTACTATATCTACAGTGCTTGCTGCAAGTCTTAAAAATATTAGTGTGTGGTTATCTCAAAGCAGAAATACAGCAACAATGAAACCTGTGTAACAAATACCAGAGAGAGAAGGAGGAAAGCAGGGAAGGAGAGGAAGAAATCAAGACATAGCAAGCTCAGCGTGTGAGACCTTGGAGAAAGCTGTTCCTGGGGCGCAGCGGGTAAACCAAGCACCTGCAACACCAGCAGCTCACATGGGTGCGGGTTCAAGTTCAGACTGCCCCGTTCCAAGTCCAGCTCCTTGCTAATGCACCTGGGAAAGAAGAAGATGGCCCATGTATGTGGGCCTCCACACCCATGTGTGAGACCAGGACGGAGCTCTTGGCTCCTGGCTTTGGTCTGGCATAGCCCTGCCTATCTATTGTGGACATCTGAAAGTGAACCCACAGATGGAAGATCTTTCTCTCATTCTAACCTCTAACTCTGCCTTTCAAACCAATCAATTATTTAAAAAATTTTTAAAGTCATCCTGGGTTCGAGAGTCAGGGTAGTGACAACTCCAACTCCACTCCTACTAAGTGCTAGGCGGCTCAAAACCAAGGCACCTCTTTATTTCAACCCCAGCTCCAGGAGCTAAATATCACAATTATGTAAGAGGCCAAGATTCGAACTTAGGTCTACCTCCAAAAGCACGTGCCTTTCCAAGAAGCCACGTCATCTCACCCTCCACGCCTTCCAAAGCATTGTTCAGTGGAACACAGAGCTTCCCCTTAGAAATCAGGACCAGCATCACAACGTATGTGTGCTGTAGATACAAGGCAGAGGTAGATGCGTGCACAGTGGGGACAGCTGAATCGGTCCTGTGTTCCTGGTGCCGAGCTGCTTCCTCTTCCCACTCTGTACTTCTGGGTACCTGCCAGTGCTTCCAAAGGGTGACACTTCTGCAAACCCGATGTTGGACCCTGGTTCCCTATCCCCCCTAAGTCAGACTTTTGCAGTGGCTTCAATCAGAATATGTAAAGATATTATAAATATTCCACGAACATTTCAAGCCCTACATAGCGCCCGCGTGATGAAAGAGCTCCCCAAGGTCGGTAAATAATAGATAAGTGGGTGTCAACTTTTAAAGTTCTAAGAGGAAGAACTTTCTCAATCACCAAAGGTTCTGAGAAAGCAAATAACTGGGAAGTTATTCCAAAAAGGAGTGTTTTTATAAAACTACCCCGAGATAGAGTGTGCTCAGAAAATCAGACACAACATTCGTCTTCAGCCTTGTGATACGCTGTTTTCCCACCAGCTTTATCCAGCCTTCTGAAGCTGTGTCTCCATTCTGAGCAAACACCAACGCCGCACCCTTCAAAACAGTTTGTTCCCTTCACCTTAGCAATCTACCTTTTCAGACCGCTGGTGAGGCCGTGTGCTGCTGACGGCACAGCACCCATACACACATACACACACACACGCACACACACACACACACACGGCTGAGTATTGCCTGCTAACAGGCCTGGCAGCCCATCCTCCCTGCCTTGACCTGTGCAGACACCAGTTCTTCCCACGTATTTCCGAGACACATGAACCTGTGGATGTAGACCTCGTGGACACAGCATCTCAACAGCACATCACACGCTGCTCTTGTCGCACCCATACTTTGCTTTTGTGTCTGGGTTCTCTATGTAAAGCAAGGAGAACTTCCTCTTATCTCCAACTCTAGATCAAAAAAATCCTCATTTAATCAAACTAAAATAATCTGCAAGATTACACACCATTCTATTAACCACTATGACTCCTGGGAATAGGACAGGGGTACTGATAGAAGAAAACTACATTTTATATTATTATATATGCCTAGACCATTTGAAGTGTTTGTAAAAGGCATTTTGCTACTCTTGTAATTTGGGGGGGAGGGGGATCATACTTTTTTTTTAAAAAATCATACTTTTTAAAGGCAAATTTTAAAAGAAAAAAATCTTGGGGAACAGCTGGGAAGCAGGCATAACACTCAACTGGACTTTAAATTCTAGCCTTGCTTTCTGCCAGCAACCCATGAACTTGGAAAAGGTCCGAGCCTCAGACGAGACCACAGCCCTGGCTGACGTCTTCATGACAGCCAGTTAGGCCCAGAGCAGGGAACCCAGCCTCTCAACCCACAGAAACAGGGCTAACAAATACACGTTGTTCTAAGTTGCTAAGTTCAGGCTGATTCGTTTTGCAGCAAGAGAAAACTACTAACCCTAAATATTCCCAGGAATATTTGTTATACGTGGGGGTTGTCCCATGTATTAATGGAAAGTGCTTCTAATAAACACAGTTGTCCCTTGGTACTCACAGGGGATTGGCTCCTCGTGAATACCACAATCTGAGGATGCCCAAGTCCCTTATGGAAAAGGCCATCATATTTGCACAGAACCTACATACATCTTTCTGTACACAAGGGGATGTCAGAAAGTTCACAGAAAACGTGCAGTATCTTTGCGTTCCATTTTCCAAACTTTTCAAAGCTTCTTGTTTTAAATCGTCTCTAAGGGATGGAGGATATCTGATACCACAGAAATGCCATGCAAATAGTCGTTACGCGGTGCTGTCCAGGGAATAAAGAAAAAGTCTGTTCATGTTCTGTGCAGATAGAGTTGGTTTTCCCAAATATCGTCAATATCAGGTTGACTGAATCCACAGACAGTGAACCCAGACAAGGAAGACCAACAGCAAACAAATGTTAGCCAGTGTTCTGTTCATTAGCTTTGCAAAATTTTAAACCAAATACTTAGTATAGTACATATGCTTGAGCGCCTTCCCTAGAAAGTGCCTGGTGCCATCCTGCAGGGATCTAATATTAGTCCTGACTTCTAAAAATTGAAACGAATATAATACTTTAAAATTTCAAAATTCAGACCATGTTTTACTAGAATTCCAAAACAGGCACTTTTGCAAATACAATGAGATTGACATAACCACCTAAAAATGGGACTAACTCCAGACCTCCATTTCTGGCTCATCCCACACCTGACAATTCACACAGAAAACAAACTAAATTTACTGGGCGGCACCAAAAATACACACACCTTGCTTCTTGAGTTTCCAAACCTGCCCTGGGCCTTGCTCTTCCCCAAATTGCAGCTTTCCTGTCCCTGAGCAGAACCACAGTCCTGACCAGTCACCCTAAAAACAGAACACAGCTGGCTGCACCTCGGCTGGCCTGTCTGCTCCAGCCCCACAAAAGTCCACAGGAATCCGGCTGGCACCCATGCGGCCTGGGGCGGGGTGGGGAGGCCGGAGGCAGGGCTGACAAAGGGCAGAACACACTCAGAAAGGCAGAGCAGCACTGCCCAGCCAGTGACCCCACACAGAGCCCACCGGGACCGAAGTGCACATCCTGCAGCCAGGCCCAGCCCAAAGGCAGGAATAAAAGCAGACAGTCTCGGACCCTGTGTGTTGTTACCCAGGAGTCCAACGCTTCCCTCTGTCTCCTCTCACCGGGTCCTCCTCCGTCTCCAACCCAACAGGCCAGAGTGGTTAAACGTCAGCGTCTCTGAACCTGTCCCAGGCTTAGAGACTCTGCAAGGCCATGAATGCCCATGGACCTACTTGGTGCTACGCAACCCAATTCTGAAAACAGAACGCTTGGGGACTGTCGTGTGGTCAAGCGAATAGATCTCCTCTTCCAGGCTGGGCCGAGTGATGGTTACTCGCAACACACACACCCTAACGCAACCTGACACTGACTACCTTGAAAATGCCTCCTCCCACCCAGAACTCCAGGTGCGGTGTGACCACGAGGGAGCCGTCCTCCAGAGCTGGCTGGCTGCAGGCCCTAGGGGACCCCAGGGGTTGTGAATGCTGTGGAGAGTTGACACTGCATCCCAACACAAAGCAATGCTTCCTGAGAGCTCCGAGAAGGGTCTTATTTCTAGGTGGGGTGTGGGGACAGATGGAAAGCAGGATGAAAGAACACAGTCCCTCAGTCTGGCTCACAGAGGTTACTGAGGCCACGGGTGGGCCCACTGTTCCCAGGGGCGAGAGTCCCCGCATTCACTGCCCCCTCAACAGCGATGGCTTCTGAACTCACAAAGGTCTGCTCAGTATGCTGGCACGCTGCATCACCCTGGATGGTCACTCACTTTTGTTGAATAAAACAAAGTTAGGGGGCCAGCGTTGCAGCACAGCAGTTTAAGCTCCTGCTTTCGACGCTGGCAACCCCTATCAGAGTGCCAGTTCAAGACCCAGGTGCTCCACTTCCAATCCTATTTCCTGCAAATGATGGCCTGAGTACTTGGGCCCTTGCTACTCATGAGAGAGAACTGGATGGAGTTACAGGATCCTGGCTTTGGTCTGACCCAGGCCCAGCCATTGCAGCCATTTGGGGTCTGAGTCAGCAGATGGAAGCTCGCTCGCTCGCGCGCTCTCTCTCTCTTGCTCATTCTACCTTTAAAAAAAAAAATAAATCTTCTTAAAAAAATAATTAAGGTTAGAGACCATAAGTGAAACAAATTTTTAAGCCACAACCTCATTTTCTGGAATATAAGTAAGCAAAGTGAGGTAGAGACAGTAGCATGTTACATGTCATATTAACTTAGCCTTGGACATCAGGCTAAACAATTTTGCAACAAGCTATAAACAAACCCAACGCATGAGTATCACCAGAATAAGAGCCAGAAATAGATTTCTTAAGGACAGGATTCGTGATATTTGGAACTAGGGAAATAGCAAATTTATCTTACAGTATTTTTTTATCAATTATAAAAGCAATATATATGTGGCCTAAGTCCTATAATACAGAAACATAAAATAGTAACACTGTTCCACCTCCACTCCAATCCAAACCTGGTACCCAAGGTTAATATTCTTTTTCCTCTGTGTGCATGCAAATACAAATACATCTGTAACATACACACACTCACAACCCCCCACCCCACTTTTTAAAACAGTATCATACTGTACCCATTACTTTATAATCTGCTTTTTCTCACTCAAAGGAGAGCATGCCCAGCCCTCCAACATGGTATAATTAAACTTACAAAATGAGGGGTCAGCACTGTGGCGTAGCAGGCAAAGTCACCGCCTGCAGTGCCGGCATCCCATATGGGCGCCAGTTCAAGTTCTGGCTGCTCCACTTCCAATCCAGCTCTCTGCTGTGGCCTGGGGAAGCAGTGGAGGATGGCCCAAGTCCTTGGGCCCCTGCACCTGCGTGGGAGACCCAGAAGCCCCTGGCTCCTGACTTTGGATCAGCACAATTCCAGCTGTTGCGGCCAGCTGGGGAGTGAACCAGTAAATGGAAGACCTCTCTCTCTCTCTGCCTCTCCTTCTCTGTGTAACTCTTTCAACATAAATAAATCTTAAAGAAAAAAATAAACTTACAAAATGAAGGCACATATCTCATGGAAATAGTAGCCCTAAAGCATCATGAAAAATACTGATATGAATATCTGGCAGCTGAAGTCAATTTTCTGCTTTTGTTTTATAACCAGAAAAGGTATTCCAAAAATAGTTCAGAAAATAAAATTATGTATAGCTGAAACCCATTTTGTCTGAAGACTCAAGAATATGAGCACTTGGCATTTTGTTAAAAGAGGGATTGTTGTATTTTTAGTGGCCACAACAAATCAGGTATTTGAATGCAAGCAATGTTCCCCTCTCCATCCCATTTTCAATTCACCTGAAGGAGAGTTGTGCTTCTTGGAGCCAAAAAGAAACATGACCAGTAACCTTCGTTAGGCTATAATTGACTGCTCCTATCTCCATCTCAACAAAGGCCTGTGTTGAAAGGCTATCTTTTATTTGCTATCAGACCACACGTCCCAGAAAGCTGCAGAACTTCCAGGCTCTCCCACCTGAAAGCAGAAATGCTACACTGGGAGGGAAGGCAACACCACTCCCAGCTCTACAGCTGCGACTTCTACTTCTCCCATTGGGATCAGCATCTCAAACAGCCACATCTCTGCCGTGCAACTACGTCTCCGCACAGTGGCCAGTTATCAAACGGATATTCCAAAAGCAAGAGTCACACGTTGCATGCTACTGCCCCACCTCCCACAGAGGCCTCCCAATCATGACTATTTCACAATGAAATTAATTAACCAAAGTTATCCTGGAAACACGGCTGGTGCTATGGTGCTGTGTCCTCCCCAAAGACATCAATTGACATGCAGCAACCAATGCGATGGTTTTAGGAGTGGGACCTTGGGCGGGTGATTGGGTCATAAGGTGACCCAATGTGAATGGGGTCTGTGCCCTTACAAAAGGGGCCCCACAGAACTTCTGCCTTCCACTATGGAAGAACACAGCAAGAAGCACCAGCCAGGGTGCAGGGCCTCACCCGACACTGAATCTGCTGGCCCCTTCATCATGGACCTCCCCAGAACTGCAAGAGGGAAATTTCAGTGCTTCATAAGCCACTCAGTTTATGATATTTTGTGAGACTAGCCAGACAAAGAAAGCTACATGTGTCATACATTAATATAGCCTGTTAATCCTATAAGTAATTTAAAAAGTACATTACTTTCACAAAAAGTTAAAACTGATCCTACTTCTATCACTTTACTCTCTCCCATTTATTTTATTTCCTCCCTACATGGATAACAGAAAAATACAAAGTATATCCCAATAATCCAGTTCTCCACGCCTAGATGCACCTGTTGACAAGAGGGAAAGAGAAGTCACAAGAGAGGCGAAATCTATTAAAACTGCTTCCAGTCAGTCCACCCTGCTTCCTTCTCAGCTGCTGGGACAGGGAATCAATGCCCCACTTCTCTGCTTGGTTAAACGACACACCTTTCCCTGGGCAGATGCAAGTGTCTGCTTTATGCAAACTCCCGAGATACTGCATACACTTGTATTTCTGACTCATGTTTTAAATATATTTTGAGAACTTGTTAAAGTAGCATTATGAAATCCTTTATAAAGAATTTTTACAAGATAAAATTTCATTATTGCATATATTTACATGTTTTCATTTTTTGCATATAGCATTAAACTTCTGTATTTACAGGATGTAAACTATTCCCAAATCTCCAGGGACCAAGCATGTATTCATCTGTGGTCATTTGTTCCCATCCCTACCAACTACAAACGTCAAAAAGGTCCACGTCCTGTGTTGCATTTTAACAAATAGCATCTCAATAATCAGACTTTGCTAATCTGACAGCATCCACGAAGATACCTATGGATTCTGAAGTCTCTTCTAAACACACGTCCTGTATGTTCTACTTGCTTGAAAGTCCCCACTGTCCAGCACAATATTCTGCACACAGCTGAGACTATAAATGCCCAGGAGAGACTCTTGGCTGTAATCAATATTCTCCCTGTGCTAAATCAGCGAACACTCAAAGCTCTGAGGATATGAACAAGCATCTCCAGACTCTAAGGAACAGAGGGGAAACGGACAGTCTGAAAGAGAAAAGCCAGCTCTCCGCCACAACATACTACGTCTAACCCCTTACTCACATAGATTTCATTATGGTCAAAACGCTTCTTGAGGTTGTTGATGAAAGTCTCCTCGTTGAGAGGTTCCAGAAGAACCATATCTCCAACTCCGATCATGTTGTCCAGAAGTGAGGTCTTCACCTCCATCTTGGCCATGGTCGTGTGCTGTAGGAGACAAAAGGGGTCAATTTAAATGAGCAAAATTGTCTCAGCTGGGTTTTTGGCACCACTGTAAAATGAAACTCTGGCAGTTCCAAATGACCTTCACCAGCCTCAAATGTCATAGCCTCCCCTCCCTAGGACTTGCATCAGAAGCCTCGGGCTTGGCTGTAGTCCTCCCATTTGCTACAAGTGAGCCTCCCTCCCCATGCATCCTCCCAGGCAAAGTCTACCAACAGAAAGAGCACTGGAGAGCCCACAGAGCCCACTGGCTTAGCCCACTATGCCACAGTGCCAAAAAGATATTTATTTCAAAGTCAGAATTACTGAGAAGGAGAGAGAGAGCCCACCCTTCTTTAGACCATCTCCCCCTCCCCTACTGAGAGTCGCAAGATTCCAGCAAATGAACCAACCCACCCCCCACTCCCAACCTTTGTACATCCATGTCCAGTGTTGAACCTTCATGGCTCTGCTGGAGCTAGGATGCTGTCCTCCAGCAGTCCAGGAGGAAATTAAGAATGCTTTTTGCTAAGAAACATGTTTTAAGCGATGCTAACATTTTTTGGTTGATGGCCACCTACCAGATACTACATCAAGAACTTCATATGCATTAATTAATTTAATCCCCATCATAATGCTATGAGGTCAGGTGTTGTTATCCCCCATTTTAGGAAATGAAAACTGAAGCTCAAAAATTAAGAAACTTGCTAGAGTTACTTAAGAGTATTTTGCATGTCATGTTAAAGAACTCAATCACCACTTATACCATTTCATCTCTGGGAAGAAATTTCATTCCAGGCACTCAAAATTCACTGTAATGAAAAGAATACAATCCACTGGTGAACGAAAGGTTCCCTATATAATACAAACTGCCAGGAACAATCTCCATATTCTTAGTTCTCATTCCAACAGACATGCCACCACAAAAGCAAAGTCAAATTGACATGCAATGAACAGACTAAAATACTAGTTTGCCTACGGCTCAATGTAAAAATCCACCAGGTGACAACAGGCATGTAACAAAGCAGCATTCTACCCTACGGTGCCACTCAACAGCGGAACGCTACATCCCTCAGGTTTCCAATCTGGTCGCTATCAAGGGTGCTAATCAAGGGTGCTATAATCCTTTGGATATTTGAAGATAGGTAAGTGTGTTGTGTGTGCGTGTGCGCACACACGTGTTCATGTTACTCCACCTAATATTACTAGGACTAAGACAGTAGAACTAAATTCACCCGGGCCCTTTCCTCTACACGTTTCCAAAGCAGAAGTCAGTTTTATATTATTTCAGTATACTAATAACACAAAATATTTCAGAATACTAATCAATCCTTACAAACATGCATGGCCAACACAGAGTGGAATACACATTTGATTCTTCCCATGAAGGAATCACTCAGGCATACTGTAACTTGTAAAGGTTCGTCTGCTTGCTTAAATCTTAGCAGTTTATATAAATGGCCTCCTATTCTAGTCAAGAACATCTGCTAGGTCTCATAGAGGCAACAGAAACTACATGTCTCTTGCCTGTTGTGAGCAAAAGGGCTAGTAATTAAGTAATTAATTATTGGGGCCGCCGCTGTGGTGCAGTGGGTTCATGCCCTGGCCTGAAGCGCTGGCATCCCATATGGGTGCTGGTTCGAGACCTAGCTGCTTCACTTCTGATTCAGCTCTCTGCTATGGCCTGGGAAAGCAGTACAAGATGGCCCAAGTCCTTGGGCCCCAGCACCTACGTGGGAGACCCAGAGGAAGCTCCTGGCTTCGGATTGGCGCAGCTCCAGCCGTTGCAGCCATCTGGGGAGTGAACCAGCAGATGGAAGACCTCTCTCTCTGTGTAACTCTGACTTTCAAATAAAACAAATACATCTTTTAAAAAAAAGAAGTAATTCATTATTATTAACTAGTAGCAATTTACATTAGTCCACAAACAACTTTTATCTGACTCCATTAAAATTGTGTATGTCTGGGGGAGGGAGAGAGAGAACCAAGATGAAATCAAATAAGATCAAATAAGGATTTAATAATCAAAACAAGAAAAATAGAGGTTTGTTAGTGTGATTTTTTTTAAATTATCACATACCTGCAATTCTGGTTTTTTGTTTTTGTTTTTAAGATTTTGTTCATTTATTTGAGAAACAGAGTTACAGACAAGAGGAAGAGAAAAAGGTCTTCCATCTGCTGGTTCATTCCCCAAATGGCTGCAACAGCCAGAGCTGGGCTGATCTGAAGTCAGGAGCCAGGAGCTTCCTCTGCATCTCCCTCATGGATGCAGGGGCCCAAGCACTTGGGCATCTTCCATTGCTAAGCAATGAGTGAGGGATACGTGTTTTCTCTTTCCCAGGCCATTAGCAGAGAGCTGGATCAGAAGAGCAGCAGCTGGGAACCAAACCAGAGTCCTGTGGGATGCTGGAGCCACAGGCAGAGGCTTAGCCCACTATGCCACAGTGCCAGCCCCTGTTAATGTGTTTTTTTAAAAAAAGATATATTTATTTATTTCAAAGTCAGAATTACTGAGAGAGAAGGAGAGAAAGAGAGAGCTCGATCTTCCTTCCACTGGTTCACTCCCCAGGTAGCCACAGCAAAGCCAATATCCGGTCACCCACATGAGTGCAGGAGACCAAGGACTTGGGCCATCTTCTGCTGTTCTTCCCACACCATAGCAGAGAGCTGGACCATAAGTGGAGGAGCTGGGACTTGAACCAGTGCCCAAATGGGATGTCGGCATCATAGGCAGTGGCAGTGGCTTTACCTACCATGTCACATATGCCTCTTTTTTTTTTTAAGACTTATTTATTTTATTTGAAAGTCAGAGTTACACAGAAAGAGGAGAAGCAGAGAGAGAAAGAGAGAGGAGAGGCAGAGAGAAAGAGGTCTTCCATCCAATGGTTGGAATTGGCCACAACGGCCGGAGCTGCACCAATCCGAAGCCAGGAGTTTCCTCTGGGTCTCCCACATGGGTGCAGGGGCCCAAGGATTTGGGTCGCCTTCTACTACTTTCCCAGGCCATAGCAGAGAGCTGGATTGGAAGAGGAGCAGCCGGGACTAGAACCGGCATCCATATGGGATGCCAGCGCTTCAGGCCAGGGCATTAACCCACTGCACCACAGCACCGGCCCCATCACATATGCTTTTAAAAATTTCATGCTAACCATAGGTGAGATAAACAGTCCTAGACATCACTAACACCCAACAATGAAACCCAAAAAAATGACTTCCTGCACTTCCAAGTAGGCCGGGCTCTGATTGAGAACAAAATATTTGGGGGATGGGGCCTGGACATTCCCTAGAGACGGAGAGGCCGGGGAGGCGGCTGGGCCACCGCCAACGTCCATGGAAAGACGTGCTCAGGAATGGGACCGTGAGTGCCCAGGCTTTGTCACAATGAATTAACATTTAAATCAGATTCCAGGTTCCCAGACTCGTGTGATGCCAAAAGCACTCTAGTGGCGACGCATTACACGTAATTTGACAGATGAGGGAAGAAGGCTTAGGGATTAAGGGGGAAGTCAACCTGAGAAGAGTTTCAAAAATAACCACCTCAAACCAGCAATTTAAATTAAGCGAAGTCGTTGAGTGGGAAATCTCTGCCCCCGGGTGGATTTCTGTACACAGCCTACTCACAGACACAGCTATGGCCACAATGCAGCGTGGCTGCAGGTACACAGTTAAGCAGCCCATCTTTCTCAGCAATTACACCTGCTTTCCATCTTTCCAAATATATGTCCAAGGAGGTTTGTACCGGTTCTGACTCTTAACACTTCTATTCCAATTTAATAACGGGAGGGGAGGTTGGCGGGTTGGGAAGACTAGAGTACAAAACAAATGCTGAGTTACAGGCACTCAATTAAAAAGCGAGAAACTCAGAAAACACAACTTCTGCAAACAAATACAACAGAAAGGAAATAAAACTGAAAAGTGGCACCATGGTTCACCTAGATGGTCCAGATTCGGGTGGGTGGGTGGGTGGGTGCTGGAAGCCTCTGAGCACCTAGGTACTTGCGAGGGTACAGCAGGACCGCCCGCACCCTCAGGGAGACAGCAGGACATGCAGCAAGTGCTAGAGGTACTTCCACATCTGCCTCCCAATGCACTGCTTTCCCATCTGAGACCACCACCCCGAGTCTTGGGCCACTTTAGACATCAATGAGATCAGTCTGTGTATTTGCTCCACCAAAAGAACCAGATTTGGTTTTACACGAAGGGACCAGCCAGCCTCACCATGGAAACACCTTTCAGCTTCACGTGCTAACTCAACATTCCCACAAACCATCAGAAGATTCCACGTGGGGTTACAGGAGATTTAAATGAGAATGTACGCAGAGCACTGAGGACACTTCTCGTTTGAGACATATACAGAGACAGTCACACATCACCTAACAACTTTTCAGCCAACAACAGCATATACGATGATGCATCTAGCATTTTATGGTGCAGTCACATCATGGCCGACTTAGTTTGTATAAACGCACTCTACAAAGTTTGCACACTTACAACATCATCTTATTAGGCATTCTCAGAACATATGCCCGTTGCTAAGCAATGAGTGAGGGATACGTGTTTTCTCTTTCCCGAGAGCCCTCAAGGGAGTCCACGCTCCTCTGGGGAAGCCCATTCCACACCACGCTTTAGGAACTGGTATGTGATCGAGGCTAAGTCAATCAACACATTTCCATTCCCAGCCCCCGTAACGGATTCCTGGGTGGGCACATGAGTGAGCCTGAGGCTTCAGCTTGGGTTATCAGGGCAAAGGTTCTCTCTGCTTCTGGGTGGTGTGACTTGTGGATGTGACTGTTAGACCTGCTGCAGCCGTCTAGGCTTTCAGGAGGGAGCTAGCCCCAGCAGAAAGACAACACAGGGAAGGGGCAGGGCAAGAAAATGACCCAGAATTATTCCTGCTGCAGTCCTAATGACATCACAGACCTCTGGATCAAACTGCACCTGAAGCCCATGCCCCGTCATTCAAGTTTTCAGTCCAGTGAGTCCAACTGCTATCTTACCTAATAAAAGAAACTGCCACCAGGAGGTGGAATGCTAACTGGCCCATGAAAAAAGCGTGGATGGGCTGAGCTAAGGTAGGAGGTGGAGGGCAGGGCACCTCCTATCCTGGACTGACAGGATGATCCTCTTTGATAACTAACAGCCAAACAGCTGACGACCCCACCCCTCTTGTGCCTTGAGACTCAGACCTTGCCCCTAACAAGAAAATCTGGGAAAAATTCATGATGCTAGAGTGTGGGCTGGCTACTGCTTAGAAGTCCTACAAGAAACAGCCACACTAGCCATGAATTGGCCGGTCTGAGAGGCCAGAGAGAAAACACGGTGCTGCCCAGTGAAGTCACTGTGCCTGCAGGTGGGAGATCCAGAGACATGACCCATCCGGAGCAACAAGTGCTTTGCTTCTGTAGCCCAAGAGGAGGCTGAGGCCTCTCCCTGTGAGGAACCAGCCCCCAACAATGCTCACCAGCCCCAGGGGGATTCTACTAGCCAAGAACTATGGCAACCCTGCAGGGCACCAAGGCCAGGAGCGGCATAGCCAGACGGGCCTCTCACTGCAAACTCTTGGGGCTGGACAGGCTCTCCAAGTCCACATAAGCCAAGCAACTTTCAAAACTGCCTTTGTAAGAGAGGTATACTGCAGAGAGTGACCGACTGGCAGTCGCTCCCGACCGGTCCATCAGTCAACCCAAGACCGCCAACTCTACAGGACAGGAGACAGAACTGCTCAGGCATGGCAGCCCCAGACTCGGTCGCCGTCCCAACACTCCCAGCACGCAGCCCCGACATGGCCAGGGAGGACGAATGGACAAAGGAGGCTTACTTGAAGAGAAGACCCTCCGAGGAGGGGGCGCCCACTCTCAGCCACACAGAGTAGAGGTGCACGATGCGGGCAGGGGCTTGGTATTTTTCCCAAAGATAAGCAGGGTAAGCAAGGTGCCCGCAAGACGAGGGCAGCCCAGGGGCAGGGCCACAGGACATGTTCGTTCTTTTTTTTTTTTTTTAAGATTTTAATTTATTTATTTGACAGAGTTACAGACAGTGAGAGGGAGAGACAGAGAGAAAGATCTTCCTTCCATTGGTTCACCGCCCAAATGGCCACTATGGCCGGAGCTGCGCTGATCCAAAGCCAGGAGCCAGGTGCTTCTCCTGGTCTCCCATGGGGTGCAGGGCCCAAGCACTTGGGCCATCCTCCACTGCCTTCCCAGGCCACAGCAGAGAGCTGGACTGGAAGAGGGGCAACCAGGACAGAACCGGGAGAACCGGGCCCCAACCGGGACTAGAACCCAGCGCCCATATGGGATTCCGGCACCACAGGCGGAGTATTAGCCTAGTGCACCAAGGCGCTGGCCCCAGTCCACGTTCTTTCTTTTCTGAAGGGGTCACCATCCAGCGTACGTCCTGCTCCTACTTGTCCCTGGTTCCCTGTTTAGGTAGCCCCAGCTTTACTCAGCCGTCTGGGAGGTAGTGCCCGACTTCCACAACAGAATCCAAGAGACAGGTCTGCTCTCTCCACCCCAGGCCAGGCACAGAGACGCCTAACTGACATGACACTAAGTACTAGGCCCGACACTTAGGATTATACCATTGTCAGGCCCTCAGGATTACGTACATGTAAAAACTAAACGTCTTCTCCCTGACTTGATAAAAGCAGTCTACAAAACACAATGGCTGGGGCCAGCGCAGTGCCGTAGCCAGGTAAAGCCGCCACCTATGGTGCCGGCATCCCATATGGGCACCAGTTCAAGTCCCAGCTGCTCCTCTTCCAATCCAGCTCTCTGCTATGGCCTGGGAAAGCAGCAGAAGATGGCCCAAGTCCTTGGGCCCCTGCACCTGCTTGGGAGACTAGGAAGAAGCTCCAGGCTCCAGGCTTCATTTCAGCCCAGCTCCAGCCATTGCGGCCATCTGGGGAGTGAACCAGTGGATGGAAGACCTCCATCTCTGTCTTTCCCTCTCTCTGCCTGTAACTCTGGCTCTCAGATAAATAAAATGTTTTTTAAAAAGTTAGCCTGCGGGCCAGTGCCACAGCTTACTAGACTAATCCTCCACCTGCGGCGCCGGCACCCCGGGTTCTAGTCCTGGTCGGGGCGCCAGATTCTGTCCAGGTTGCTCCTCTTCCAGTCCAGCTCTCTGCTGTGGCCCGGGAAGGCAGTGGAGGATGGCCCACGTGCTTGGGCCCTGCACCCGCATGGGAGACCAGGAGAAGCACCTGGCTCCTGCCTTTGGATCAGCGCAGCAAGCCAGCCGTGGCGGCCATTTAGGCGGTGAACCAACGGAAGAAGACCTTTCTCTGTCTCTCTCTCTCACTGTCTAACTCTGCCTGTCAAAAAAAAAAGTTAGCCTGCTATAGATTGATTGAATTTTGAGTCCTGCCTGCTGTTGCCTTGGCAGGACCAGACCAAATGATTTCCCAGGCATTATATGGCCCGCAGGCTGGACATTCCACTCCCCTGCTTAAGGGTACTGCTGTGGGCCAGCCACTAGCCCACAGACCAGTGCCATGTGACCCCATGGCTGCACCCACTCTTCCCAGCTGTTGTTCCAGCCAAGAAAAACAAAATATGACGGCAAGTGTTCCTTCCCCCTCCTACTCTCATGGCAATAACTTCCAAAATTACTACCTATAGTTCAATGTATACCAGTTCATTTACTGGAATTTTCTGCAGAGTAAAAATACCATTGAGACTACTCAAAGCATCATTTGAAAATTTCCTCAAAAATCCAAAAAAGAGTGCAGAATAAACATTCTATAGCATCTTAAACCAGCCATCTGTAACCTAAGATCTACATGTAACTAGTCTACCCAGTCACAGGCCTTAAATTACAAGCTACTGACCACATCAAGGTCATCTGGGTTTGGGAAGGTCAGGATCATCATTCTTTAAGCTGTTAGCTGTTAGCTCCCCAACATGCTCCCCACAAACACACCCAGAACAACACAGCACATCCCAAGTGCAAGATGATGCCATGATTTGATATCAAAACAATAAAGCTGAAATACTTTTCCAAATTAAAAATCAATTTAATAATAACAGCTAACAAGAAATGGAGGGTAAGCTGAAATAAAGCTCATCTTATTCAGCAGTCTTCCATTGAATCCAAAGTTCTCAAAAGTACCATAGGGGCCAACATTGTGGGGCAGCAGGTTAAGCACTACTTGCTGACACACCTGTATCCCATACTGGAATGCCGATCTGAGTCCTCGCTGCTCTGCTCTGACCTAGCCTCCTGCTAAGGTGCAGTGGATGATAGCCCAAGTACTTGGGCTCCTGCCACTCACATGGGAAACCCAGATGGAGTTCCTGGCTCCTGGTTTCAACCTGACCCAGCCTCAGCCATTGCAGCCATTTGGGGAGTGAATCACCAAATGGAAGATTTCTCTCTCGCTCTCTCGTTCTCTCCACCTTTCAAATGAATAGATCATTAAAAAAAAAAAAAGAGTATTAAGGATCAGAATAAATATAAGTACATTTTAAGTTGAAGCACTTATTGCAGGATTTGAAAAGACATTCATAAATCAGAGCTGAGGTTGCAATAATTAACAAGAATTCAGTCACTAACAGTTTTAAATTTGAAGAAACTTTTAAAGCAAAACTAAAGTTATTTGCAGAAAACTTACTGAAGACAGTTATCAGAATAAGCAGTAGATCTAGCAGTTAAGACACTTGCAACCCACATCGAAGCACTTGGTTCCATGCCCAGTCCTGGCTCCTGACTCCAGCTTCCTGCTAATGCGGATCCTGGGAGGCAGTGGTAACAGTTCAAGTAAAGGGCCCCTGCCACCCCCACAGTAGACATGGACTGGGTTCACAGCTTTCAGCTCCGGCCTGGCCCAGCCCTGGCTGCAGACAGCTGGGGCGTGAGCCAGTGGATGGCAGTACTCTTCCTCCACCCACCACCCACCATCCCCATTTACTTCATGGCGGGGGGGGGGGGGGGGCAGTTATCTATAGCTTGGGTAAATATAATGAGGGCATTTACAAGTAGCAGGTTCGAGCGTTCCACAGCACAGTGCAGCAACTATAGTTCACAGTAATGTCTTATACCCTGTATGAAGAACCAGACAGAAGAGCTGGTAAGCTCCAAACAGAAAGAACAGGAACAGACATGCTGTCCGATTTTATCAGTTCTTGCTGTACACGTATGGTGATATATCGCACTATGTCCCATTAAAACCTACAAACTGGGGCGGGCCCATGGTATAGTAGCTTAAGTCACAGTTTTGGATGCCTGCATCCCATATCAGAGTGCCTGGTTCAAGTCCTAGCTACTCCATTTCTGATCCAGCCCTCTGCAATGCACATCCTACAAAGGTAGCATAGGATAATGGCTGAAATACTTGGGTCCCTGCCAGCCACAGTGGGAGACCCAGGTGGAATTCTGGGCTTCTGGCTTCAGCCTGGCTGTTGTGGGCATTTGGGGAATGAACAAGTGAATGGATGCTCGCTCGCACTCCCTCTCTCTCCCCCCACCTATTTCTGTCTCTATGCCTTTCAAATGAAAATAAATTTAATATATACACATATATAATTAGGCAAATATTAATATGCTCAGAAATTCTAATAAATAAAAACCACGTAGAAAAGACTAAAACAAGACAGCTCTATTATAACATCATTAGCAACATATATCAGACTCCATGGGGAGTCTGAGCTCAGTAACAGGGCTGCATCCGACTCCAGGTGCACCCATTAACCCCCTTGGATGGTGGTCCTGTATGCATGACAGCGCCTTTTCTATAGAATCAGCCTGGGGTGTCAAGAGTCATGCTTTAATCATCTTTATTTCCCCAAAAGCAGAGTGCATGGCCTCCAGCACATGGTAGGCATTCAGCGAAACACAAAGGGCAAACAAGTATGCAAATTTACCATTGACAACTGAGCCACACAACAATGCATGTCCTCACAGCTGCCCTCAGTTGCTACAGTCACAGTCCACCAGAAGGCAAAACAATGACAGCAGCTCCAAGCCACTTTGATCCACACCTCCAAAAACACAGTATTATCAACAAAGGACAGGAAATAGAATTGAGCCACTTGGCTCCCAACAAGATTACTAATGCTTTTAAGAATAACAGGAGAAACACATTTAAGCATGAAAACGAGGCCAATGTGGCAAGATTTCAAAATAACTCTCAGCAAATCCTAATGGCAAAACAAAGGCAAAAGCAGAGCCAAGCCTATAGGATGTGGCTCAGTACCTCACATAACCAGCTAAGTGACTGAGGGGAAAACTGGAAATTCCTTCCTAGAGTTTTAAAAATAGCACCAAATCTCACCTCCCTCAGGTTAGATTAAATTCCGTTCAGGAAGCTCACCCAGGATTTGCAGCAGGGAGTCCTGCTGAGTGGCTGGTGCTAAGGACACACTAAGCAATAGCAGCACCTCCCCTGCCCCCCCAAGGCCAGTGGAAGAGTCAAGAAAATAGCCCACTTCGAAATTACAAATGAAAAAGCAATAGGTGTCTAGGAAAAAAAGAGAAAAAAAAAGAACATCAACCAAAGGCAACACCCTCATGGTTTGGTCACAATCCATCTGAAGTTACTCGGACCCTGCTGAACTGCGATTCTGATAACAAGTGAACTGGCCATCATGCCTGGGTTTATAAATTTGAATATCCCATCTCAATACACCATCAATATACCAGGAGCTGTGAAGCTACAGCGATATACTACTCACGCAGCCACCACTTTCAAATTCAGCCTCATCTCAGGGCCATCTGTGCCACCCCCTCCCCTGCCCCCACACTGTTACCTTCTCCCCTCCCCCAAATTGACCACTGTGAGTAACTGCCTGTGTTATCAAGCCTGCCTACCGCAAATCTACCATGGGCCTGTGTCAAACATCAACACATGTGCAAAGTATTTATCCCTACCATTTCACACCAAAATACCAAAGAAAATGCATGTACAACTCTTATTCCCTCTGAATCTCGCAAGGTCACGAGTGACCCAGGTTCTCGGCCATGGCTTCTGCCAGTCTCATATTCCACCCCCTAGAGCTAACCCGCCTCATTGATTACATCACATTAATCACTCACTTCCCAACCTTCCGCTCAGCATGTCTGCCTTGCCCTGTCACCACAGTCCCTGCCAGCCCTTTCCTCCCCCACCCAGCCACCCCATAACCATCTATCAAGTACATCTTGCTTCAAATCCTTCAATAACTCCCTAAGGCCTTGAAGTCAATATTTCCACTCCTTAGTAGATCCTCAAAGAAAATTAAACAGACTCATCATATGATCCAGCAATTCCACTCTGGGTACACACCCAAAAGAAATAAAAGTTGGGAACAGCATTGTGGTATAGTGGGTACAGCCAACGCCTGTAATGCCAGCACCCTATATGGGTGCCAGTTAGAGCCCTAGCTACCGCAATCCAGATTCCTGCTAATGGCCTGGGAAAAGCACCGGAAGATGGCCCAAGTATTTGGGGCCCCTGCCACCTCCGTAGGAGACCCAGAAGAAGCTCCTGGCTTCAGCCTGGCCCAATCCTGGCCAATGGAGGATCTCCTTCTCGCCCTCTTTCGGAACAAAGGGAGGGAGGGAGAAACCAGTAAAAGCAGGAATGTAAACCTATTTTCCCAGTCATGTTCACAGCACCATTACTCACAAGAGTCAAAAGGTAGAAGCCATGCAAGTGTCCATCAACAGATGGATAAACAGCGTGTGTTCTAAACACTCAACAGCATAGCACCAGCCTTCAAAAGGAGGAAATTCTAACACAAGCAACAACACAGGTGAGCCTTGAAGACATTCTGCTCAGTGAAATAAGCCAGGCACAAAAGGACCAATACTGTGCTAGGCTACGTACACGATATACTCAGAATAGCCAACTTCATATGAGACAAAGTAGAACGGTAGTCATCAGGCACAGGGGAGAGAGGGGTCAGGAACCTCTAGGTAATGGGTACAGAGTTTGTTTGACACGATGAAAAAGTTCTGGAGATAAACAGCCGTGACGGCTACACAACAACATCAATGTTCTCAATGCTATTGTACTTAAAGAGGTTAAAATAGTAAATTTTATCACAATGTGGGGGGGGGGGGGAGCCACTCCTTAGCATAGAACACACGTCTCTACAGACTGCCCCTTGCCTCCCTCCTCAGTCTAATCTCTCCCTTGCAAAGCGCAGCCTCCCTAAGGTAGCCACACACAACACACAGCACCGTCACCGAGGCCACAGCTAGCTGGCCATGCACACACCCCAGCCCACGCAACACCAGCCTTCCAGGGCCTGGCATCAGGGCACAGAGATATGGTCAGGGGGCTGCCACGAGAACAGGGAGCTCATAGAGACCCACGGAACGGGGTATGGTACAGGGGAACCTTGCAGGCTCCTGGAGAGAGGAAGGAAGTTCAATGAGAGCCTACAACGGGCACAGGGAAACGCTGCTTTCGCTGCCTGGTTGTAGGTCGTCAAGAGGTTCAGCTGAGTTCTCGCCTTAATTCCCTCCAACGTAAACCACAGTGTCAACCGCTATGGACTGAGTGCGTGTGAACCCCCAATTCACATACAGCCTAACCCCAACAAGATGAATCCTGAGATGAGGACTCGGGGAGGTAACTCAGTCTAGAAGAGGTCAGGAGGGCAAGGCCACCCTGCTGGGACCAGTGTCTATAAGATGAAAGCCAGAGCATTCTCCCCCTCTGCTGTGTGAGAACACATCAAGAAGGCAAGCCAGGGAGAAGGCCCCCACCAGGACCCGAACTAGAATTTCCCCTTGAACTAGAACTTCCAGCCTCCAGCACTGTGAGCGGTTTACGGATATTTCCTTACAGCAGCCTGATCAGACACAACACACCAATATACCCCCTCACCACCGTTACTTGGCTTGTCTGCTCCTCCCCTGGAGAAGGCAGGATGGCACTCTTGGTCCGTGAAGGCCGCACTGCCTGGCAGAGTGGACAGCACACAGGACGGTGGCATAAAAAGTAAAGGGACAAAAGCACGCTGAAGAGACACAGCCCATTCTCCCCCCAGAAGCGCTTCTATCATCTACCTTTCCCAAGCAGGCCACGGGGCAAGGGACAATCAGAAAGCCCCAGAGGATACATGTGAGCAATTCAACTGAGACACCGCAAGACAAGGACACTTTCTCGGTATTTATCAACCTAAAGGGCACTAGAGTGAAAAATGGATTCCTTAGGACAACTACTCCAACAGTGGGGTCGTCCGTGGAAAAAGGGCCGGTGGACCACGAGAACCATACAGAATGCTTTGTGAGAAGGTTCAAGCGATGCTGGCTTCCATTCCCACTAACCCACAAGAAATTTAAGGTGTGTTGATTCATGGTACTGACTTCACAAATGAGTTACCTGATTTTTCCATTCCTTTATGCCACTGTTAAAGCCACTACATGCGAGTGTTCACCCCACCCTCCCACCTGTCCAAAGCTTTCTGCTAAGAATATTTAATGAATTGCTATGAGGGCTACTGTTAGGGTCTTGGATTGGGGAAGGAAACAGGCACAGCTAAAGGGCAATTTTCATAGAGTATACTGTTGTGCTCAAACTCCAGATAATACAAAGGATTTTAAATTAACAGACAATAAGGAAATCGAATGTATTTTAATAACAAAAACAATCTAATGAGTAAAAGCAAATGTAAGCCCAGGAGGCCATACAGCCTATCTGCAACCTTTAAATGCTTGATGAACGGGAGGCAGAGTGAATTTCACATTCTGGCTATCTAAAGGTTAACACCTCAGCAAGTGCCTCTACATAGGCAGAGATGGGCCAGGAATCACCCAGGTTCAAGGTTGGGGTCTCTTTCTGGGACTGAAAGAGCGACTTCATCACAAAAGCTATCAGTTACAAGCTGGGCTACCCTCGATCTTTGGCACAGAGGTCAGTTATTAAGGATTTTAAAGGCAGCAGCTAGAACTTTGCAATTTGTAAAGAGAAAAGGAGGGAGGAAGGAAGTATGTTTTCCAACGGTGGAAAGTGAATATGCCAAAAACGAGGCTATCATCTAGACTAACTAGGTCAACTCTGGAGTCAAAACTAACAGTGGCTGCTCCAACAGCACTGAAGGATTGGGATTATTAGCTACCAACTCTCTCTTCTGACACATGAACCAAACGTCTAAATGCCTTTGTTAAAAAATTAAACAGAGGCACACCCTAGGATCCCACAAAAAACCTTCTTTCAACAGAGAAACTAAGACACAGATCCCAAGACTCCAAGATAGCAAATTAGGGAACCACATAATGTGCTAGGCTGGTGATAAATAGTTTAAAAAAAAAAAAAAAAGGTGTAGGAGGTGCACTTTGATAAGAATTGGAGAGAAAAGGCCACTGGAAATCCTACAAGAGGAAAAGGAAGACACTATGTAATGATTAAGGGATTAATTCAACAGGAAAATTTGACTATTATAAATGTACACGCACCCAATTACAGGGCCTCTGACTTATTTAAAAGAAATGTAAATAGATCTAAAGGGAGACATAGAATCTGATACAATGGTAACAGGGGACTTCAACACCCCCATCACATCAATGGATGGATTAACTAGACAGAAAAATCAACAAAGAAACAACAGAGCTAATCAACACTATGGATCAAATGGACCTAACGATATTTACAGAACTTTTCACCCCACGGTTGCAGAATACACATTCTTCTCATGGGTGCATGGAACTTTCTCTGGGAAAGACCATATGCTAGGCCATAAAGCAAGTCTCAGCAAATTCAAAAATACCAAAATCATACCATGCATCTTCTCTGACCTCAATGGAATAAAGCTGGAAATCAACAACTCAAGATTCTCTAAAACATATGTAAACACATGGAGACTGAACAACATGCTCCTGAATTGAAGAAATCAATAGAGAAATCAAAAAATTTCTGGAAATAAAGATGACAACACAACATACCAAAACTTATAGGATACAGCAAAAGCAGTGTTAAGAGCGAAGTTTATAGCAATCGGTGCCTATGTGAAAAAATTGGAGAAGTACCAAATAAATGAGCTTTCAATGCATCTCAGGGACCTAAAAACAACAAACCAAACCCCAAATTAGCAGGAGAAAATAAAAAGTTAGAGAATAAACAAAACTGAAACAAAAAATATAAAAGATCAGGAAAATGAAGAGCTGGTTTTCTGAAAAAATAAAATTGACACACCACTGGCCCAACTACAAAAAAAAAAAAAAAAAAAAAAAAAAAAAAGAGGGATAAGACTCAAACCAATAAAATCAGAGATGAAAAAGAAAATGCAGCAACAGATACCACAGAAATAGGAATCATCACAAATTATGACAAAGAGCTGTATGCCGACAAACTGGGAAACCCAAAAAGGGATGGATTCCTGGACAACTAAAGCCTACCTAAATTGAGCCATGCAGACACAGAAAATCTAAACAGACCAAAGACCAAGCTGGAAATTGAATCAGTAATAAAGACCCTCCCAACAAAGAAAAGTCCAGGACCAGATGGCTTCACTGCTGAATTCTACCAGGCATTTAAAGAAAGACTGATTTGAATTATTCTCAAGCCATTCAAAACAATTGAGAGGGAATCCTCCCAAACTCCTTCTACGAAGCCCACATCACCTTAATTCCTAAACCAGGAAAAGATACAAAAGATAAAGAGAACTATAGACCAATATCCTTGATGAACACAGATGCAAAAATCCTCAATAAAATATTCGCTAATCGAATCCACAACACATCAGAAAGATCATTCATTCGAACAAAGTGGAATTTATCCCTGATATGGAGGGATGGTTCAACATCTACAAACACTGAGTGTGACACATCACATTAACAAACTTTATGTGGTATCTCAATAGATGCAGAGAAAGAATCTGATAAAATATAACATTCTTTCATGAAAAAAAAAAAAAAAAAACCTTAAACAAATTGGGTATAGAATGAACATTCCTCAATACAATCAAGGCAATTTACAACAAACCCACAGCCAGCAAGTATCCTACTGAATGGGGAAAAGCTGGACACATTTACCCTAAGATCCAGAACCAGGCAAGGATGCCCACTCTCACCAGTGCTAAAAAGAAAGTCCTGGAAGTTTTAGCCAGAGCCAATAGGCAAGAAAAAGAAATCAAAGGGATACAAATTGGGAAGGAGAAAATCAAACTATCCCTATTTGCAGATGACCTGATCCTATATATATAGAGGATCCAAAAGACTCCACTGAGAACTCAAAGAGTTTGGTAGAATGGCAGGATATAAAATCAAAACAGAAAAATCAATAGCCTTTGTATACACAGACAATGCATGGCTGAGAAAGAACTTTTCATATCAATCCCATTCATAATAGCTCCAAAAAGAATTAAATATCTTAGAATAAATTTAACCAAGGGTGCCATAGAGCTTGCAAAAGAAAGAAAAACAGACATTAAAAATGGAAAAATCTAACATTTTCATGAATTGGAAAGTCATCATCAAAATGTCCAACTACTGAAAGCAATTTACAGATTCAATGCAGTACCAATGAAAATACCAATGACATTCTTCACAGATCTAGAAAAAAATGATGCTAAAATTCATATGGAAACACAGGAGACTCCAAATAGCTAAAGCAATCTTATACAACAAAAAAACAGAACCAAAGGCATCACAATACCGGATTTCAAGACAGACTACAGGGCAGTTATAATCAAAACAGACTGGTACTGGCACAAAAACAGACACATAGACCAATGGAACAGAATAGAAATGCCAGAAATCAATCCACACATCTACAACCGAATTTTTTTTTTTTTTTTAAGATTTATTTGATAGTCAGAGTTATAGAGAGAGAGAGGTCTTCCATCTGCTGATTCACTCCCCAATTGGCCGCAACAGCTGGAGCTGTCCCAATCCAAAGCCAGGAGCTTCTTCCATGTCTCCCAAAGGGGCCCACGTGGGCCACCCTCTACTGCTTTCCCAGGCCATAGTAGAGAGCTGGATCGGAAGTGCAGCAGCTGGGTCTTGAACCAGTGCCCATATGGGATGCCGGCACTGCAGGCAGCAGCTTTACTTCACTATGCCACAGCACCAGCCTCAACCAACTTATCTTTGACAAAGGAGCTAAAAATCAATCCCTGGAGAAAAAGTCTCTTCAACAAATGGTGCTGGGAAAACTGGATCTCTGCATCAGGAGTATGAAACTAGACCCCCTACCCTACAGCTTACGAAAGATCCACTCAAAATGGATCAAAAATCTAAATCTATGACTCAATACCATCAAATTACTAGAGAACATTGGGGAAACTCTAAGACATTGGCTTAGGCAAAGACTTCTTGGAAAAGACCCTAGAAGCACAGACTGTCAAAGCCAAAATTGACAAATGGGATTGCATCAAGCTGAGAAGATTCTACAATGCAAAAGAAACACTTTTCAGCAAAGTGAAGAAGCAACCAACAGAATGGGAGAAAATTTTTACAAACTATGCAGCTGATAAAGGGTTAATATCCAGACTATCAAGAGCTCAAGAAACTCAAGAGCAACAAAATAAATAATCTAGTTAAGAAATGGACAAAGTACTTTAACAGTCATTTTTCAAGAGGAAATTCAAACAGCCAACAGACACTTGAAAAAATGTTCAGGATTACTAGTCATTAGGGAAATGCAAATCAAAATCACAATGAGGTTTCACCTCACTCCAGTTAGGATGGCTTATATACGAATCAACAAACAACAAATGCTGAAGAGGATGAGGGGAAAAAGGTACCCTAATCCACTGTTGGTGGAAATGTAAACTGGTGCAGCCACTGTGGAAAACAATATGGAGATACCTCAGAACGCTCAATATAGACCTACCATATGATCCAGCCATACCACTCTTGGGAATTTACCCAAGGAAAAATAAATCAGCAGATGAAAGAGTTATGTTAGCCCCATGTTCAGCACAATTCACAATAACTAAGATATGGAATCAACCCAGATGTCCATCAACAGTTGACTGGATAAAGAAATTATGGTATAATACACACTATGGAGTACTATTCAGTTGTAAAAAAAAAAAAAATGAAATTTTGTCTTTCCCAACAAGATGGACACAACTGGAAACCATTATACTTAGTGAAATAAGTCAGTCTCAAAAAGACAGACATTATATGTGTTCTCTGATCCAAGGTAACCAATAGAATACCTAAAATGTAATGTTTAGGAGTGAAATGGACATTTTGAGATTCGATGATTGTTTACAGCCCTTATCTCTTCTGCTGAGGAAGGGTTTTTTTTTTTTCATACTATTTGGTGAACTCTTTTTACTTAGTATTGGATTAACTTTACTATCATTAAGTAATCTTAATGATAGTAATATATCTTTATAAAATTAAGAGTGAGAATGTGCGAGGGAAGAGGAGGAAGGGTTGGAGCTTTGCGGGGGAAGGAAGAATTAAGACTATGTTCCTAAATCTGTATATATGAAATACATGAGACTTGTATAACTTAAAATTTTAAAAAAGAAAACCAGATTCCAGAGGCGCCCCACATCCGGTTTCTGGAAAAATCAGGCAAGGATGGGCTCTGCTGGCTGTACGATGACAATGGTCTTTCACAATCACATAACACGTACCTGCTTTGGGATGGATGTGGCTTGGTCCTCGATGCAGGTGTTGAGGTGGTAGAAGTGTTAAGGGCTGGGGCCAAGGAGGCAGTCACTACAGGCTGCTTGCTGCTCTGTGGCCTCCTCCCTCTCACTGTGGACCTCTCCCTCTTGCACGTACGTGCTCCCACCATCGAGCCACGGCAGCCACGTGATGTAGCCACGGGGGTTCAGCCAGAGACAGCTCTATGCTGTTTGGACTTTCAGCCTCCAAAACTGAGTTAAATAAACCTCTTTCCTTCATGAAGTGCCTAGCCTTAAGTATTTTGTTAAAAGGGAGATGAAGACAAATTCCACACCCTTCCATCATATTCCTGAGTCACCGAACTCTATAGAACACTCCCAAGATTTTCCAGAGTAGCTTCCCTTGCACCCTACAGCATTCTCATAGCAACAACTCACCATAAGGCACCTTTCGAACCACACCAACAGGGGACAGCATAGGCGCTGGAATCACGGTCCCAGGCTTGCACGCAAGGAAATTCATCCCTGGAATGCAGATTTCTGCTCTAAACAGTCAGGGCTGACAAGACTCGCTGCACAGGGCTGCTTGGCACACACTATATGACACAGCGACCTCAGCAGAAGCTAGAGGCCTCCCTTCCCAATGCCCTTTTCTTCCTCTGACCCTGAAGGTCCCACCTGCACTTCGGTTCTGTCCCCTGGCAGGCTATGCAGGTTACCAACCTAGAGAGTTGCCTCATTTGCGATAGACCTTCCACGGGGTTCAATACCCTCAGGAGGAGACGCAGCCAACATCATCGTCCCCGCGGTCAGTTCCCGGAGGACGCTCTGCAGAGTCACGGCAGGAATGGCTGCCAAGGGCCAGGGTAACTTCAGAGAAGGCCATCTCCCCAGGGCTGGCTCTGAAAGTCACGTGCGGCCTCTCTCCTCCAACCAACCGCCCCCCAGCCCTGACCCAGCCCAACCATGGCGCCCCTTACCTTGCAGCAAGCAGCCCTGGCCTGAGCACGGAGCCCGTGGTCACACTACACAACTCATAAACGTTATGAGACTTAATGAGCTAACGTCTGAGAGGGGCTATGGGTTCCTGTGGGACAATGCAGCCAAAAACTATAAACCACTCTTGTGTCCAGAAACACAAACTCAGCTGTACAGGGGAATGTGCTAATTATAACCCACGGACTTCTCAATTCGTTCCCTCAAGGCAGATTTAAAGGAAAAACAAAAAAATCCAAGAACTCAAACGTGTTTGGATTGGCAAACCCGAGACCCTGGAACCCCGAGATGAATATAAAACTGCTCAAATGTAACTGGCACACCCCAGAGCTCCGATTCGTTCCTGGTGGGTGCACAGACGCCAGGAGCGACCTATGATTATTAAATTGAATACAGCCACCAGGGGAAAACCAACTTCCCTTCCAAACAAACTGGCTTATTAATCAGAAGGCCCCTATCCAGTTCCACAAGCTAATTTCCTCACCCTTCCCTGTCTTCCATCCCCGTTTGCACCTCTGGTCGATCATTCCTTCTGTTCGCTACATCCTCGGTCAGACCATCCAAGCGCTCAAGGTGCTCGCCCACCGTACTGAAGTAGGCACTCACATAGACTCTCCTCTACCCATCGGTTTAGGGTGACTCCCAATAGATTTGTGCAAACTGGGTGAACAAAGACACTCACAAAAACAGCCCGAGGTGCATGAGGGCATAGCCATCGTTTTTGGAAAACATGGATCTTCATCATTCAGGCTCTTTTCAGTGACGCTGGAGAGCCCCAGACTGGGGTAAGGAAGCAAGTCACCAGGCAAGAGGACAGCAGCTTCTGCAGCCCCCAGGCAAGGAGGACCACCACAGCACATCCAGCATGCAAACGCGGCCCTGCAGCTGGCTCCCAGGGAGACCCGGGACACGCTGCCCCCGTCCCCCCACAGTGGTCCACATCATTTCCTAAAATCCCGTCTCAGCTGCCGTCACTGTTGACTCAACAAAAATTTAAAAAAATAAAAAATAAAAAGCTCAACTCTGGAAAAACCAAGGTTCTCATTTTTGGGTTATAAAGAATGTCAAAAACCAAAAAGCCAGCAAATGCCAGTCCACAGAAACCTTTCTCGATGACATTTACAAAGGAAAACAGCTCTCTTTATTCTGACCTCACCATCCAAAAAATATATTAAGCCTCTAACTGTCCCCGACTTGGAGAGGCACAGCTCTAACAGGGTCGCCACAAGCACAGCATGAGCTGTGTTCTCAGTGTGTGTCCACCACTGTGCACACGTTCGCTGCAAAGCAGCATAGGTGACTTTTTTAAAAATCTGCCTAGTTATGAAAGCAACAGAGCCTAAACATTGCAAATTAAGACACCTACCTATAAAAGAAGAGAAAAATAGGTATTAACAGGGCAGCTTCAGTAATGTCTCTGTGCTCGTGGGTAAGAGAAAACTTTTTTAGAACCAAAATTCAGAAGTCTCTTCGTCGGGCAGTTAGCCGCTGAAAAGAAAGTCTAATAAACTATGTAAACAAAAGGGAGGGAGGTTTATACATTTACATTAGGATTTCATGAATGTTTATTAGTTGAGAAGTGATCAAACAGAAATAGCGAAGATGGTCCAAAAAAGACACCGATCATGTAAATTCAGAGGGCAAAACTACTTTGTCATTTAGAAAGAATTTCTAAAGAAAACAGCTCAGTCACCACAGTGGGCTACTGTACCTAAGTTGATTAAAACCAACAATCACATGAGAAATTGGAAGCATTTTCTGAGTCATTTCTAGTTTGTCCACCATTGGCAGCATGACTCAAAATGAGAGGCCTCGTAATGCTGACCTCTCTGAACACTTTCTAAAGTATTTATGAGGAACAGCAAGGTATATACACTATAGCCAGTTAACCTGTAAGGCAGGACATAATCATCCTTAGCCTTGCATGCAGTGTCCACTACAATTCACCTTTACAGATGTTAACTAAACTTGAGTAGCATTTGTGCTAATATCTAAAAGCTCTACAGGACACAATAGCTATTTCACACATTTGTGAAAGGTTACATACATACACTCCCCACTCACATCCACTTCCTATTTTCTTGACTACGATACAACATTAACGTGTAAATCCACTCTTGGAGTGGACTGGTTTTAACCACATACAATGTCATACAACAGAAAGTCCAGGGGAAGTTTCGGTAGGAAAGAAAACATTCAGCATTAAGCTACATTGTAAAAGCCTGGTTTAGAAAAGTTCACTTCCTTCTGCAAGTAGTTTATCAAAAGAGTTTTCAGAATCCATCATTATATTATTGTAAGTCAACAAATTAAAAGGCATAAAACTAAACAGTTATCATTCTAACCCTAAGTACACGTTTCAACGAGTGGGTACGGAGGAAGATGCGAAAACTGTAGAATTCTTTTTAAATGACCTAAGTATAAGGTCCCTCCAATTTAGAAATTAAAACTGCTTACCAAGTTGCCTTCTCCATTGTTTTTCCCACTGATTTAACTCGCACTTTAGCATTCAGTTCATATGAAAGAGACAAACATCCGCTGTGACAGGGAGAACATACTAAGTACAACAAATATTTTGCACACAGATAAGGGAAAAGTAGGTCAATATCCTTTGGCTGGGAGGCAGCCTCTGCTTCCATTTTGGACTCTAGGAGAGACCTAAAAAGTTCATGGGAAACGAGTTACATGAAAAAATTATACATGGATTTCAAAATTCTTTTGCACCAAAAGAAATTTACCTTTTAATTCCATTTTCCCAGGGACTTTTTTGCAGTACTTTTGTATTACGCGATCATCCACTCCAGACTAGTCACCATTCACTGCTCTGAACCAGGTACCTGGTAGTAGACACAAGACACTGGGCAGGCACCAAGAGGAATAAAAATGAGAGATGCATCTACTGCACACTAGCCATTCGCAGGCTAGTTGGGGAAAGAAAATACTTTAAAGCAGTATAATGAATACAACAGGTGCTCAGGTAGGGCATGTAATTCTGTAAGGAATACAGAGGATAACACTGACATGTGGAGGTGGAGCTATTATCCCAGCCCTGGTGGACCAGAGAAGGATGGCCAAGGAGGTGAAAGCTGACCCTGACCTTGAAAGATGATTAGGATGTGACTAAGTAGAAAAGGACTTTAAAGCAAGAAGTACAAAATATATTCAGAAGTCAGTGACTAGGCAGGATGGCAAGCAGAGGACCTGGGATCCGGCCCCAGCAGGCCACGAGCTGAAAGCTGAAGCCAGAGTGGGAGAGGGAGCTAGGGAGCTCACCAAGAATCCGTGGGAGAGGAGCAGGCAGGATTACCCAGCCCATCTCCCAGGTCCATGACTGACGCCAGGGCATCAAGACAGCAAACAAGCGAGCCAGTCACTGGCCAGAGTCTCATGAAACATAAAATTGAAGACAGCAGATGTACAGATACAGGGAGTCACCAAAAATTTTTAGGCAGGGACAGAAACTAGGAAACCAATAAAGGAGGCTGAAATGGGAGACATAATGTGACTTCTCTGGGAGAGTAGCTGACTGCAAACAGAAGGGCTGCTCTGTGCGATTGCTCAATCTGTGCACTGCACACAAGTGGCCAAAGGGGAAAACAGGGATTGAATCCAGTTGAGCTCTTGTGGGATTGCGTTTGCCCCAGAAGGTACCTTTTCTTAATTAAACAAAGGCAGCATACAAGGTAGCGGCAAAGGATTCAGCTGGAGCAAAAATCAAATAGTTCAGGAATATGAACTAAGGTAGAGCTGACGGAAATGAAACCAGAGGAGAAATGGAAGAGAAATCAGATGAATCTACTATAAAAAGTGGGAAACTAATTTGATGGCAGGTGTAAGAATGATAGGACGATTTAAGACTAAAACAGAGGCCCTCTCACTCAAATGCGGAAGGACTGACGGTTGATTTTGTTTTAATCAGTTAAATCTGGAAATCATAATACCTAAACATGTTATTTTAAATTATGCCCATAAACATAATTTACTTGCCAACTTTTTTGCTGTCATGCCAAAGCTTTTTCCTCAGTATAATTCACTGACTGCAGGACTCCATGGTCTTTCATTTAAAAGCATCCCCAAGCCATCATCCCCCAGGTCCAATCGCTCTAAACAAAGCTGAGGCTACTCAGGCACTGTGTAGTAGGACTGAACTCCTCTTCACCAATGCCTAATACTCTCTCTGCAGTCCGACAGCACACCCCTCCGTGCTGAGTTCAGACACACAGCCGATAAGTCTGTTGCAGCAGGCTTTCCCTCTGCCACGGGGAATATTCATGTTCTAGAAAGCACCACTCCATCAGTATCCTGGGGTAAGGACAAGGACAACGGGGGACACAGCTACCGCCTGACCCCCGATGAACAAAGTGTGAGCGTGGCTGACTGCTGTGAGCCACTCAGGCTTTCCATCATCACGACGTAACCCACCAACCCTGAACGTGGGCCGGTAGCAGCCAGAACACTTCTGTGCTACGATGTCCGAGAGTTTCACCGTTATCTCAGCCACTCCTAAGTCGGCTGCAATCATTTTTAGAAACTCGCTCTTATTAGGCAGTTTCCAAAGCATTCAAATGAAACTTCAGACACAATAATCATTTCCCCACACACATTTAAAATCTATTAAACTACAGTAATAAGCATAGCTGGCACTTACAGATTGAATATAATCACAGCTGAGTCTAGATGAACATCTGTCTCAACTGGTAGGAACAGAAGCGAGAGCACTACAGAGCAGCTCTCGTCACTTTGAGCATTTGTGTGGTTCGGGCATCAGCAGATAGACTTTATGGAGGAAAACAGGACACCAACTATTCCAGCAAGTCTTGGGATTCAATAAGAGTTTGTGTTTCCTAAAGCTGTGAGTCTCGATAATTCTAAGAATGAATAGTGGAATCCCATTACCAAGTTTAAGATCTGACTGGCTTTGAAAACTATATCCAATTGCCATATTTGCTCTGTCCCACATGTACAGTCTGAAGTGCTTAAGTGATTTCATAAAGCATAAAAAATAACACTTCAAACCCACAGCCAGACATAGAGTCAAGAGTACAAGGTCACATGTCATTCTATAACTTAGCTCTTAAGGAGAGGAAGAACAAACATGCAAGTTTCTATTGAAAACTAAATTGGAGTTTCATACTTTAAAACTGTTTTTCTTTAAAAATTGTTGAAGGTAAGTGTTCCTCTCAAAGGGAACTTCACACTCATTAAAAGAGCAAAAGTTCCCAGAAAAACCTGGGTACTCTGATTCTAAGCAAATAGTAAGTTCATTCACAATGTATGTACTTTTCAAAGTCTGACAGTCTTTTCATTAAAAAAATGATCCTTCATGCAGAAATGATATTGGCCAATTTCAATATACTACTGAGAGACACCCCATGCAAACATATTGCTAAGGTTTGAATATGGTTTCTCTTCATCCAAACTCACACCAAGAGGGCTTTTCCAACAGTCAAGTGTTGAGAAGTGCTGGACCTCTGCAGGATGAGGAGGTCCCTAGCAGCGGCTGGGTCAGCCCTCCGGGAATGCATCAGCTCTCCTGAGAGTGCACTGCTATGAACCAGCAGCTCCTCTGCCCCGTCTTGCTGTGCAGGCACTCACCTGCCAACCACTTACTGCCAGGTGGCCCTTACCAGAAGCTGAGCAGACGTCAGCACCACACTCTTGAACTTTCAGAACCAGAAGCCAAAATAAGCCTTCTTTTGGTATCGTGTTATAGTGACAAGAAACAGACTAAGACACAACTATATGCCAGAAACCAATCGATATTATACAAACATATTCAAATCCAACATGATAAAATATTTTAAATAGCACATACACACAAGTCAACTCCTTCACCAATACCAGGCACGTAAGCATTCCTTGCTAAGCATCCAATAAGATCTTAACCTCTATACACCTTTAACTACAAAAAAAAGAAAAAAAAATAAGCACATATTGAGAAAAAACACAATGATATCATATCTGCCCCCAGCATCTACTGGGATAGCTGCCCACTCAGTCTAATTTTAACCAAAGCAGGGTCTTAAAAGGAAGTCAAAACCAAAGGGAGGAGAAAAAACTTTTAAACATTTTTTTACTGAACCTTGTCCTAAACCAATGTTCCCACTATGTTTATTTTTGTTTTTTTTCAACTGTCAACTGATGGACACAAGAAGCACAACCATGGGGACAGGAAGACACAATGGTTTTGTCTCATCCTCAAATAAAATTACTAGAGATCACCCGACGCAAATGCCCCTGGCAGGGCCAACACTTCACTCTAGGAGACTTGAGTTATGGTTGAGAAGTTGAACATGGACAGGTAACCTTTTACTCCAGAGAGACAAGAGGCCCAAGGCCCAAAGTTTGCTTAACCTACACACTGAGGGGCAGGAGAAGAT